>NC_059369.1:37700000-38024375 GCF_019703515.2 Myxocyprinus asiaticus
CTTCTCAGCGATGCAGTGCGAGCATTCAAAGACGCGCCCACCCCTGAATCCCTCCCACAGCCTTACCTGGATGCCAGCTACTCCATGCTGCCCACCGCTTTCTGTAATATAGGCCGTCCCACACAGTCCAGAGGACGCAGACGTAAAGCCTCACCTGAGCCGGATGGCGCAGAGAGGATGACCTCAGAGGAAATGCGCCAGCACTGGCCGCTAGGTGCATATCCTGGCATCCCTGGTCACATGCCAGCCACCTCACTAGCTATTGCTGGTCAGCCTCCAGCTCTCCAAGAGGGGATGGGGGCCCACAGTAGTGACCCTTCACCGATCATAGCACTCATGGGTGTGGCAGACAATGTTGGCACAGCCACCCAGTCCCCGAAAGATGGCCCTGGTAGCAGTGGTGCTCACGCTGCCAACGTAGGGCGTCAGAACAGCACCAGTCCTTCACCCTGCGGTCCGCGACGCCTGGCGTCACGCAATGGAGAACCCTCAGCTGGCAGCAGCACGGGAGGGCCAGCCACAACTGTCACCATGCCCCTCACTGGCGGGGGTGACCAGGGGGCCGTTACAGGAGGTGAAGCCTCAGGAGGTGCCGGTGGAGGAGGTGCACCGCTGTGCTGTACTATCTGCCATGAGCGCCTGGAAGACACGCACTTCGTCCAGTGTCCATCAGTGCCCGGGCACAAATTTTGTTTCCCTTGCACCCGGGACTTCATCCGCAGACAGGGCTCAGGGAGTGAGGTTTACTGCCCCAGTGGGGAGAAGTGCCCTCTCGTGGGCTCTAATGTACCCTGGGCCTTCATGCAAGGAGAGATCTCCACCATCCTGGCTGGAGATGTGAAGGTGAAGAAGGAGAGAGACCCCTAACAGCTTGCAGCAGGTTTGATTTATGCTTAATGTGTGTATAACAACTATAATTTTATGTTATATATAATAACGGTAATAGAGTGAAACAGTCAGGTTCCAGAAGTGAAAATCCCATTCATTCTTACCATGGGGAAACCATTAAACACAGACCTAACATGAGCTCCGAGGTTGTTAATCAGTGGTATATGCTTCTGTTGAAGCCATCAGCCAAAACTTTTTATTTATTTATTTTCAAAGTGTGTCTAAAAGTGTGTCTTTATCTTTTGGTCCGATTTTAATTTTTTGCTTAAAAGTTTGTAATGTTATTATTCACTTTGGAGCTGGTTGGTTTTGTTTATGGTTTAAATACATGGGAAAAATACTTCCAGAACTAAGTAGGCTGAAAAGTGGGTTGCCACTAGTTCATGCTACCCTCTAGTGCTGAAAAGTACACAATATTTTATAAAATATCTATATATATTAACAGAAAAATTTTAATATGTGTCATCTGTTTATTATTGCCTTAACAGAACTAAAACCTCACTCAGAGGGAGCTGTAATCCTGAGCCCTAAAGATGACCGCCGTGACCACGTGGCCCACAGCACTGAAGAGACGACTGCCGGTGCGCAGTTCCTCTTCCTCCATCTATCCAGGCACCTTCCCCTTGTTCCCTCTTTTCTTCCCTTCACCTTCCCTCCTTTGACCAAGACAAAGGAGAATACAGCAATTTTTCTCTTTAGAGATGCCCATGTCTGTTGCCCCAATTAGCGCGTTCTACAGCGTTTTAAGAATGTCCAGTCCTGAAAGCAGTTTCAAGTTCCCTGTTGTATTTACTCTGAGTGATATTGAAAAACACATTTCAAAGATACAATGGAGTGAACAGTGATTTCCCAGAATGTGTTACCACCAGACAGATGCAGATTGTACAAGGGGAAGCCTGTTTGGAAAGGCTTCCTTCACAATCACAAAACTGTACCGACTATGACCTATACAGGCTCACTCTTGTTTTGCTGTTGTCTATGCTGCATTAAATGGTTAAATAGTCCAGGAATACTACTAAGTGCTAAAAGCCCTTCCTTACAATCGCTTCTTGATCCAGCATGTACAATAAATATCTGTATGTTTTTACTCTTGTGTAGAATGTATAAAATTCTCCCTTTAAATGGTTATAGATGTGCAATCTCTAGATTTGATACCGTACTGCTTTATGTACCACTGAGTCTTTGAATGAATAGAAAACCAAAGATAGACATGCTGAGATCTTGTTGTATCATATGATGCTATAACATATATTTTTGTGGTAAGAAAAGGTTTTGTGGCTTTCATCAAATAAAAATGACAGATATGGGGAATGTTTTACATTGGGAACTTATATTTAAACTTCTGTGGGTGGACACAAAATAGATTTTTTTATTACAAGTAAGCAGATCACTATATTTTGTATTGTAACCCATTGGCTTTTAAATTGTTGCAGGCGAAGACTAGTTTAATGTTATGAGAACAGAGCTATTCTGTTTTTTTACAACCATATGGTCCAGAATTTGTCCCAACTCTTTGTGTGAAAGATGTACTATACCTTTTAAAGTGTTGAATCGAAAGATCCTGCATCTATTAGAAATTCAGTGCTGATGTACAGTGGCCCCAGAAAATTATTTAGACAGTTAAGCCACACTGAAAAACTTAAGTGCATAATAATTAATTGCAAATGACAAAACCCATGGATTCTGCATACAAATGATGCTAAACCTTTTGAAGTGTGGCTTAAGTTTCCAAATACTTTTTGAGGCTGCTGTAGATAGGGTTCCCTATATTGTTTTGACATGTCTTCAGCCTTGTTTACGATGTTGAAAAATATATATGACTAAGAATATTAAATGCACAAAGCACTGTTCCATAAGACCTTTGTTTAATCGGCTTTACATTACAGCTCAAATTGTATTTAAATTAAAAGATTGACTTTTCACAAACTTAAGAGACTACTGCTGTTTTTTTAACTGTTAACTAATTCTGTGAATTCAAACAATGATTGCAAACATGCTAAACTTAGATCCTGCTGATGTTAACTGGTTTGTTGGTTGGTTAGTATTTTTAAAGGAATGTTCCAGGTTCAACACAAGTTCAACTCAATCAGCAGCATTTGTGGCATAATACTAATTACAACAGATTAATTTTGACATCCCTTCTTTAAAAAAAAAACAAAAGAAGCACCAATTGAGATTCCAGTGAGTCACTCAGAATGGCCAATTTTTGTAGGGTTTAAATTTCATATTTTATAAAAAGCACATGATTCTTCTGTTAAAACTTGTATTATTGGAGCTTAAATTATGCTTGTTTAAATTGTCATTAAAAGTGACAGAAATGCCCCCGAAATTCAAAATATTGGGGCAAAAAAATGTCCCTTTAATGATGTCCCTCTTCTTTTATTTTCAACATCTGATATATTTTCTAATAATTAATTCTAAGCCTAATACATTTTATCAAAATAAATATGAGATGATGCTGATTTAAATTTAGGGGTTACAGCCTTACTGAATACATTTGGATTTTATATAAATGGATCAAATTAAGTATTTTACATAAAAGAATCCCTAAAAATCAGATCCAGGGTGCAAATATTGCCCCATGATAAAATAAATCAATAAAATGTTATATTTTTGTCCCTGGATCTCAACCTTTGGGTCAGTCTTTTCTTATAAAATCAGTACTGGTTGTTTACACTGTTAAAAGTGAACGTAACTTTACAGAGCTGTCTGATCTGACCCTTGGAATTACAATTTTTGAGTGTAATTCATTATTGAAACCCAGTGTCATCAGGTTTGTTTACGTAAATAGCATCAGCTGAATTAGATTTTTACCACATAAAGTACATTTTAGGTTAACTGTTCGAACATATTTACAGTGTAGTTTAAATATAAGACTATACATAGAACAGCATTGAAATTGCATGACCCAATAATGGGAGGAAACTGCACTGGACTGGCCTTATTGAGTTGTTTTTATATCTGTTAGATATTCAAAAACTGTTCAAGGTTAGAGAATGTTTGCTTTCTTACTTTCTGCTTATCTGCCATGTTCGTGTATGGAAAGGACATGATTTCAAACCTCACAATTTAGGTCTGTAATTGACATCACTGTTTTTGTAAAACATGCATGATATTTTACATTTAGGTAACAGTTAAAATATGTGACTTTGTAATTATATCTGTGACCTACAGCAAGAGGAAATTTTCATTTGCAAGAAGGAAGAAACATCTATGAATTGGTGAAATCTAGTCATTTTTCGACAGGGTTGCCTCTTTGCTGTAGTGATAACATTTGTCCAGCAGATGGAAATATTCTACCAACATATTGCCACTGAGAGAGGAAAACTGTTGCTAGTGTTATGTGAAACTGTTAAATAGTCCAGCAATATTACTAAGTCCTTAAAATCACTTCTTCTTCTTATATATATATATATATATATATATATATATATATATATATATATATATATATATATATATATATACACTGCTGTTCAACAGTTTGGGGTCACTTGACTGAAATGTTTCTTATGATCTTAATAATCTTTTGATCTGAAGGCATATGCTTAAATGTTTGAAATTAGTTTTGTAGACAAAAATATAATTGTTCCACCATATTAATTTATTTCATTATAAAACTAAAATTTAATAAATAAAACAATTAAAATAAAATAAAAAGTTTTGAAATGGATGATTTTGACTGAATAATAAAGAAAAGCAGCCAATAAGTGCCCAACATAGATGGGAACTCCTTCAATACTGTTTAAAAAGCATCCCAGGGTGACACCTCAAGAGGTTGGTTGAGAAAATGTCAAGAGTACATTTCTGCAAATTCTAGGCAAAGGGTGACTACTTTGAAGATGCTAAAATATAACACAGTTATGATTTATTTTGGATTTTGTTTAGTCACAACATAATTCCCATAGTTCCATTGATGTTATTACATAGTTTAGATGACTTTACTATTATTCTCAAATGTGAAAAAAAAAAAAAAAAAAAATTAATAAAGAATAAGTGACCCTAAACTTTTGACCGGTAGTGTACATTATATATATTATATATATTATATATTATATTATATATATATATATATATATATATATATATATATATATATATTATATATATTATATATTATATTATATATATATATATATATATATATATATATATATATATATATATATATATATATACTATCAATATATAGTCATATATATATATATATATACATACGGGTCATTTCAAGTCAGGCAAGGTGTACAGTCTTCATGTAAGTGTTAACTTGTTAACTTTTTAACTCGCAAATAAAATCGGTTCATAAAATAATAAAATAAAATTTGTCTACTCTGAAGAAAAAAAAACTTCAGATCAAAGCAGTTTTTCATAATTTGCTTATATTTTCTGAATTACTCAATGCTTATAATAACAATCAAGTTAGTAGCTGAAAACTGTTATATCGGTTATATTTTGCTTAATTGTTTTTATTTAAGGATAGTGATCATATGAAGCCATTTATTATCACATAGTTGTTTGGCTCCTTTTTAAATCATAATGATAACACAAATCACCCAAATGGCCCTGATCAAAAGTTTACATACCCTTGAATGTTTGGCCTTGTTACAGACACACAAGGTCACACACACAGGTTTAAATGGCAATTAAAGGTTAATTTCCCACACCTGTGGCTTTTTAAATTGCAATTAGTGTCTGTGTATAAATAGTCAATGAGTTTGTTAGCTCTCACGTGGATGCACTGAGCAGGCTAGATACTGAGCCATGGGGAGCAGAAAGAACTGTCAAAAGACCTGCGTAACAAGGTAATGGAACTTTTATAAAGATGGAAAAGGATATAAAAAGATAGCCAAAGCCTTGAAAATGCCAGTCAGTACTGTTCAATCACTTATGAGTGGAAAATTCGGGGATCTCTTGATACTAAGCCAAGGTCAGGTAGACCAAGAAAGTTTTCAGCCACAACTGCCAGAAGAATTGTTCAGGATACAAAGAAAAACCCACAGGTAACCTCAGGAGAAATACAGGCTGCCCTGGAAAAAGACGGTGTGGTTGTTTCAAGGAGCACAATACGACGATACTTGAACAAAAATGAGCTGCATGGTCGAGTTGCCAGAAAGAAGCCAATGCCACAAAAAAGCCCAGTTACAATATGCCCAACAACACCCTGACACGCCTTACAGCTTCTGACACACTGTAATTTGGAGTGACGAGACCAAAATAGAGCTTTATGGTCACAATCATAAACGCTATATTTGGAGAGGGGTCAACAAGTATTGTGCTCATTGAAACAACCTGGCAGTTGTGGCTGAAAACTTTCTTGGTCTACCTGACCTTGGCTTGGTATCAAGAGATCCCCAAATTTTCCACTTCTTAATAAGTGATTGAACAGTACTGACTGGCATTTTCAAGGCTTTGGATATCTTTTTATATCCTTTTCCATCTTTATAAAGTTCCATTACCTTGTTACGCAGGTCTTTTGACAGTTCTTTTCTGCTCCCCATGGCTCAGTATCTAGCCTGCTCAGTGCATCCACATGAGAGCTAACAAACTCATTGACTATTTATACACAGACACTAATTGCAATTTAAAAAGCCACAGGTGTGGGAAATTAACCTTTAATTGCCATTTAAACCTGTGTGTGTCACCTTGTGTGTCTGTAACAAAGCCAAACATTCAAGGGAATGTAAACTTTTGATCAGGGCCATTTGGGTGATTTGTGTTATCATTATGATTTAAAAAGGAGCCAAACAAATATGTGATAATAAATGGCTTCATATGATCACTACCCTTAAATAAAAGAAATAATATTTTTTTGCATGATCAGTCATATTTTCAAAATCAATGCCAAAATTTCTGCCAGGGTATGCAAAATTTTGAGCACAACTGTATATATATATAAAATAGCAGTCTCAGCATTATGAGAGATAATTTTGAGTTTTGCCCAATATTAATGTTTTCTGGCATTCAAAGGGGAGAAATCCAATTCTATAAACCTTAGTTATTTGTAGGTTTCCATGCTTGTAATCTCTCAATTCTCTGTATTTTCAGGCTATTAGGAACTGACCCCATCATACTGACTCCTCAAAAACCCTAAGACACGTTTCTAATATTCTGCTTCCTCCATTAGCGTCACCCATTAAGACTATTGTTATCCAATTATAGAGGTGTTAATGAACGATGCGCCTCTACATTGGAATGAAAAGCCCTGAGACAGCAGGAGGATGCTCGCATGCGTGTTCGCCAATACACCATTTAATGACAGTGAAGGAATAAGGAGAAAGTCAAGTAGAAAAGATGAATATAGCGTGCCAAAGGGTCTTCAATTTTTCAACCCATTGTTTTCTTGTCTTCTATGAAAGGATTTTAAATTTTAAAGATTGTAGGCCATATTTCTAACCTAATTTTGATAATCGCCCATGCAGTCATGAGGGATCCCTTCGCAAAGGGGTGTGAATGGTTTAACAGTCTGGGGCTGATCTGATATAAGATATGATAAAAGTAAAGGAAAATAATTGATCATTTTTATTGAAAATTATTTAAAATACCACATTTATTGTTTAATTTAGAACTTTGTGTGTGTGTGTGTGTGTGTGTGTGTGTGTGTGTGTGTGTGTGTGTGTGTGTGTGTGTAGGCTATATCTTTTAAAGTCACAGTTTGGGGGTCAGCTGTCTTCTCTTTTAGCGACTAATCCTGTCGACCCCCCGCCAATTGGCCAATTACATCTCCATTCATTAGCCATTAGGAAATGCATTGACATTCTGATGTTCCTGTCTGCGTCTAACAACGAGATGTGTATTCTCAGATGTAAGTTGTGCATCGGTGGTCTTTTCCACGGGTCATTTCAAGTCAGGCAAGGTGTACAGTCTTCATGTAAGTGTTAACTTGTTAACTTTTTAACTCGCAAATAAAATCGGTTCATAAAATAAAATAAAATAATAAAATAAAATAAAATAAAATTCGTCTACTCTGAAAAAAAAAACAAAAAAAAAACTTCAGATCAAGGCAGTTTTTCATAATTTGCTTATATTTTCCGAATTACTCAATGCTTATAATACCAATCAAGTTAGTAGCTGAAAACTGTCATATCGGTTATATTTTGCTTAATTGTTTTAGGAACGAAAAATGTCCAAGAGCTCAGGTTTGTGAAAAGACGGCATGTGAGATCATAATTTTTAAATGGCGGGAATTAATCACCGTCCTTCGTTTGGCCTACTGTGGCCGACGTGAAAGTGATAGCCGAGGGGATTTAACAACTTTTGAAACTGGCACCTCACATTACTGATGTGGAACCCCCACAGCTCGTGATGCATTTAAACCCTGATGAGCTCATACCGCCCTGAGCACATCACTAATGACAGAGCCAGCCATCAAATGATTGACTGATGAAGATGTTTTATACTGACGTCAAATCAAAAGCAATCCCTACTCAAGAATAAAAGCGACTCTATCTATCTATCGATCTATCTATATATCTATCTGTCTATCTGTCTGTCTGTCTGTCTGTCTGTCTGTCTATCTATCTATCTATCTATCTATCTATCTATCTATCTATCTATCTATCTATCTGTCTGTCTGTCTATCTATCTATCTATCTATCTATATATCTATCTATCTATCTATCTGTCTGTCTGTCTATCTATCTATCTATCTATCTATATATCTATCTGTCTATCTGTCTGTCTATCTATCTATCTATCTATCTATCTATCTATCTATCTATCTATCTATCTATCTATCTGTCTGTCTGTCTGTCTGTCTGTCTGTCTGTCTATCTATCTATCTATCTATCTATCTATCTATCTATCTATCTATCTATCTATCTGTCTGTCTGTATATCTATCTATCTGTCTATCTATCTATCTATCTATCTATCTATCTATCTATCTATCTATCTATCTATCTATCTGTCTGTCTGTATATCTGTCTATCTATCTATCTATCTATCTATCTATCTATCTGTCTGTCTGTCTGTCTGTATATCTATCTATCTGTCTGTCTGTCTGTCTGTATATCTATCTATCTGTCTGTCTGTCTGTCTGTATATCTATCTATCTATCTATCTATCTATCTATCTATCTATCTGTCTATCTATCTATCTATCTATCTATCTATCTATCTGTCTGTCTGTCTGTCTGTATATCTATCTATCTATCTATCTGTCTGTCTGTCTATCTATCTATCTATCTATCTATCTATCTATCTATCTATCTGTATATCTATCTGTCTGTCTGTCTGTCTGTATATCTATCTGTCTATCTATCTATCTATCTATATGTCTGTCTGTCTGTCTGTCTGTATATCTATCTATCTGTCTGTCTGTCTGTCTGTCTGTATATCTATATATCTATCTATTTATCTATCTATCTGTATATCTATCTGTCTGTCTGTCTGTCTGTATATCTATCTATCTATCTATCTATCTATCTATCTATCTATCTGTCTGTCAATCTGTCTGTATATCTATCTATCTATCTATCTATCTATCTATCTATCTATCTATCTATCTGTATATCTATCTGTCTGTCTGTCTGTCTGTATATCTATCTGTCTATCTATCTATCTATCTATCTATCTGTCTGTCTGTCTGTCTGTCTGTCTGTCTGTTATACATATCTATCTATCTATCTGTCTGTCTGTCTGTCTGTCTGTCTGTATATCTATATATCTGTCTATCTATCTATCTATCTATCTATCTATCTGTATATCTATCTGTCTGTCTGTCTGTCTGTATATCTGTCTATCTATCTATCTATCTATCTATCTATCTATCTATCTATCTATCTATCTGTATATCTATCTGTCTGTCTGTCTGTCTGTATATCTATCTATCTGTCTATCTATCTATCTATCTATCTATCTGTCTGTCTGTCTGTCTGTTATACATATCTATCTATCTATCTATCTATCTATCTATCTATCTATCTATCTATCTATCTGTCTATACATATCTATCTATCTATCTATCTATCTATCTATCTGTCTGTCTGTCTGTCTGTCTGTCTGTTATACATATCTATCTATCTATCTATCTATCTATCTATCTATCTATCTATCTATCTGTCTGTCTGTCTGTCTGTCTGTCTGTCTGTCTGTATATCTATCTATCTGTCTATCTATCTATCTATCTATCTATCTGTCTGTCTGTCTGTCTGTCTGTTATACATATCTATCTGTCTATCTATCTATCTATCTATCTATCTATCTATCTATCTATCTATCTGTCTGTCTGTCTGTCTGTCTGTCTGTCTGTCTGTTATACATATCTATCTATCTATCTATCTATCTATCTATCTATCTATCTGTCTGTCTGTCTGTCTGTCTGTCTGTCTGTCTGTTATACATGTATACAGCCAATATACAGAACAGCAGCAGGGGGCAAGAGAGACCGTTCGGGATCTCTTCCTGAGTCCCGGGACACTATTCAAATGGCCTCTTGGGGCGGTCCCTTACCTGAGTGCGTTTTAAAGCCTGGAGGTTAGACTTTCTTACTGTACTTACCCATAGCGACCTGACAGAGTCATATCAGGGGCCACGTCGCCGCGGCAGCTTCAGTTTGGGCTTTTTCAGGATACATTGCAAATGTTTAGGACCCACCGCTCCTGCCTCACCAAAACTGAGTGAACTAATTAATCATGAGAAAACAACAAATTGATCCACGGGACTGAAGAAAAGATAATCCTTTAAACCAAGAGAAGAACATTCTAACAATTTTTATTACAGTTCATGCTGTTGAATTACATGGATTCTGTGGTTTCGGAATTATAAAGTTTGTCGTCTTGTGGAACATTGTTTCAGTTTTTAATTAAAGCCCCCCAAAGAGAGGACATTTACCACGGTTTGCTCTCCTGTCACTGTCCCGTTTCTTTCGAGGTACAACTTTATTCGGGGATGTTGAGCTCTGTGAAGATGGAATCTCATGAAATTCCTGAATGGAATGCTTTCTACAGCGAGGCAAATGAGGTAAGTTTGGAAAAGTCTTCAATATTATTATAAATAGGCTATAATACATTGTTCTGGAGGAATAGATATATTTAGCAATATGATAGATAGATCTGTACATTAGAAAAAACTTTATAAAATGCAAAAAAACGTTAAATATTAGTCATTTAAAATAACTTTTAAATGTTAAATGCCTCTTAGTTTTAAATATTAAAACTAAGATACAATTAATTCACATACCATTATTTTATATGAACATAATGAATAGGGAATTCAGTTTTGAATTCGATTTTAATTCCACGCTACAGTCTCTTGCACACATTTTACATTACGTTAATAAGAGGTCCATTAGGCCACTTTCTCTTTCCGATTTGTCTGTAAAATACCTAATTCATAAAAACTCATTTCTCATTTACTTCGTTCCGCATTTGCGAATTTATATCTAAAATGTGCCATTGCCTCGTATCCTTCTTATGTCATGGCAAGCTTACCACCAAAATGTATTTAGGCCTACGCCTTTTTTATTATTATTATTTTCGTTTGATTTCGATTTTGGGATTCTATTATTTTCTAAGTTTGCTGAATAGTTTTCTTCACAGCGACCCGTGGTGCAATTTTAACTAATAAATGGTTTTATATTTAAAAACGAAATGAAAATAAATAATACAAAATATTTAAGGAAAACGCTGAGCCTTTATATCTATAACAATCCCATGAAACTTATTTAGAATAAAAATAAATTTAAATTGTATATAGACTTTTGTATTTAAAATATTTAGCCACCAAGTTAAATATATACCATGTATATCAGTTAATTTATAATTTAGAAGTACCAGGTGGAACATGGTCACACTTTCCTATTTGTGTGTGTGTTTATATACTGCAGGATTTTGTTTTATAGTTACACAATTGTTAACAAGCTGATAATGAATTTAAGGGGAAACATTAATGTCCTCTGTTATTTTCTTTTAGATGTACTCATCTCAGAGCGCCATGAACTCAATGAGCAGCTTGAACAGCTACATAAATCTGAACTCGGCCTGTTCCACAACCAGCATGAATATGGGCTACCCCGGTGCAGGTCTCAACAGCACCCCATTGACCAGCATGGGTGGAGGCCCCAACCACATGAGCCTGTCCCCAGTAGGCTCCTCTTTGAACCCTGGTTCTCTGACCCAACTGGGCTCTTCTGCCTCCTCCCTGGGTCCCCTCTCCCATTACCAGAGCATGGGTCAGCCTATGTCCCAGATCAGCTACCCCTCTCCTACCTCCCTAAACCGGACTAAGGAGGTGCCAAAGCCCTACCGTCGCTCTCTGACCCACGCAAAGCCACCGTACTCCTACATATCCCTCATTACCATGGCTATTCAGCAGTCCAACAGTAAGATGCTAACACTCAACGAAATCTACCAGTGGATCATGGATCTGTTCCCATACTACCGCGAGAACCAGCAGCGCTGGCAGAACTCAATCCGTCACTCTCTGTCTTTCAACGATTGCTTCGTCAAAGTGGCACGTTCGCCCGACAAGCCTGGCAAGGGCTCCTACTGGGCACTGCATCCCAATTCAGGAAACATGTTTGAGAATGGTTGCTACCTGCGTCGCCAGAAGCGCTTCAAGATCGAGGATAAATCAGGAAAGAAGAGCACAGCAAAGTCTCAGGAGGGTGGCAGTGCCAAGGGCAGGCATGGAGGGGAGGGAATGCAGGAAGAGCACAGCCCTGCCACAAGCTCAGAGGGTGCAGACTCGGCCCATTCTGACAGCTCCCATCCTGGATCAGCCTCAGATGAGCAGCAGAGGAGCCTGGTGCAGCTGGATTGCCCATCTCAGCCACCCAGCCTTTCACACAGTTCACCAGTGCCCATTCAGTCTTCAGTGTCCTCTTCCATGGCCCCTTCTAGCTCTCACCTGCACTCTCAGGGTATGGGTGGAAGCCCCCATCTGCTGGCCAGCCCCATGCAACATCTGGATCTGCAGAACGACCCACTAAAGTCCATGGACCCCCACTACAATTTCAACCATCCATTCTCCATCACAAATCTCATGTCCAATGAACAGAAGATGGACTTCAAGTCCTACCAGGACCAGGTGATGGCTTACAACAGCTACACAACATCTTCTCCTGTGGCCTCCAAACAGATCTATGACAGTGCAGGCCCATCTGCCATTGACTCTGGTGCCTACTACCAGACCCTCTACAGCAGGTCTGTCCTCAATGCATCATAATGTGTCAAAACAAATCAAGCTATTTGAACTCTATAGACTCTTAATGGCTGACAGGATTCTTACATCTTCACAACATAAAGCTTAAAAAAAAAAAATCTTTTTTTTTTCTTTTTTTCCCCAGAACCAGTTGAGTAATTTTTTTTTATTTTTTTTTTATTTTTTGTTTTGTTTTTTGAATTTACTAAATTCGTATATTCAGGAACTAAACCTTGGGTTTTGGATGTAACAGATGTATACAAATGATGCCACATGTATATACTGTTTGCAAATGTTTGGGTGAGCAGGAGTCATGCATTTATTTATGAAGGGAAGAATTTAATATATCTTTTATGAATTTGTGTTGTGAAGTTACATTAAACAATTATGAGAGGACATAGAATGCGGAAATGTTTGAGTTCAGGTTACTGCTGTGAGCAGGTGTTACTGTGTTACAGGGAAATTCTCGTGTCTTGTGTTACAGCGTAACGCATGTTCAGTTTAAGTGCACTAACACAGTGTACACCTTTTCCCTAAGGAGAGTATGTACCATGCTTGTCTCTTAAAGAAGCTGAAGAAATTACTTTTTTACATTTGGCCATGAATGAAGTCATTTTGTATATTCTGTGCTTCAGTAAAAATGTCTTTGTTTAGTATATAAAAGATAAAAGTTTGACGAAGACAGATAAAACTGTGGTAAACCAAACGATTATTATTATTATTATTTTTTTTTTTTCTAGAATGCAGGCAAAAATATTCACCAAAAAGATGTCAAATACTTTCAGTATGCATCAATTCCACTGTTATTCCAGGTGCCATCAAGTCTGCAAAGCTCAGCTGTAGCTGTTACTAAAAGATCAGCAGACAATGCACTAAGGGCCATATCCATACAATACTTTGCACTAGTGGCCTCTCTGTTCTACACTACTGGGGAGTTGTGAGATCGTTTTGTTACAGCAATGCTTTGTAACTACCATTTTATCAGAAAATTATGCAAACCCTGATGAAATTGCCATGATGTGTTGTTGTGAGGTCTCTTTCTCCTCCTTCCTAAATTTTAAGCCAGCTTTAATTAAAAACTTCATGTCAAGCCATCATGTTGTAAACAAATTCTTGCAAATTATTTGAATTTTGTAAGAAAGCAGGTCAGAATATGTTCTTGTACTGTTTAGTTTTAAAAGACTGTGTTTATTTAAACCCAGCTTTTTGTCTGTTGGGCTTAGAAGATAAGTGTCTTAATATATATCTATATATATTGCTATATGTGGTTGATTGGTTTATGGTATGTTCTTAATGTTTTTATGTTCTTTTCATATTAAACAAAAAAAAAAAAAAAGAAATCTGAGATATGCTTTGGAGTTCTTTAATTATATATTAAATATTCCTTAAATATAACAGACAGTAAAGATTTTAATATTAGGCTTATATATCAAACAAAGTTCAGTAAAGTAATTTTCAAGCAAATTATGCACTGAAAAATCTAACTTGAAAATGACAGAAACTTTCCAACTCAAACACAATCAGTCTGCCCAATCTGGAAACAGCAATGATTCTTAGAATAGATTAAGCACTGACTCTTAGAAATGTACAGAACATTTGAACAGAAGGACACAGTAATAAGCAATAAGTGTGCCTTGTTCATCACAGAGCAGGGAGCAGAGCTGGAGAATAATGCAGAATTGTAGGATCTGGACATAATTTAGCTGATTTGTGATCAGATTTGAATTAGTTTAGATTTAGTATGACAACTGAGAGCAAGCTGAGTCCAAAGCTTAATATTTAGCATATCTAGGTTGCATTAGGGTACATTTGAGTAATAGGGTAAAATGGGCCACTTTTTTAAACCAGATAGCTGTCAAAAATTGGCCCAACTTGCCTGAGTTTACCCAATATATATTTCTAAATAAAATAAGTAAGACTGGGGCTAGTTTTCACACTTTTTACTCTGATATTTCTCAGGGTAGGTTCACTTTTGAAAGTCAGTTTCTGTATAAGCACATACCTTAAAGTCTTGGACATGTTGTCTATCTGGGGTAAGTTGTCACAATATAACCCTGCATTAAACAGCCTAGTATAGGCTTTTCAGCTAAATTTAAACAGAAAAACAATTAATAAAACAGAAAAAAATGTAAAAATGCCTCTTGTTTGGGCCAAAATAGGATTTATTTATTTATTATTAAATAAACTATAAAATTATAACATACAAAACATATTTGACAACTTGCCCGAACAAAAATGTGACAACTTTCCCCAAATTGACAATTAAGAAAAAAACACTTGTTTTGAGAACCCAGTTTAACCTTTTAGTTAAAATCTACTTTAAGTTGATTCTTTCTTGATGCCAGTGTGGTTTAATGTGTTCACCTGTTTACCTGACAGCTATTACAAAAATATGATGAAAATGGAATTTTAGTTTGGCACATAGAATTCTTAAAACTATAGTAATTAAAAGTTTGAATTTATTTAGGTGTTTGAAACTAACATCCTCAAAACCTTATAATAACTGAGATACAGCCCTTGTAACTTTCATGTGTGACAACTAGCCCTGGTCTCCCTTTAATTCACAAATCTATAATAGTGTATAAAGGACAGTAAAATGGCCAGAGCAATAACAACCACCTTGCAGACATGTTCCATCTGTCAGGATAATAATGCAGTCATCGTGTATAGACGCAAGAGCATCCGGCAATAATGAATAACTAGATCATATACACCTCAAGAGACCAAGGATGTTTTTGTAATAATTGTCAGACAAGCATTTTATAGTGTTATTTCGATTTTTGTGTTAAATATCCCACCCTGTTACTTTTTCTCTCTCCCTCTTTCTCTCAAGCTGTGGTTCAGCTGTGTTTTTTGCTTTATCGCAGAGGGCTGTGAAACCATTCTCTCTTGTCACATCGCTCTAGAGCTTTTTCAAAGGCAGAGCAGATTGCATGCAAAAGTGAGGGAAGTATAAAAGAGAGACACAGCTAGAGAATGAGAGAGAAAGTAAAGTAGACTCTGCCCTGGGTCTCCTGGTGGGAATCTATAGTAGCTATTTCTTCATGAGAAACACAAAGGGACCTTGCTGCTGGGGCACTAACCTGATAAGATAGCCAATAATGAACTGATACTGTTTCCAGGGTGACATAATGGTAAATTAGGAACAGAGGGCCCTTCCCATCATGACTAAACTGGAACTTACCTTTTCCATACAAAGTGATGACCCAATTAAGAACTTGGACTGTTTAAATTTTAAAGGGAAAGTTCAAAAATGCAAAATGTTTTTTATTTTTTTATTTACTCGCCCTGAAACCCATATGTCTTTCTTTTTTGTTGTGGAATACAAAAGGAGTTGTTAGGGTTAATGTTAGCCTCAGTCGCCATTCACTTTCATCATATTTTTTTTTTCCAAACAATGAAAGTGAATGGTGACTGAGGCTGTCAGTCCGTAACATTCTGCCTAACTCCTTTTCTGTTCCAAAAACAATGTCAAATTCAAAGAGACAAGCCAGACAACGTTTCATGATCATGAACCATATCAGAACCACTTCATACAATAGTCCACTTCAAATAGTAGTCATACAATAGTAGCACCAGTGTTCTTAAAGTGTGACAGGTGCCATAAGTAGTGATACTGATAGTGGAAAAAACATATATGACACTCGTGACGTTGGCAGTTTTACTGTACAGCATGTAGGTGAGTAATAACTTCCGTTCTTTCAGATATGACACCAGGACCTGATAAGAAACATTCGTTAAAAGACCGTAACTGTGTATAAAATCACTTTCATATCCACATTTCTGATTAGCTCTGTCTTGTTTGTTAATTCTATATTTCTGTCTTCCCCTTTCACCCTTTCTCTCTCTGTCCAATGCAATGGTAGTGAATGGTGACTGAGAAAGTTGGAATGAGAAAGAGTGATGCACAGAGAAGGAAATAGCATATTAAGGAAAAAGGGAGACATAAAAAATGTGCCTGGCTCTCCCAGAAGATGTGCTATGCAAATGACAAGAGGAGCATCCTTAACTGTATCCTGTAGGAGGGGTGTGCTTTGTTGACTTTAACTAGTGTTCTTTAAAGAACCGCTCCGAAGGGCCTCACAGTGCACCACCCTGTTCATGCCACAGGCGATTACTTAGATGACAGGTTTTTGTAATCTAAGGTATGCCTCAGGGCAGATGGATTAAGACTTTCCTTTTTTCCTTTTCTTTTTTATTAATGCTGACATTTGAGTCATTTGCACTGATAAATGGTCCATTAACATATTACACATTTTCAGTTTGAATTATTTTAAATGCAATCAAAATTATATTCAGTCACACTTTATTTTAGTGTTTCTGTAGCTGTGCATTTAAATTAATTAATTAATTAACTATATTTCCATTATGTGTAATTATTTTAAGCAGCTGATTGTACTTACATATATTTATTATTATTACTAAAGTAATTTGCAGTATTGGGTGTAATATGATTGCAAAGTAATTAGCTACTGTAATCGAATTGCTTTTTAGTCAAAAGTAGTGTTAACTATTACATTTTAAATTATTGTAATCAGATTACAGTTACTGACATTAAATTAGGTTAAGTACATTACTTGGGTTTCACATATTCCAAAACTATTTATGTTGACTTGCATGCGACAATGAACAAGGAAACAGATTTTATGTTGTACTTGTTGAGTGGAAACCAAAAGTATTTCTGTTAAAAGTGTTTTAAAAAGTAATTTGAAAGTAATATAATTAGAAATGTGATTACTTTTTACAATAAGGTAATCAGCAAGGTAATCTGATTGCAATTTATTTTTAGAGTAAATACCTAAAACTGGGAATTAGAAAAAGTCACAACTAAAACTGTTACCTTACTTTCTTTTAAATGTTTGCAATTCTGACTATACAGTTACATCTTAAAAAAAAAAAAAACTCTTTTATGTAAGGCATCAACCATTGTGTTGTCTTTTGCAGTGTATAGTTCCCTATGATCCAAAGTATTATAATGTTTTTAGTGTTTTTTTGTTGTTGTTGTTTTTATATACATAATTAAACCCATAAACTATTTTCAAGGACGGGTTAACTGTCACTCCAACAGATTTCAGTGAAGAAACAGAGCCAGAAAAAGAACATAAACAAGAGCGGGAAAAGGGAGAGAGAGAGAGAGCGAGAGAGAGCAAGCATGTGTCACAGAGAGCATTCATAGTGTGCAGGTTACAGACAGATAAAGGCTGGACTTTGCTCTATGGCATGCTGTGGGTGAAGGTAAAATGGCTGCTGATTAGGCCAGACAGAGACAACGGCAGCCGAACAGCATGATTACATTTTCCTTTCAGAGAGAGGCAGATTGATCTTGGCCTGATCACTGTGTCAACAAAACAGAGGCCTGTGTGTTCTCGTCACTGTGTAGGCCTCATAGCCGCAGTCAAATGCAGTCTGTCAATGCAGTTAAGTTCATTAG
The DNA here is from genome assembly GCF_019703515.2 of Myxocyprinus asiaticus. Taxonomy (NCBI): domain Eukaryota; kingdom Metazoa; phylum Chordata; class Actinopteri; order Cypriniformes; family Catostomidae; genus Myxocyprinus; species Myxocyprinus asiaticus. The sequence goes on from NC_059369.1 coordinate 37,718,459, forward strand.
AGCTATTCCAACTGATGCTTGTATGCTTGAATCCTTCACATAGCTTTAATAAAATATTCTCTTTCAGTGTTAGTTACCTTTTTAAGACTACAGAGAATTTTTTTTTTTCTGTGTGTGTGCCAGAAAATTTATCATGCTGCGATGCAACAGTATCATGTCTATTCAAAGTAGAGGGATCATGTTCAGTCAAGCGGAGTTTTATGGAAACTTCCCCTATTTGTATCTTTGATCATTTTGTTGCACAATTAAAAATAAATCTAAATGCTGTGGCAGAAATTATCCATTTATATGTATAAATGTAGTCAGTCCAAACCAGTTGCACCTTCCACAGATCATTTGCTATAAAAAGAAAATTCAGTCATAATCTACCCACACACATCGCTTGAAACTCATGTAAAAAAGAAATCTGTGGGTTACAAAATTAGTTATCAAAATGTCTAAGCTGCTCTTTTACATTCAAGGAAAATACATGATAATGGCTATCAAGTTCAATTTTGCTTGTATTATAAAAGGTACACTAGGGATTTCTGGGCTCTATATCGACATCTGTGGTTGAAACATAAAATTGCAAGTTATTTGAGGAGGAACATTTAAAAAGTTGTATTTTATAAAGACAATCCATTTCATTTCTTTCTAAAGACAACATCTTTTTTTTTTTTTTTTTTTTTTTTTTGGATAGTTTCTTAAATATATATATTTTGTGTGTGTGTTTGGGGGTGTGTTAGGTCAATATATCAATATCTATCTATCTATCTATCTATCTCTCTATCTATCTATCTATCTATCTATCTATCTATCTATATATATATATATATATATATATATATATATATATATATATATATATATCTGGGGGGGTTGTGTTAGGTCAATATATCAATATATATCTATATGTGTGTGTGTGTGTGTGTGTGTGTCTGTGTGTATGTATATATATATATATATATATATATATATATATATATATATATATATATATATATATATATATATATATACAGTTGTGCTCAAAAGTTTGCATACCCTGGCATAAATTGTGAAATTTAGTCTTTTATTTAAGGATAGTGATCATATGAAGTAATTTATCATCACATAGTTGTTTGGCTCCTTTTTATATCATAATGGTAACAGAAATCACCCAGATGGCCCTGATCAAAAGTTTACATACCCTTGAATGTTTGGCTTTGTTACAGACACACAAGGTGACACACACAGGTTTAAATGGCAATTAAAGCTTAATTTCCCACACCTGTGGCTTTTAAATGGCAATTAGTACCTGTGTATAAATAGTCAATGAGTTTGTTAGCTCTCATGTGGATGCATTGAGCAGGCTAGATACTGAGCCATGCGGAGCAGAAAAGAACTGTCAAAAGACCTGCGTAACAAGGTAATGGAACTTTATTAAGATGGAAAAGGATATAAAAAGATATCCAAAGCCTTGAAAATGCCAGTCAGTACTGTTCAATCACTTATTAAGAAGTGGAAAATTTGGGGATCTCTTGATACCAAGCCAAGTTCAGGTAGACCAAGAAAGATTTCAGCCAAAACTGCCAGAAGAATTGTTCAGGATACAAAGAAAAACCCACAGGTAACCTCAGGAGAAATACAGGCTGCTCTGGAAAAAGATGGTGTGGTTGTTTCAAGGAGCACAATATGACGATACTTGAACAAAAATGAGCTGCATGGTCGAGTTGCCAGAAAGAAGCCTTTACTGTGCCAATGCCACAAAAAAGCCCAGTTACAATATGCCCGACAACACCATGACACGCCTCACAGCTTCTGGCACACTGTAATTTGGAGTGACGAGACCAAAATAGAGCTTTATGGTCACAACCATAAGCGCTATGTTTGGAGAGGGGTCAACAAGGCCTATAGTGAAAATAATACCATCCCCACTGTGAAGCATGGTGGTGGATCACTGATGTTTTGGGGGTGTGTGAGCTCTAAAGGCACGGGGAATCTTATGAAAATTGATGGCAAGATGAATGCAGCATGTTATCAGAAAATACTGGAAGACAATTTGCATTCTTCTGCACAAAAGCTGCGCATGGGACGCTCTTGGACTTTCCAGCATGACAATGACCCTAAGCACAAGGCCAAGTTGACCTTCCAGTGGTTACAGCAGAAAAAGGTGAAGGTTCTGTAGTGGCCATCACAGTCTCCTGACCTAAATATCATCGAGCCACTCTGGGGAGATCTCAAACGTGCGGTTCATTCAAGACGACCAAAGACTTTGCATGACCTGGAGGCATTTTGCCAAGATGAATGGGCAGCTATACCACCTGCAAGAATTTGGGGCCTCATAGACAACTATTACAAAAGACTGCACGCTGTCATTGATGCTAAAGGGGGCAATACACAGTATTAAGAACTAAGGGTATGCAGACTTTTGAACAGGGGACATTTCATTTTTTTCATTGTTGCCATGTTTTGTTTTATGATTGTGCCATTCTGTTATAACCTACAGTTGAATATGAATCCCATAAGAAATAAAAGAAATGTGTTTTGCCTGCTCACTCATGTTTTCTTTAAAAATGGTACATATATTACCAATTCTCCAACGGTATGCAAACTTTTGAGCACAACTGTATATATTAGATCTACATTTGAACTTGTGTCTCGAAGCTTACTAAATGCAGATTACACCAGTAGACTAACACATTTAACACATATACTAAGAAACACAAAGTTATCTTTGTTTTCTTTTGGTTATGTCTTATTTAGCCTAGGGAGCCAGCACTGCCACTGAAAAAAAAACAAGAAAAATGCATGACACTCCTGGTTGAACAACTCTTTAGTGTTGAAGAGAAGATGTTTGGAGATTCTAAAAGTCACATAAACTGGGCGGGGATGTGTGAGTGAGTGTGTGTGTGTGTGTGTGTGTGTGTGTGTGTGTGTGTGTCCATGCTCTGGTGATTTACGAGGCCATGGATAGTGGCTGTCAAGTCATGCTGTGTTGTCTTTTGGTCTAGTCGAGACTGACACTTTCTTCCTGATCTGTCCTCCACATGGACCCCAGATGTGCATGGACATTCCTGCTGAATTCATTCCCATAGCATTCAAACACATAACCCTCAAACCCTCAAACCTCGCCTTTGTCCTCAAAAAATTCTTTTAAAATAAAAAACTGTCTGAGATAGATAAGCACTCTTCCAAAAGCCAGACTTAAAGATTCAATATATAATTTATATGCACTGAATCAAATTAGTCTTAGTATTAGGACTGCTACTCAATTTTATCAATAGAGTGCACAGAAAGGTTCCAGATTTTTTTTTAATTAATTTTCTCCATAGAATTTTTTAAATTTTTTAGATAACATATTCACATTTCAAGACCGACCAATCATAAGCTCAGAGCTTGTCAAACAATGATATATGCTTTTGTACAAGCCACAAATCAAGTATAATTTCAATTTCTAAAAAGTTGTGTTTAATCATATTGATCACACTGTGATTTCGGCAACAGTAGGTCGAAAGTTCTGCTTCTGAAATAGGTCTGTGCTTATCAAAATTCGAACCACTGCCCCCCAGTGGCCGCAGCTTAAAGTGTTGTTGAACATCAGTTGCTAGTGTGCCTCTTGAGGTCCAGGGGAGTGAGGTTTACACATACCGCATCGCTATCACGAACCATCTGGCTTCCGTTACATCAACAGGAATGTATATTTTATTAACTCTACCTCCTAAACCAAACACCAACCTTAAACCTAACCGTTAGTGGAGTAAAACTGTAATTTTAGAGCGAAAATGCAATCACTGAATCATGCTCATCGTTGTTTGTGTAAAAGCAATTACTTTCTGGCTCCCCCAGGACCAGAACCCACATCTCGTGCAACGCGCTCTCAGTATCGCTGGAGGGAAATGTGTTCACACTTGAATTGACACAAAAATGTCTGATGGGGGATGCCGTTTGTCAGTAATTCAGCCGAATGGGATTGATTTCAGGGAAAATGAACTTTCAGATGCAACGCCTCGATTTCCCATGTGATCATGTTGGTGCATTAGCCAAATGCCCAATGAAGAACTACATTAGCCATAATCCTGAAGAGAGATGCCCCAATCAGAGAAGTCAATGTTACCATTGATACATAAATCTTGTCAAAAAAGCTCAGCAGAAACTGCCCATTCCCATGAAGTATCCCATGAAGCATTTGTTTTGTTATGATAATCTTCGAGCTTATTGATTTTGTTCATGACTTAGAACTCTTTATTGAAGTTAAAAAAAAAAAAAATCCCTGTTAAGCACATGAATGGGAAACATACTTCAGCTGAAAAAGTGGGCCATCACTGTTGTTCTCTATATTGCCATCACACTGTTTCTACTATCTTTTAACAAACATGGCCAATAGCCAAGGTCCCCCACACTTCCTTAAGTAATAAAAGTCTTGCTCATCAGAGTGATAGTGTGTTGTAGAGTAAACTGAGGTTAGTGGGTCTGAACTAAAAGAGTGGAGTTTGATCAGAAGAAAAATGCCCATCAGTCATAACACAAATATAAAAATATGACAGACTGATAACAGGCAGGTGCAGACACATTGTCTTGAATTATCAACTGAAGCAAGACACACCCTCTCTTCCATGCTCAAGCTCTTTGAATCCAGGCAAACAATGGAAATATTGGTGTCACAAGCTCCGCCTTTCACATATGCCATGAATACTCATTGTTGCGCCAATGAGTCAATCAATTATTTAGCATGTAAATCGCTATATCTTCACTTGACTCTGCATTCCTTTAGTGTTGTTTAGAAGCATGTTTTAAAAGTAGAATCACCTTACACTTAAATAACTATGAAATAGCCAATTGCAACTTAATCAATTATTACTGTACATGTCCATTTTGTTGTATTTAACTTTGGTAAGAAATTATCTGCTAAGAATATAAATGGTCAAAATAGTCCTTTTCTGGTATCCTTGTGCAAAAATGACATTGTTTATCACCTTTACATAGTCATTACAGAAGTGCACTGTAAAACAAATACAAAAAAGGTACTCTTTAAGGCAACCTAAAATGTGCTTCATGTGGCAGTGTCTACATTATCAGATTTTAAATCAACTCAAACATTGTTTTAAGTTGACTGAATCAACCTGACTACATTGGGGGGATTCCTTACACACTGCACCAGCAGGAGTAGAATTATGAAGTGTCAGATCAGGTAGAAATAACTCCTTGAGGTATAATTGTACATTTCCTCAAACATTTTTCTACCTTGTAACATTTACAGTATCCCATTACCTTGCCCATAGCCTTCTGTATTGTAAGTGTATAACTGTAAACACAGCTTTTGCTTGTTTTTACAAACTGCGGAATGAATTAAGTTATTTTCTTTTGTAATAGCTTTCCACCAATGCTGTTGATAGAGCTTAACTTGTATAACCAGGAACATTCATTTATCCCTAAAATGCCTATGTGACTTTATCCCTCTAAAATGTATATGTGGGTCGAAAAAGACCCAGGTGAAATCTAGATGCATACAGTATTCTGTATAAAACCACTTTTTTCCCAAGGAAAATTAACTGTAATGATAATTTCATCAATAACTTACATATTTGTAATGCTTGTTAAATAATTTATTTAATAAGTTTCATACACATTGAAAATTAAGTAGGACTTTGGGTTGACTGTGTAAAAAAGACTGTATAACAGAAATTCAGTATGGGTAAAAGTTTGGTGGTAACCAGGGATGTGCACAGGGGAGTGGCTCAGTGGCCCAAGCCATTGGAAGTGCCCCTTTGGAAGTGCAACCCCCCCCTCCCCCCCCACAGTCCCATTATTGGGGGGGGGCATGTTTTCATGCCCTGCCAATCTCAGGTTCCCCTCGTTTGCACCAATTAGCAACGACAGAAATCCAGCTGGGCCAAATTAATGGTCCACCATCACCCTCCTCTCCTTATAGCAGCGTAAGGGTCTAAAAACACCACCCGCATGTGAGAAAGAGAGAATCACATCATTCAGTAGCCATAGCACTGGAATGTGTCGAGTACTTCCCTTCCTCATACACTCACACATTCTCTCTTGTCTCCTCTCATACACACACAAGCTGTTCATTCCACTAAGTCATGCATATACATACACATCTCTTCATGTGAACATTGCCAAATATATTTATCTAACAATAAATTAACCATTAGGTAGAAACACACATTTTCTTGATGCTCAACAAAAAGTCTAATAGATGATTTTCCATCTTAAAAACTTAACATAGCCCACTCAATATAATATTTGAGAAATAAGGTAAAAGAGGCTGTGCTCTATTGTGAATATAGTCACAGCTAAAGAACGTTGTTTGGCACAGTGTGTAGCACAGTTACTTACAGTCCTCTGATTTGACAGGACAAGCGGCGTTCCAAGATTGTTGATGTTTCGTATGGCAGCACAGGGGCACTTCAATGCATGTATCACTCTGTTTGTCAAACACAGAGAAAGGATATGTAAACTAAATGGCCAAATTTTGACTTAAAAGTAAGTAACTCTTTTAAAAGTAAAAAGTCTTTTTATAGAACTGCTATATGAAAGCATATCACACTCACAATCGTGACGTTGTACTTAATATCAGCTCGGCTGCAATTACCTATTAGTGAATCACAGCTACACTGATATTCAGTACAACAGCACTCTTGCTTCTGTGATATTTCTTAAATAGCTCTGCCTTGAGTACCTTATTGCTTTTATAAAATGTTTACTACCAAATAAAAATATTAAGTACACAAACTTTCATAATTACATAATTTTTTATAATTAATTATTATTATAAATAATGAATTAGTTCCATGCTTCCGCTAAAAGATATAGTCCTTGACATGTAAGGATTATTGTCAAACAAGGTTGTCCAAGGTGATAAAAATGAGAAATCTTATAAAACTCAATTTCGTAGAAATATGTGTTTTATAAATTGTAAAACATTTATAACTTAATATACAAATAATAATAATAATTTAATGAATTTTTCAAGTTGTGTAACCATCAATTTAAATACTGCTTCTTGAATACACATGAGTGACAACTTAATCATATATATATATACAATTTTAATTATATTTTAAAACAAAATTGTTTCACTGCTTATTTTTTTAAGTAATAATCATTTTAAAAAATCATTCTAAACTACTTGTGTCAACAATCATTTTTTTCAAGAATTTCAGATTTTAATGAGACTTTTATTTAGCTATTTATGTATTTACTATTTTACTGACTTCGGACAGTTACACCACCTATCGAAAAAATATCGTAACTGACTTTAAAATCTGAAATTTAAAAAGGTTATTCATTATATCATTATTCATATTCAGTAATTTTTTTTTTGTGTGTGTGAATTGCATTAGTAACACTTTACAACAAGCTTCCATTTATTAACATTAGTTATCAATATGAGTTAACATGAACTAAGTATGAACAATTCTTTTACAGCATTTATTAATGTTAAATTCAACATACATTTTTAAAATCAAAAGTTAGTTAAGGCATCATGAACTAACATGAACTAACAATGAACAATCATATTTGAATTAACTAACATTAACAAAGATTAATTAATGCTGTAAAAAAATATGTATTGTTAATTGTTTGTTTACGATACCTTGCATTCACTAATATTATCAAGTGGAACCTAATTGTAAAATGTTACCATTGCATTTTTAATGTATTTTAAATAAGTTTATAGATTTGGATAAAAAAAAAAATAATAATAATAATAATAAACCTTATTAACCCGTAAACGAAAGTTAAAAGTTGTCCTTTATGGTTTTTGCGCAGTAATATACAAATTAGTAAGGTGAACAGTTGTTTTGCATCATAGCTATTGCTGGTGGTATTTTAGCACTAGACAATTTAATAGACCTTTTAAATTGTCCAAATAGGTCTATATTTTAGTGTATTAAAGAGCTATATTATATATTTAAATACACGTGAAGTGTGCACCAATAAACATGCCAGGCTGCTATGAAATACTTTTGGGTGCTTTTAGGATATTATTAAGAATTGGTGTCTAATTTCTGTGTTACAGCAACTGTATTGCCCATCCAGGACAGGACAGTGTGTTACCCTTATCCTCTCCTCCAGCGCCTTTTCCATGAATCTGTTTTTAGGCTGCTGGGGTCCATAAACAGCTGTGGCTGGAGGGGGGAGGAATGGTGGAAGAAGGGAGAGAGGTAGAGAAATGAATAGAGGTAATGTCCAGTGCCTCTCATTGCCACTAAAGCTGTTTTGCTTTTACTGAGCATGACACACACATTTAATTGGTTTTAATCCACATAAAACACTTCCAACAAGATTGTTACAATTTCAAAAGGAAATTTGAGCTGTCCTGAAAGGCGTGTAAAATATGTCACCATTATGTGTTCTAGGTGGTTGCTGGGGTGTTGCTATGAAGTTGTTAAGGTGTTCTGAATGATTGTTAGCATGTTGTTATACAGTTTCTTTGGTGTTCTAAGGCTTTGCTAAGTGGTTCTGGGTATCATTCATGTCTGTAGCACAACAAGATTTTATACTTTTTAAAATCCCTTTTAAAATCCCTATATCCAAACCCTAACCCTATGTATGAACAGTAATAAGAGTTCAGACTGATCTCACAGTGAAATCAGAAATAGTAAGTTGAGTTTTCTTTAGCTAAAATGGGTCTGTGCTTACTGAAATTCTAAACACTGCCCCCAGAGGCCAAAGTGGTAAGTGTTGTTGGTTATACAGTATGTGTACGTGTGAGCTCCATTTTATGTCTGTAATGTGCACAGAAAGGTGCCAAAAGCGAGATGTAAAGTGAGATGTTTTATTATAGGCTGTAATACAGTGAAAAGGAATGCAAACCAAACTCCAAACCTAAACCTAACCATCAGTGGAGTACAAATTTAATGCCAGAGGCAAAAATGCAACCTCTGAATCGCACTTGTCATTGTTCATGCAAACACGATTACTTTTTGGTTTTAACGTGGGATCTGAACTTGGGTCTCCCACAATGTTGATCCAGTGCGCTTCTGATTGCACCACAAGGGAAGATAAACAAACTGGAGCCAATGCAAAAATGTCTGATAAGAGATGGGGCTTTTCAGTGAGTCCACATAATGTGGCCGATCATAGGGTATTGGAACTCTCGGAAACAACATTGCCGACTTCCTGTGTGACCATGCTGAAGAGTTACAGGTTGCTCAGTCGGTAGAGCATGGTGCTAGTTACTTCAGTGTCATGGGATTGATTTAACACACGCATGCCTTGAATGCTGCATTCTAAAGTCACTTTGGATAAAAACGTCTGCCAAATGTATAACTATAAAATAGTAGTAGTGATTCCAGCCTAAAAATGCACCACTAATAATGATTTTCCAAGTTATGTTTTGGTTCCAAGTAAGTTTTCAGATGCTCACTGTTCTTGGGTCAACAACACTTTTAGTATAATAGGAAGACAACTAATTATATAGTTATAGCGCTTGGCAGAGATTTGTGGATTTTTGTGGAAAGACGAACAGCAGAGCAGTGTTCAGTGTATCGTCAGTCCCTGTGCTTAGGGCAGTGGAGAATGTGTTCTCCTAGGAGCATCCTCTCCTCACCATCATCATCAATGGAGCCTTCTTCTCAATGAAGTCTGCTCCAAAAATACCTGTCCTCTCCCCCACTCTCCCCTCTCCCGCTCTTACAACCCACTATCTAAATAAGCAACTTGAGAGTCTTTTTTGAACATTCCCAACATGCATCATTTTAAGTCTGCCTGCTGCATGCTTCACAGGTGATATTTATAAACACCTCAAAAGGTGCTTTTTTCTTGAAAGTTTGAAGGTATCTGACCAACCAAATGAGAGTCTTTCTATCCCTCTCTCTCTCTCTCTGTCTCTCTCTCTCTCTCTCTCTCTCTCTCTCTCTCTCTCTCTTGCATTCCTGCCAGATTGAACCAAACCACTGGGGCAACTTTCCTGGCTCTGCAGGACCCTGGACAATCACTTCTTTCATTGAGGGTAAAAAATTCGGCCCCTGGCTCCTTCCTAGCAGTTAGGCCGCAGGGAGAATTTCACTACCTCTCACTCTCTCCAGCGCCCACCTTCACAAAGCTACCTTTTACAGGTTTATATTTAGCCCCCTTCTTCACCGCTGTTCATTTCTAAGGTGAAGGGTAGTTGTGTAGGGTAAAATTAAAAACATTTGTAAATGGTGAGGCTCGCAAAAGCCATTTGGAAAAAGGTGGTGAGTATGAGAGCGGAAACAGGGGCCAGGAGTGATGGTTTTCCTCTGTAGTTCCCATAAACAAAGAATTGTATACTTTATTCAAATGAAGGCAAGGTGAAGGTCAAAAAAGGTGATAAACAGATAAAGGGTAAGAGAGAAAAAAGAGCAAAGGTTAATTGAGGAGGGGGACTGGTGGATGTTTTGCCTCCTGAACGGATCCTATCAGGATGAGAAAGAAAATGTAGAAACTAGCGCACTTTCAGTTATGAGCTGTCTCAGACATATTTAACACTGTGGTTCTCAATGGCTTTTGTTTCAGATTTTATAGTGGACTTCTTAGTGCCAACCCAACACAGTACCAAAACTGTTAATTGTACAAAAATAATCAAGAAATTACTTAAAATCAAACATTAATATTATTAATATATATTAAATAAAATGTAAAATTAAACAATTAATAATAATCTCAGCATCCAATAATTCATGCCACAAAACACATGGTGGTTGGCACAAACCATGTTTACCATGTTTGTGTGTAATCTGATTGCAAAGCAATTAGTTACTGTATTTAATCAAAAAGTAATGTACAATATTACATTTTAAATTCTTGCTTTAAATGATTACATTTTATATCAAATTACAGTTATTTATTTTTTTATAAAGATACTTTTAGGTATTTTACTTTAGTTAAATACTTAAAAAATTATATAATTTATGTATAATACATTTAAAATATGAACTGATATGTGCATGTACATGTATGTATATATATGTGTGTGTGTGAGTGTGTGAGTGTGTGTGTGTGTGTGTGTGTGTGTGTGTGTGTGTGTGTGTGTGTGTGTATTTGTTTTTCTTCTTTTTTTTTCACATTTTAGAATAATAGTAAAGTCATCAAAACTATGGAATAACATAAATGGAACTATGGGAATTATGTTGTGACTAAACAAAATCCAAAATAAATCAAAACTGTGTTATATTTGAACATCTTCAAAGTAGTCACCGTTTACCTAGAATTTGCAGAAATGTACTCTTGACATTTTCTCAACCAACTTCTTGAGGTATCACCCTGGGATGCTTTTTAAACAGTATTGATTTTATGTTGGGCACTTATTGGCTGCTTTTCTTTATTATTTGGTCCAAGTCTTCAATTTCAAAAACTTTTTTTTATTATTATTACATTTTAGTTTTGTAATTAAATAAATTAATATGGTGGCACAATTATATTTTTGTCTACAAAACTAATTTCAAACATTTAAGCATACGCCTTCAGATCAAAAGATTTTTACGATCATGAGAAACATTTCAGTCAAGTGTTTCAAAACATTTGACTGGTAGTGTATATGTCTGTTAGCTTTTATGAAGAATGAATCAGTGAAGTAATCTGATAACAATTGCAGAGAAGTAATTAGTAGAAGTAATTTGTAGTAGATTACTTTTTGAGTAACTTATCCAACATTGGTTGAAAGCAGACTGACCACACAATGGATTCAGTGATAAGAGGTTGAAAGTTCTACCGCTAAAATCGGTCTGTGCTTACCGAAATTTGAGCCATTGCCCCTTGTGGCCGAAGTCAGAAGTGTTGTTGAGGTAAATGTCCACAGGGTGGTGCAAAAGCGAGTTTTATTTTTAGTTGTAAATGGTGTAATACAATCAACAGTAACACATATTTTATTAATCATACCCCCAAACCTAATTGTCTGTGGAGTAAAATGTTAATGTTTAAGCTAAAATGCAACCTCTGATTCACACTTACCATTGTTTATGTGAACATGATTACTTCCTGGTTTCCATGGAAGATTGAAATTGCTCGCGCAACTCGCTATCAGTAGCATCACAGGAAAAGGTGAACACAATTGAATTAATGCAAAAATGTCTGATGGGGAATGGTGCTTGTCTGTAATTTGGCAAAAAAGGGTTGATTCCAGAGTACATTCAGGATCAGCATGTCTATGTCTTGTGTGATCATGTTGTTGCAAGTGATTTTATATAGTCACAGTCTGATTTTCTTTTACCTTGCTTAGTTTTGTTCATGGCTTTAAAGGGTGAGGGTATGTCACACAACTTGTCTATTTTAACATGGCTAGCTTCTACCAAGAGACAGGTGAATTTTGCAGCAAATAACATTGATTAGACGCAGATCCTTTGACATCAATAACAAAAGGAATTCAGGAAGTCTTTACTCTCCCTTTATAAGGCTTATATTATTTTGACTACTATGCTTGACAATATGGTCAGCTGCAATTTATTATTTACATTTGGCATTGTAATTCCCTGCTGTCTGCACTGCAGCCCTGTCCCTGTTTTGGGGTTGAGAACCACTGATTTAAGATATACAGTAGATTGCATTCCTAAAAAGTGTAAAGCACTGCAGTATATGAGTGAAACTATCCATTCTTTGTAGAACGTTAAACATTGTGTGGCATTGATTTGTTCAGGTGTCTTGAGACAGTGTGGAGACCTGTGGAGCTGCAGTGTTAGCAGTATGACAGCTGTGCTCTTCTCTGTTCTTTTTTCTGCTCTCAAAGCTGTCTTGCATCCTGGTGTCACGTAGGACTTTTTTTTTTTCCAGGAACTTGCGAGGATTTTCACTGAGCTAACAATGTGTGCTCATTCATGACTCATGGCTGCTTAAACTTCACACAACCTTTAAGCCTTCTTCTCTAGCTCTCTCTTTCTCTTGATGGGCTAAATCAATCAATATGATATGACTTAATCTTGACTAAATGTAGTGGAAATTGTCATCAAAAGACAAAAATTATGTAAGAAAAAAAAACTTGTATACTAAAAATGGACACTCTCATGTTAAGGCAGAGGTTATTTGCACTAAGTGCAAATAGTGATAGATTATATTTGCACCAATAGTGGCAGATACTATTTGCACCCCTAATTATATACTTACATAGAGTATAGGGCATCATCAGCAGTTTTATTGTTTGTATTTAGAGTCACAGACACCCTATATCAACCCCTACCTCAAAACCTAACCCTAACCTTCCCTCACAAACATTAGTATCCATAGTACCATAGTATCACCATGGTATTTTGTAATAAAATCATAGTAACCACAAAATTAAACATGGTACCTATAATAACACCATATTTCTATAGTAACTCCATGGTTAATTGCATTAAAACTATGGCTTCCACCAAAAAACATGGTTACTACAATATTACTATAATAACACCATAGTTAATTTTACCCATATCAAATCTTTTTCTCAACTCCCCCACCTTCGCTGTGACTAAATCACTGAGGAAATCAACCTTTACATTATTTTTATCTATTATTATTAGTATTAAAGGAAACACAGTAAAAAAAAGCACACATTTTGTTCTATAACTATTATTCTCATTAATATTATTGTATACATTTATATATTAGTATAATTATTATCATATAATTATTTTTATCAAGTGACTAAATGGAAATATGTGCAATGAAGACATTTCTTTAGTAAAACAAGAAAGAATGCGTGTTTTTAAATCACAAAAAACACAGGTTTCCATCCATCTAATGGGTGCGGTGTGGTTGACACCTTTGCCTGAGTGTGACTTTGCATGTCAGTCTGCCTGGATATTGTACGTCCACTGTAGTGTGGCACACACTGGTCTGTTCTGTTTGGCTCTCAAAATGCTTTCATTTGTCCGGTGGCCGGGGGGAGACAGAATTAGTGATATGGCGGGTGATTTTTCACTACTCCAGGTCCTCTGCTCCAAACCAAATAAATAACACCGACCCATTCACTGTTCTCTCTCCCTACTCTCTTTCTCTCTCTCTCGATATCTCATACAGACATTCCATGATGAAAAAAATCCTTCCTTACTTGGCAGCATAAATATGTGAACAAATAGGAAAAGATAAATAGCATTTTAAACCATAGTTTGAACCCCTGTGGGTCAGTTGATTTTAACAATCTTTACCCAGGGCATCTGCACCTGCCCTGACCCTAAATTTCCACAATCACACTTAGAGGAAGTATTCTTACCTGCCTAGTGCACTAATGACCGGAGAACAGCCATCAATGCCAAGTTGCCTTCTTGACATTAATTTTTAATAGATGATGAATAAGACTGAAATATATTTGGCTGCCACTGCTGTCACCATATTCTCTCGGAAAGAAATGGGTGCATATTTTTACAACTTCTTAGACTTTACAAAACAGTTACACCTCTTAAATCTTCTTTTCATGAACTTTTGGCTGTTCCAAGATTCAGATTTTGTAGTGAAGGCCCCATGATTATTGAACAGCCTGCCCTGGGATATTAGATCGGCTGAATCTGTGAATCTGTGTAAGTCTCATCTAAACAAATTTGTATAGACTTGCTTTTACTACTATGTGAATGTGTTGTGTTTTACTGTTTTATGTTTTGTGAAGCTCCTAGTGCTAAATTGCTAAAAGCGCTATAAAAAAAGTTATTATTATTATTAAATGGCAAAATACTTTTTAGCACTATTGCATACTTATTAATGCTTTTACGCATGCATACACACACTTTGCTGCCACGCCAGCGGCACAGGCATGGATGGCAACAAAGAGACGGAGGTTAGAAGGGCAGAGTCGGAGAGCAGGTCTGCACAGCGACATCCTCAGACAGTTTCCTTCAAAACATCCGCTCCATGAATTAGACATCTTATTTACCAGACCTGAAAGGCCCTCCCCAGCCTGTGCTGCAGTCCTCTGGCTCTCAACAGACTGTGCTCTGCCTCATACAGAATAAAAAGCCCTGGTGTGCTGCCTTTCCTTCCCCCTAGACATTCTGGTTATAACACACTGTCTTTTATACAGTGAACATATGTAATGAAACATTAAATAAAAGCACTCATTGGAGCCTCATTTATACACACACACACACACACACACACACACACACACACACAGATGTTGGTTCAGCTATCATTATGAGGACTCTCCATAGACATAATGATTTTTATACTGTAAGAACTATAGATTCTATCCTCTAACCCTAAACCTACCCCTAAACCTAACCCTCACAAATAACTTTCTGCATTTTTACATTTTCAAAAAAGCATTGTTTAGTATGTTTTTTAAGCGATTTAAATTATGGGGACACTAGAAATGTCCTCATAAACCACATTTATAGCATAATACCCTTGTAATTACAAGTTTGTAACCTAAAAAAAAGTCCTCGTAAACCACTTAAACCTGCCCACGCACACACACACACACAAAGGCAAAAGAAGAGAATTTATGCTTGTGGCAATAGCTATGATATCTGTAAATAGTTACTAATTTAAAATAATCATTAGCAATGTGTGATCTATAGCAATATGAAAAGTTGTACTGTTCACAGGTTGCTTGTTATAGCTCAGGAAACATAATAAATTTTTATGTTTCATAATAATTCATGTATCTTGTGTTTCTCCTTAAAAATCCTTAGAAGGAATAAAAAGGAATACATTTTTTTTATTATTATTATTTATTTTTTTTTTTACATATGGAGCTATATAATTGTTGACAGTTTAGGTAATTTGGTCTTGGGCATCACACTCTTACAGAAAAATCGTACGGATTCATACGAGTTTGCTAAATCATATAAAATCATACATGTTAGATCGTACAAATTTGTACAACTTTTCCCACAGCCAATCAGGTGACTACCTTGTCACCTTCTTAAACTCGACAATTACTTTCTTCCATCATACTCAACATACTCATTATGCTTAAGATCATCCTTACAAACTCTGCTCTATGGTCAGGTGTAGATTTGGGGTTTGGGTTAAGGCGTAAAATTAGTAAGCATGTACACAACATCTGGCACGCAAAACTTTCGCTTACTTTCGCAAGGCACATCCCCCCATTGGATGTCTTGAAGATGTACTCATATGATTTAGCCAACTTATACAAATTCATACGACTTCTCATGAGATCGGGTTGTCTTGGATAATTTTTATGAAAAATGGGTTGTAATAGTTTGTAAGATGGCAAAATCATAAGAACTCAATTTGGCTTGTATGAGAAGGTATGGCTTTTATACTAATATAGAGACCAACCAATCAACAAACAGAATTTCAACTTGGTACAATAAAAGCATTCAATTTTATCTAGCCGCCAACACTTTATTTTAAGAAAATGAAACGTCTGTGAACAAATTTGGTTTCTAATTCCATATTTATTATCATGCAATACAAATGACTGGTGTATGTCAAAAACCTGTAATACGCTTCCCTTGTCTCATTTTCTTTCTTCTGCATACACAAAAGTTATTTTCCTATTAACATCATGGATTAGGTTTGGGTTAGGAGTGAAATTTAGGAAAAATCTTGATCACTTTGTACATTGGTTTATTTTTCACTATGGGAATAAAAGTAAAAAATACATAACTCGATTTTTCACAACTTCACAATCTGGTACTATCATTGCAACTTGTCAAGAGACCGGCTTGGTTCATTTTTATATCTGACGTCATATTGAATATTGGCTTTTGATTGTAGACTTTGATATTTTGGCACATTTATTGAAACGTTGTTGAGATCTCTTCTGAAACTCAAGAGGAGACCCATGTGTGATTACTGGGCTCTTTTTCCCAGAAGAATGATCAGAAATAAGAAGAATTCAGGAAAAGTCTCCATTTGCTCCACATTTAGTCTCATAGGAGTTGTTTCTTTTCTTTGGGTTGTGCTAACTCAGATCCAGGACCTTTTGGCATCAACAACATAACAGTTAGAATTTAATGATCTATGAATACTATCTATGAACAATTTGGCGTCAATGGGACTGAGAGACACTTTCTGATCTCCACTGACCAATACTGTTCTCTCTTCTCTCTCTGGTCATCAAAAGTGACTCTCTTTCTCTCTACATCTCTAATAGGGAAATAGCTTTCTCCTCACCTGCTTCCCTCTCTCACTGCTGTGGTTTAGATGGCTGGACGACACTGCACTTCTCTATGTGGTTAATGGATAACTGCCGCAGTCGGGCGGCCATGATGAAACGTTGACATTTTCCTCCGATTATTCATCCGCCCCTTTGTTCTGAGTGTTTGCTAATGGCCTGGGCGCTGGGCGGAGTGCTCGGGAGATGGAGAGATGTGGGGAGGAGGGTGAGAGAAAGAGAGAAGGGGGTATCTAAGGCACACCCTACTGTTTGTTTGTTGTGTTTGCTCAATATGGCATGTGGATGTAGTGGTCTTAGGCACCAAAGTGACCTATGTTAGAGTACCAGCCAAGACCCTGACTAGTGTGGTACACTAAACGTCTCTAAAACGTTACTTTGTAAATACACATTATTATGAACATTATAAATAGATTCAGGTCAGTGTATCTGAAGACCGAAATGTGCTCTATGCAAATACGTGAACACAAGTTCAATTTTGCGCACCTTGCGTAACACAACGCAAATACGCGTTGCTTTCTCAATGCTGCCACAAGTGGCGCTATAGAGGACATTAGTTTGAACTGTCCGCATCTATGGGGAGTTTTCTCTTTCAAGAGCAACAGTGTGAAGAAAATATGGCTGAGGAAGTAACTTAGTCAATAATTTATAGTAACTTACCTGAATAATAACACATACGGTTTAATAGCACTGAGGCTTGTAACCATGTTGGCCAAGCGCTCGTTTGCATAAAGTATCTTCCTGGCCTGAGGGTCAGAAGTAGTGCAACATATTTTGGGTGTTAAATGGGTGAATCTAAAATGAAAAGGCATAAAGCAAAAGTGATTCTCATTAGTCTCTCGTTAATGTAATTGTGATGAGGAGGAGGGCAGGGCCGGGCCGTGACTACGCACGCCCGGCCCCCAATCGGGCTAATCAGCCGAGGAGAGGGATAAGTGCAGCGGGTTGCAGCAGTTCGAGAGACAGAGAGCCACACGCAGCTGCCGTGTATGTGTTTGTGCTGTGTGTCTTTTTGTTTACATTTAAATTAAAATATTATTTTGACTGTTCAGCCGGTTCCCACCTCCTCCTTTCCCATTTGAACCCTGTTACAGTAATACTCTTTTTTCATTGCATTTTTACAGAAACAAATACTAATTTATCTCACCATTAATTAAAGGCAATTTAACATATATACTGTATATGTGTGTGTGTGTATATATATATATATGTGTGTATATATACAGTATATATGTATATTTGCCCGATTGGGGGCCAGGCATGCGTAGTCACGGCCCAGCCCCGCCCTCCTCCTCATCACAATATATATTAGTGTTGGGTTCGAGTCCACCTTAGTCAAGTCCGAGTCAAGTCCGAGCTTTAAACAATCAAGTCTGAGTCGAGTCTGAGTCCAAAAGTGGCCGAGTTGGACTCAAGACCGAGTCCATAACAGGCCGAGTCCGAGTTGAGTCCGAATGAATCTGTTCATGAATCTGAATTAAAATTGTAACTGTAAACTCAACATCAATATTTGAAGCTTATTTTAACCTTCACAACTAAGAAAAACAATTTGTCAATATAAATGTAACAAAAACACCTCTGTTGAATTTCATATTCACATTTTATGATTAGTATCCTGCTGAACAAACTTCAAATTAGTTTCAGAATGAAAGCATATGCTTTAGGTGTATGAAGACAAAACTGTCCTTCAACACAATTCTTATTGTATTCTGTTGACTTTTTCAGTTATTTGTTGATTTTTCCCCTCCACTCAAACATAGACTAAAGAAAGTTAAAGCTGCGTTAGTCATTACAACCAGAGTTATTATTATTTTGAATATGAATTTAGTTTTTTTTTTCAGTTTGTCCATACAATACTTTGAAAGAGTGCACGCTTCTGCTCTCAGCCAGTATAACCCACGTAAGGACATATATGTGTGAAAACTGATGTGCAGTATCAAATACACAGAATGTATGATAGTACTAACTGTAGAGAGCACATCATTATGAAGACAAAGCCAAATCCCGGACATTTAGAGGCAATTTTGAAATCCCCGACAGATGCCTTTTGTCAGGTCTGAAAAAGAGGACATGTCCGGGAAAAAGAGGATGTATGGTCACCCAATGTTACGTATTTGTTTGCTTATTTGTTTGACATTGCATCACAAATGCCATGGACTTGGCTGGACTCGGAAAAAAATCCAGAGTCCTAAGGCTCGAGTCCAAGTCAAGTCTGAGTAAAAATGCAACAAGTCCAAGTCCATTAAAATTGGACTTGTGATTCAGACTCAAGTCCAAAATCGAGTACCCCAACTCTAATATATATATATATATATATATACACAGTATGTGTGTGTGTGTATGTGTGTGTGTATGTGTGTATGTACAGAATATACAGATGAAACCAGAAGTTTACATACACTTAGGTTGAAGTCATTAAAACAAATTTTTTAACCATTCCACAGATTTCATATTAGCAAACTATAGTTTTGACAAGTCGTTTAGGACATCTATTTTGTGCATGACTCAAGTAATTTTTCCAGCAATTGTTTACAGACAGATTGTTTCACTTTTAATTGACTATATCACAATTCCAGTGGGTTAGAATTTTACATACACTAAGTTAACTGTGCCTTGTAACTGAGCTTGGAAAATTCCAGAAAATAATGTCAAGCCTTTAGGCAATTAGCCAATTAGCTTCTGATAGGCTAATTGGCTTATTGGAGGTGTACCTGTGGATGTATTTTAAGGCCTACCTTCAAACTCAGTGCCTCTTTGCTTGACATCATAGGAAAATCAAAAGAAATCAGCCATGACCTCAGAAAAAAAAATGGTGGACCTCCACAAGTCTGGTTCATCCTTGGGAGCAATTTCCAAATGCCTAAAGGTACCACGTTTATCTGTACAAACAATAATATGCAAGTATAAACACCATGGGACCATGCAGCCATCATACCGCTCAGGAAGGAGACACATTCTGTCTCCTAGAGATGAACGTAGTTTGGTGCAAAAAGTGCAAATCAATCCCAGAACAACAGCAAAGGTCCTTGTGAAGATGCTGGAGGAAACAGGTAGACAAATATGTATAGCCAAAGTAAAACGAGTCCTATATCGACATAACCTGAAAGGCTGCTCAGCAAGGAAGAAGCCACTGCTCTAAAACCACCATAAAAAGTCCAGACTATAGTTTGCAAGTGCACATGGGGACAAAGATCTTACTTTTTGGAGAAATGTCCTTTGGTCTGATGAAACCAAAAGTGAGGAAAAAGGATGAGGCTTGCAAGCCGTAGAACACCATCCCAATCATGAAGCATGGGGGTGGCAGCATCATGTTGTGGGGGTGCTTTGCTGCAGGAGAGACTGGTGCACTTCACAAAATAGATGGCATCATGAGGAAGGAAAATTATGTGGATATATTGAAGCAACATCTCAAGACATCAGCCAGGAAGTTAAAGCTCAGTCACAAATGGGTCTTCCAAATGGACAATGACCCCAAGCATACCTCCAAAGTTGTAGCAAAATGGCTTAAGGACAACAAAGTCAAGGTATTGGAGTGACCATCACAAAGACCTGACCTTTATCCGATAGAAAATTTGTGGGCAGAACTGAAAAAGCGTGTTCGAGCAAGGAGGCCTACATACCTGACTCAGTTACACCAGTTCTGTCTGGAGGAATGGGCCAAAATTCCAGCAACTTATTGTGAGAAGCTTGTGGAAGGCTACCCAAAATGTTTGACCCAAGTTAAACAATTTATAGGCAATGCTACCAAGTACTAACAAAGTGTTTGTAAACTTCTTACCCCCTGGGAATGTGATGATAGAAATATCTGAAATAAATCATTCTCTCTACTATTATTCTGACATTTCACATTCTTAAAATAAAGAAGTGATCCTAACTGACCTAAGACAGGGAATGTTTTCCCGATTAAATGCCAGGACTTGTGAAAAAACTGAGTTTAAATATATTAGGCTAAGGTGTATGTAAACTTCTGACTTCAACTGTATATATACAGTATATACTGTAAATATATATATATATACACACACACACACGCACACACACACAGTATTTACTGTATATACACATATACTCTACATACATATATACATGTTTATGCTAGTGAATTATAATTTATACAAGTTCTTGACAGGTTACGAGAGATTTCTGAGCTTAGAGTGCAAGATGGCTTCTTATGTTTTGTGTATTATCAGGACTTCATGGACAGCCAAGGTTTTAGCTTCAGGTTTCTTTTCTTGTTGGTTTTAGCATTCTTAACTGGAGTAAACAATAAAGTCTTGAAGTATTCCTAATTGTTTCAACAGACTTATCAGTAGAAGGGTGGGGCCACTGATGCACTAAAGCTAATTCAGAGAGGTATGAAGAGGGATAGAGGGAGATCGCGCAGGTAAAAACAATGCCTGACCACTCCAAAGAAACAGAGGGGATTGAGAACTGAGAGACAGATGGAGAGAGAAGAAAAAAGAGAGTGGTTGGTCAGGTTGTAGGTATTGTACCTAGTATTTGCTCACCCACCAGGCAGATGGCTCTGTTCATTGACACCTGAGAGTTGATTAGATGTAGCAGACAGACTCCTACCACAGACAATAATGAGACCAGGGTATGTGTTTGTGGAAAAAAATCAGGTTGGCTTTCATTAAATTCACCATTGAGTGCATTAGAGAATGAGTCTCATATTTTTGGTGCTTGGGTATAGGATTTGAATGGATAAAATAATAAACAGGAGACGTTGTGAAAATGAACCAATCAGGACTTGGTTGCTCTTTCATAGCACAACAGTTCTCAGTTATGTTTCATGGTAAAAACATTTGGTATAGATCTTTAAAACTAACATGAATAGTTGATAATTTGGTCTTGGAAGAATATAATGAGGAATTTGTATGTACACTGAAAAAAAAATGTTTTACCCTAAAAAATTTGCTTCATGTGGTAACATCTAATGAACTGGTTATATTCAAGACATTATATTATTTAACATCAAATCAAATCAAAAATCAAATCAAATCACTTTTATTGTCACAACCATATGCACAAATGCAACAGTGGGTAAAAGTCTTGGGTGCAGTTCCGAGCAACATAGCAGACATGACAGTGATGAGACATATACCAATTTACAATAAGCATCAGATTTACACAACACAATTTACATATCTAATATACACATAATTACACAACACAATAATAATATACAATGTACAGTATACAATACACACAATATAGAATACACATACGCATAATATAGAATACACATACAATACAAATTTTATATAAAGTGTATATAAAATATACAGTAGGTTGTATTGTACTGTACTGACATTCAGGCTGTCGGTTGATAGTCAGTGAATCAACATGAACACACTACACCAACAAAACTAATTTTATTGGTTAGATCAGGCAGAAATAGCTTATTAAGGTTACAATTGCAGGTTACCACTTTTTACAGTGTATTCATTTAAGCATATGCCTCATGTAAATCAACATAACAGTGTAATGGCTGTTACACCGCCACTTTAGAGAACTGAGGGACCCACACCTGGTTGAAGAGAGAGCAGGGGGAAGGCAAGTGAGAGAGGAGGGCAGCTTTAAAGCTTTTACCACTGTGCAAACAGTAGGCTGATTGCTTTTAATGGGATCAACTAGAGGGCTCTGTGAGAGTCAGTCCTGGCCTGACCAACACCGTGATGTCGGGTAAGTTTAACCTCACTTCTCATTACTGTTCTTGAAAGGGCCTGTGTAATCCAGCACACGTAAATGCAAACACACATATACTCTCAGAAGCACAGGCAACTTTGTGATGGGACAGTTGAGAACACAACAGCTAAAGGTTAAGATGAAGAAAACATCTAATGCCTTTACATGTCTGATATCAAATACTTCCTCAATTATGTAGATTTATCACCTCAAAATCTCCAATAATTTAACATGCTGTCAGTTATTCTTTCAACCATTAATTCATCATCTCCACTTCACTTGTAAATGTCAGATAAAGTTTATGGAGCACAATGTATTTGTAATGATAACAATGTGATGTAATAATACCAATTTAACAAAGAAGACACAGTGCACTTAGTCTCAGCACCCCAATTATGCTCCTACTAAATTTACCATGAGGAATCATGAAACAGAAAAAATTGTCTGTTGGATAAACAACACCAGTAACATCATATACTGTACAAGTACCTACAGTGGGGTCCAAAAAGTGCAATTGCTTTTATTTTGCATTATTTTATATTCCTTCTTCATTTTATGTCATAACTTTTCTGCTTTAAAATGTTTTGAAATTCCTACTTTTTAATGTTTATTTCCAAATTTAAATTCCAAAAAATCCCATTATTTACATGTATTCTCAGATTGTTAGGCACCACTATATAACAGGGTTATGCATGTTGGAACAACCCATTCACTTTAGACAGAACCTGATGGTTTAGATACATTTTGTTAGCTAGGAAGGATTTGCCCAGACCAACTGAGTTTTTAGCAGATTAGTCTTTTGAACAGGCTGAAGTTTTCATTGAATGTACTTTTCTTCAATGAAAAACTCTGATAAACTTCCGTCCTATAGCGTCCCAGTGAAGTAATGTGATCAGCTGAAACGTGTTATGATCTGTCACCAGATGATTGATTTGTGTTTCTGTATGGTGAAACTGGAGAGAGATGCATTGAGCTAACACAAAGAGTTTGGTTGAGGATCAGCATGTGGCCATGACTGACACACAATGGGATGAAGGATCTGAATTCCACCAAACAACTTCAAATATGGTTTTGGAATGTCACCTGATCTTTGACACCATTGAAATACTTTGTCCTCATTTATTTCTCTTCTGATTTCTGATTCTCTTCTGTGTTGACTCGCATGCTCTTCTATCAGTTAAGCTATACCGAGCAACTTGATCGCATCTGAATAAGCTTGTAAATGTAGCTATGTCATGCAAATGTAAAAATGTACAAGTCATGCGCTATAGCAAAAGGATTTTTATGTAATAAGATAGCATTGTGTGAGGAACAAGCATTGTACGGAGTGATGGTGGTGTAGTGGACTAAAGTGCTGAACTGGTAAGTAAAAGGTTGTTGGTTCAATTCCCACAGCCACCACCATTGCGTCCTTGAGCAAGGCACTTAACTCCAGGTTGCGCCAGGGGGATTGTCCCTGTAATAAGGGCACTGTAAGTTGCTTTGGTTAAAAGCATCTGCCAAATGCATAAATGTAAATGGAACAGTGTTTATGAACTGATAATCTGTCATTTTACAGGTGATTTGTGTGAAAGTGAGTAAAAGTCATTGTTGTTATAGCACCTCTAGTGTTTGTTTTACCAGGAAACTGTTGCGAAACGAGCCACGTAAAAATCATTTTGTAAAAATGTACGTATAGTAACGTGATGTTGAATGTTGTCCATATAAGAATAGTGACAAACTAAGCACAATAAAAGTTTCATAAAAGTCACAACTGGTGCGCTATTTTATTCCATGTTTTCTGAAACCATACGATAGCTTTGTAGTAAGAACTAAGGCTTAGCGATATATTGGCTGCATATATATATATATATACTGCACTTTCAGTTTTCTGCCAAAATAAAAGCTACAGGTGAAAGTGAAGTAAATATGACAGAAATATACAGTATTAACTTTTGTATAAACCAAATTTAGATTAAATATCATTCTTCTTTGTGTTTAGTGAAAAAAGGGGAAATTCATCCCTTAAATATTTTTACTAGATTTTTGATTCTTGAACTAGATTTTTATTTCATGCATTAAACATTTTGAATCTACTTTGCTACAATGGCTGTTTTGTTGAAATACATGGTTCCTCTGATTAAAAAAAAAAATATATATATATATATATATATATATATATATATATATATATATATATATATATATATATATATATATATATTATGCCATTTCAGAGCAAATACATAATAATCAAGATATGTACAGAATACCATCAATAGGCTAAAATATCTACAGTAGATATAATTTTTGTAGCCTTATCATTTAGCCCTAGTAAGAACAGGCCTGAATTGAGTCATTGTTTACTGAAATGGCTTTGTGACATTATGGTATCATTGCAACCTCACGTCTGTGTATCACGAGACAACGCGGTAAGTTTTAATATGCAGAAGTGTGAATGAGAGAGCTATGGCATAGGGAAATATTACAAATGAATTATTTAAATTCTGGTTTGTTCCTCACACAAAGCTATCATATGGCTTATCTTGTCATTGTGGAACTTGACAACCCGAATCCCCATTCGCTTGTTCCACAGAAGAAAGAAAGTCAAACAGGTTGGGAATGGCATGAGGGTGATTAAATTATTTTTGGGTTAACTAGCCCTTTAAATGATCCTCATGTGCTTCATATAAACCACAAGCAGAGTCGGAACTAATGCAAATCCCAGTTTTACAGTTATATGTAACGTGCAATGTGTAAAACTGCAAGTAATGGTTTGCAAACTAAAATGTATTGAGCAACCCCTCATTCTGGTGAGTGTTCTCTTTGCATTTATTGTGAAAGTTAGAGAGGTTAAGAGGTGCTTGTGTCGTCCACTGTGGACAGATAACACTCTTTCATTCCTCACTTGGAGGCCTGGCCCAAAGCCAACTGATAACACAGTCACATACCATCTTTATTAATGATTGGTCAAGTCCCAGGCCTGAGCACTCACCCCCCGGCAGGTAAGATGAAGGATTGCGGCGTAATGACCATGTCTGAGCTCCACCCAACAAAAGCAATACATTCTAACACTGCTATGGCAACATTCCTTCAGGAACTATAAAAAGAAGGCAGAAAACAAAGCCTTTATAAGAAAGATTGCATCATCCAAGGGATGGAGCCATGAAAACATCTTGATAGTATTGTTCAGTCATCGAAATGGCAGCATGTTCTCACTGCATTGCAATACATGCACCAGAAGTACAATATATAAATTGTCCAATGTGTCCAATGCATAATTAATAAATATAGTCTATTTAAATCAGCACAATCTGAACAGAGAGCATCAGACTGAAGCACTATTACTACTATAAGAGATTATCACCCCATGTAAAATAAAAAACACTCCTTAAGCTTTTCTTGGGTCTGTCAGTGTCATACAGTAATGTACATTCAGCTGGTCATTATCACAAAATAAACCCGTTCACTGTGATAAGGACCCAACACATAGCAGAATGAAATGGTTTAAACACTTACAAAATAAGTAAATAATTGGACATGAAATGTTGGTTAAAGTTGGAATTATTTTTCATGTGATAAGGAGGCGACTGCAGAGTGCTATATGAGAGGCATGAAACGCAGAATGTCAAAAATTCAGATATTAAAGCAATTTACTAACCCTCATGTTGTTCCAAACCTGTATGACTTTCTTTGCACCATGGAACACAACAGATATTAGGCAGAATATCAGCTGCATTCACCATTTACTTTCATTGCATGTTTTTTTTTTTTCTTTCATAAAATGAGAGTGAATGGTTACTGAGGCTAACATCCTGCAAAACATCTCCTTTTGTGTTCCACATGACAAAAGTCTTGAATTGCTTTATTGCATGAACATAATCAAAGTTATGACCCCTTGGTTTGGTTTTGGCTGATCCTGACTCAGCAGCCACACTCTGACCGAACCCCATGACCATCTCAGGGCTGAGGCCCAAACTGATGGCTTGGTATAAATACTTGGTATAAGTAACACTCAACTGTGTCTATTGTGCAGGAGGAAATGCTGGTTAATGAGTAGCCTTGCACTGAGCTGTGGCCCTCTATTACAGGTGTGGGGGCCAAGGACAGCAGCTGATAAGACTAGACATGACCAGGGAGAGGGGGAAGAGAGAACAAATGCAGGACTGCAGGTGGTGCGTAACTAAGAGGCAAGAACAGATTCATCAGCATGAACAGTATTCTTTCCACTCCAAGGTGCCTTTTACACTATAGATCAGCTGGACGAATGGAATAGAGTTAAGCAATAAGGCACAAGACAAGAGGTCATGCTATATTGTGAATCATAATATTACTGATAAAATAGCATAACTTCAAGAGCCTTATTGCTTTAATAAAAGGGCTACTACATAACAGAAACGGACCCAATTTTTCATTAAAACATTATTTTATGGGGGCCTGGGTAGCTCAGCGAGTATTGACGCTGACTACAACCCCAGGAGTCGCAAGTTCAAATCCAGGGTGTGCTGAGTGACTCCAGCCAGGTCTCCTAAGCAACCAAATTGGCCCGGTTGCTAGGGAGGGTAGAATCACATGGGGTAACCGCCTCGTGGTCGCGATTAGTGGTTCTCGCTCTTAATGGGGTGCATGGTAAGTTGTGCGTGGATCACGGAGAGCAGCATGAGTCTCCACATTCGGAGTCTCCGCGGTGTCATGCACAATGAGCCACATGATAAGATGCACAGATTGACAGTCTCAGAAGCGGAGGCAACTGAGACTTGTCCTCCACCACCTGGAATGAGGTGAGTAACCGCGCCACCACGAGGACCTACTAAGTAGTGGGAATTGGGCATTCCAAATTGGGGAGAAAAAGGGGAGAAAAAAAACAACAACATCATTTTATTACACAAATTCATTAAAAGAATATTCTGGTTTAGGGGGCCTGGGTAGCTTAGCAAGTATTGACACTGACTACCACCCCTGGAGTCGCGAGTTCAAATCCAGGGTGTGCTGAATGACTCCAGGTCTTCTAAGCAACCAAATTGGCCCGGTTGCTAGGGAGGGTAGAGTCACATGGGGTAACCTCCTTGTGGTCACGATTAGTGGTTCTCGCTCTCAATGGGGCACGTGGTAATTTGTGCGTGGTTCGCGGAGAGTAGCATGAGCCTCCACGTGATAAGACGCACAGATTGACGGTCTCAGAAGAGGAGGCAGCTGAGACTTGTCCGGATTGAGTTGAGTAACCGCGCCACCATGAGGACCTACTAAGTAGTGGGAACTGGCATTCCAAATTGGGAAAAAAAAAAGGGGATAAAACAAAAGGAATATTCTGGGTTAAATAAAAGTAAAGCTCGGTCAACATTATTTTATTACCACAAAAAATTATTTCGACTCGTCGACTCGACACGATTACAGCAAGGCACTTCCAATGGATGTGAATGGGGCCAGTCCATAAATGCAAATTGTTTCAAAAGTATAGCCACAAGATGTACATTGTAGGGTACAATGGGGCTTAAGTCACACCTTAAAGGAATAGTTTACCCAAAAATGAAAATTCTCTCATCACCCTCATGCCATACCATACCATACCATACCAGATATGTATGACTTTCTTTCTTCTGCTGAACACAAATGAAGATTTTTAGAAGAACATTTCAGCTCTGAAAGTCCATACAAAGTACGTGAATGGTGACCAGAACTCAGAAGTTCCAAAAATCAAATAAAGGCAGCATAATAGTAATCCAAAAGACTCCAGAGGTTAAATCCATGTCTTCTGAAGTGATATGATAAATGTGGGTAAGACACAAATCAATATTTAAGCCCTTTTTTACTGTAAATCTAAACTTTTACTTTCACTTCCTCATTCTGGTGTGGAAGTGACTTTCACATAGCTTATCATGATGGTGCCACGGATGGCCGCCGGTGTGGAGCGCTCCTATTGTTTTGTTGTTTTTGTTTGTTTGTCCTGTGTTTAGTAATCTTTTTCCAGTCAGTTTTACCAGAGACAAACTGCTGAACATTCGACAGCTTATACCAGACAGTCTTTTCCTGGTTTTTGAATATTCAGATGTTTTGCTGGAAATTTTAGTCGGAGGCGCGGCTGTGTTGTTTAAACATGCTAGGAGACGCAGGCGAGGGAGACGAGCCGGTGCGCTGGTCAAACTCCATCGGCGCGTCTTTCAAACAGCCCTGTCGAGCATTCATCTTGTGAATCTCCGCTCTCTTCCTAACAAAATGGACGAACTACATCTCCTCACCCGCACAAACAAGGACTTTTCAACCTCTGCTGCCTTGTGCTTCACAGAAACCTGGTTGAGTGAAGCCATTCCGGACAGCGCATTACATCTGCTGGGCTTTCAGCTGTTCAGAGCAGATCGCATCGCGAAGGTAATGGGGAAAATGAGAGGTGGAGGAACATGCTTTTACATCAATGAAAGTTGGTGTACAGATGTAACAACGTTAAAGAGGATGTGCTGCCCTAATTTGGAAGTGCTCTTTATTAACTGTAAGCCTTTCTACTCACTGCGGGAGTTTTCCTCGTTTATTCTGGTGAGTGTGTATATCGCACCAAACACGTGTTTGAATGCGGCGCTGCAACAGCTGGCTGATCAAATCACAGACACGGAACAACAATACCCGGACTCAGTTATTATTATTCTTGGGGATTTTAACAAAGCAAATCTCACACATGAACTGCCCAAATACAAACAGCACATTACATGCCCCACCAGAGACAGAAATATACTGGATCATTGCTACACAACAATAAAGGATGCATATTGCTCTGTCCCTAGAGCAGCTTTGGGACTCTCTGATCACTGTCTGGTTCATCTTCTTCCAAACTACAGGCAGAAATTAAAATCAACCAAGCCAGTAGTAAGGACTGTAAAGAGATGGACCAATGAAGCAGAGCGGGAACTACAAGCCTGCTTCGATTGCATGGATTGGAGTGTTTTTGAGGCTGCAGCCACAGACCTGGACGAGCTCACAGATACTGTTACATCATATATCAGTTTCTGTGAGGATATGTGCATTCCTACTAGGACTTATTTATAGTTCAACAATGACAAACCGTGGTTTACAGCAGAGCTCAGGCAGCTTCGTCAGGCCAAAGAGGATGCTTACAGGGGTGGGGATAAAGTATTGTACAATCAGGCCAGAAACACACTGAACAAGGAAATCAGAGTGGCGAAAAGAAGATACTCTGAGAAGCTGAAAAACAAGTTTTCAGCTAACGACCCTGCATCAGTGTGGAGTGGCATGAAACAACTCACAAATTACAGGACTCCTACTCCCAACCCTGTGGTGGACCAACAACTGGCTGACAACCTGAATGTGTTCTACTGCAGATTTGAAAGGCCCAATCTCACACCCCACACCCACTCTGACCTTCACTTCACACAAACACCAACACCTCCTGAAACCCCCTTCTCCCCCCTCCTGCTACTCAACCTGCACTTAAGATCTGTGATGATGATGTGAGTCATGTCTTTCGGAAACAAAAGACGAGGAAAGCTTCAGGCCCAGATGGCGTCTCACCAGCGTGTCTTCAATCCTGTGCTAACCAGCTGGCCCCCATCTTCACACAGATCTTCATAGATCACTGGAGCAGTGTGAAGTCCCATGCTGCTTAAAACGCTCAATCATTATTCCTGTCCCAAAAAAAACAAAAATCACATGACTTAATGACTACAGACCTTTTGCCCTGACATCTGTGGTCATGAAATCATTTGAGAGACTGGTTTGGCCCACCTGAAGAACATCACTGGACCCTTTCTAGATCCCCTTCAATTTGCTTATCGAGCAAACAGGTCTGTGAATGATGCAGTCAACATGGGATTGCATCATATCCTGCAACATCTGGACAGACCAGGGACATATGCAAGGATCCTTTTTGTGGACTTCAGTTCGGCTTTCAACACCATCATCCCAGCTATACTCCAGAATAAATTACACCAGCTCTCTGTTCCCATGCCTATCTGTCAGTGGATTACCAGCTTTCTGACGGACAGGCAGCAGCTTGGGAGACAGGGGAAACTCACTTCCAGCACCTGTACAATCAGCACTGGTGCCCCCCAGGGATGTGTGCTCTCCCCACTACTCTTCTCCCTCTACACCAATGACTGCATTGCCAAGGACCCCTCTGTCAAGCTCCTGAAGTTTGCAGACGACACCACTGCCGTCGGCCTCATCCGAGATAACAATGAGTCTGCATACAGAAGTGAGGTTGAACAGCTGTTTGTCTGGTACAGTCAAAACAACCTTGAGCTGAACACGCTCAAAACGGTGGAGATGATTGTGGACTTTAGGAGGAACACCTCAACACTGACCCCCCTCACCATTCTAAACAGCACTGTGGCAGCAGTGGAGTTATTCAGGTTCTTGGGCACTACCATCTAACAGGACCTGAAGTGGGAGACCCACAGTGACTCCATTGTGAAAAAGGACCAGCAGAGGTTGTACTTCCTTCGCCAGCTGAGGATACAGTTCTAATCAGCAGTCTTTGAGTCTGTCCTCTGCACTTCAGTAACTGTCTGGTTTGATTCAGCTACGAAATCAGACATCAGAAGACTACAAAGGACAGTTCGGACTGCTGAGAGGATTATTGGTTGCCCCCTGCCCCCCTTCAAGAACTATACACTTCCAGAGTGAGGAAAAAGGCTGGAAAAATCACTCTGGACCCCACTCACCCTGCCCATTACCTTTTTGAACTGTTGCCTTCTGGCCGACGCTTCAGAGCTCTGAGCACCAGAACCGCCAGGCACAGGAACAGTTTTTTCCCTCAGGCTATCCATCTCATGAACAGTTAAATTGCCCCATTGAGCAATAACTATGTGCAATACACAGCTTAGTCTTTTTTATATTTATCCAACACATCCAACCTCTTCTGCCATTTCATTCCTCTGAAAGAAAAAAAAGAAAAAATTTGCACTGTACATAACAGATTTGTATTTGCACTGTACATAACAGATAACAGATTTGTATTAGATTGCACTACGTATGTGTATGTGTGTATGTATGTATGTGTGTCTGTGTGTGTATGTACGTATGTGTATAACTATTTTTTATTTTTTATTATTATCTATGTCTTGCTGCTGTTTTTGTATTGTTTTTGTATTGTTGTACACTGGAAGCTCCTGTCACCAAGACAAATTCCTTGTATGCATAAGCATACTTGGCAATAAAGCTGATTCTGATTCTGATATCCAGACAGCTACTGATAGGGGCTGGTCAAGGGTGGAGATTTATAGTAAAAAAGAAAGAAAAAAAAGGACTTAAATAATGATCTGTTTCTCACTCTCACCTATTATATCACTTCAGAAGACATGAATTTAACCACGGGAGTCTTATGGATTACTTTTATGCTGCCTTTATGTGCTTTCTGGACCTTCTGAGTTCTGGTCACCATTCACTTGCATTGAATTGACCTACAGAGCTGATATATTCTTTTCAAAATCTTCGTTTGTGCTCTGCAGAAGAAAATCATACACATCTGGGATGGCATGAGGGCGAGTAAATTATGAGAGAATTTTCATTTTTGGGTGAACTATCACTCTAAGGAAAATTTGCTTTCTTTTCTGGTTACAAAATGTATCAAGATAGAAAAAAATATACATGATTGTTACCCCAAATACTAACCTTTCACATATTGGAAAGTTTTTACATTTTTTAAATGTAATCACCTTAAACAAAACTGCAAATAACAAATTACATATGTATATATAAAAAATATAAATTTGCAATATTTAAAAAATGATTAAATATTAGATCAAATTGCCTCAAAATCAACCTTTAGACATGCCACACATGGATCAGGACAATTGTGCAGTGCATAGTGACAAAAAGGTGTCTATAAATGTTCTGTGGTATTTTTGTTGCTATTAAGTGTTTTGGGAGAAAATCAAATCAAATGTGTCTTTTACCCCGGGGGTCTTTAACCACATTGTACTCTACATGTTAACATGATTTTAGTGTGACAAAATCACTTACTAACCATACCTGTGTAACGATATATCCAAACTGCAACTTCGTTGTCATGATGATGTAACGCTGGTATACCCTATAACTGGTAAATGCCAGGCCGCCAAAGAATTCCTGATTTGTTCTACACTAAAGTGTTAACAAGTGTTACTTTTTTTAAACTAATCTAAATATTTTTTCTGCTAATCAACATTATGCCACAAATACTGTCGATTGATCCTAACTTGTATTGAACCTAGTATATTCCTTTAAGTGCCACTCTTCTGCTATAATGCCCAACAAAGCCAAAAAGCAGTAACTACACCAATATTCAAACTGAGAAAAACAGAATTAAGCAAACTGTTTTTTGATGTGGATTATAAAATAGTCTCACTCTGTTACCTCAGAATCTGAATATGGTTGACCAAACCTGTCTTTTATTGGACACTTCATAATCTAAGAGACCCAATATCGTCAATAATTCTATTTTGGCAAACTACTGACTAGGAACTATCTGTTTTATAATTACGTGGGAGGGATGATGTATGACAGGTATCTCTGACCTTTGAACGCTTACTTTGAAAGTGTGTATGCCTCGGACTATTCCATATTATTTAATTTTGATGTAAACATGGTATTTAATATTTAGTTTTTAAACTTTATATTCATTAGTATACTGCACCAAATTTTTCTCAGTCTGCAAAATTCTCTTGCCCAATCCTATCTTATCACACTGTGCCATGTAGTGTGTCTTTTGAGAGAGGCAACGCACTATGGTTTGGATCAATAACCAGGTTCCTAGCAACCCACCTCTTACCGTACACCGTCCTTGTTCGACCAGGCGGGGTAATGAGTTACTTATGCCCCTCTACACCTTCAACCCCCTTTACCAATTCCCCCAACCCCCAGCATCTCCTCCTCCATACAATGACCCACCTTGATCTTCTAGCCTTCACCCGGGTGAACAAACTGTTCCAGACTGCTCTCTCTCTCTCTCTCTCTCTCTCTCTTTCTCTCTCACTGTTTCTTTCACCCACACACTCATGAATATTGGGGTCACAAGGTTCAGTCTGCCCCCAAAGAGGAGTGAGACAGGTGGCATTTTGACAGTTCTACAGAGGTGCCAGCATAACAAATAAAGCTGTCTTATTTTCCAATGTTTTTATAGAGTGTAATAGTTTAAAATTTACTTTTTCATATGTTTGATATTGCTTCCTGCTTTTTGTTATAGTTTTTAGAAATGGAGTGAACTAGAATACACTAACATAACTGTTCAGCAAGCATATGCATTTAGTTTATAGAGTATCTGCATTAATAGAGAACTTGACTTGAGGTTTTAAAATTGTGACCCTAAATTCAATTCAGTTATATAGGTTTATTTGTATAAAGCATTTAAAAAATGTCAAGAGGTAATAGGATATCATAGCTTGATGTTTTAAAGTTGTACCCTCAGTTCAACTTAACTCAGTTAACTCATTTTCAACTCAGCCTAATTCTATTCAGTAATTTAGATTCATTTGTATAAAGCATTGGGAAAAAATAAATGGGTAACAGGTTATCACAGATAGATTGAGGTTTCAAAGTTGTACCCTCAATTCAATTCAACTCAAATGGATTCAATTAAATAATTGACGTTTATTTGTATAGTGCTTTGGGGGAAATGTAAAGGGGTAGCAGGTTATCATAGAAAGCTTGAGGTTTTAAAGTTGTACTCTCAATTAAATTCATTTCAACTCAACCCAATATAATTCAATTCAATTAAATAATTTAGGTTTATTTATATAGAGCATTGGGGAAAAATTGTAAATTTGTAATAGGTAGGTTACCATAGATGGGTTGAGGGTTTTAAGTTTTTAAGCCCTCAATTCAATTAATTTAAATTATTTATGTTTATTTGTATACTTGAAAAAGTATTAACCTGCAATTGTTACCTCAAAGAGCTACTGCTGCGTGATCTAATCTTAGAAATTAGTTTTGTTGGTGTGACTTAGCACGTTTTTAGGTTAAAGGAATACTCATAAGTATTCCTTTGTAAGTCAAATAAGTCAAGCTCAGTTAACAGCATTTGTGGCATAATGTTGCATAATTTCCAGAAAAAAAATTAAATGAATACTTGTCCCTCTTTTCTTTTACAGTAATTTACAATGCAAGTGAATGGGGGCAGTCCAAAAACGTGAAAATACACACTGTTTTAAAAGTATGGCCACAAGATATAAACATGACACGTTTTAACGTGATTTTAGTGTGATACAAACAATTACTAACCTTATTTGTGTGGAGTCATATCCAATATTACAAATTTGTTGCCATGACAACAAACTCCTGTAATTCCGTTGTTCCATATAACTTTATAAGGTTAGTAAGCGATTTTAACAGATTATGTGAACATGTATAATGTTTAAATATTGTACCTATACTTTTTTAAACAATGTGTATTTTGGCATTAACGTACTGGTCCCATTCACTTGCATTATAAGTCCCTTACTATTACCCTTTTTTTTCTTCTTTTTTTTTATAAATGAGGGATGAGTGTAAATTATTTTAGGTGGTAATCAACATTATGCTACAAATGCTGTTAATTGAGCTAAACTTGTATTGAACCCAGAACACTCCTTTAACATTTTTCTGTGTATAATGCATAGGGCAAACATAAAGGGGTAATAGGTTATCATAAATAGCTTGAAGTTTAAAGTTGTACCCTCAATCATTTAGATTTATTAGTAAAGTGCATTGGAGGAATGTACATGGGTATTGTTATTCATCTTAAGCATCAAATCATTCTAAGTATCGCAGACTTTTTATTAATTCTCTTTTTTAAAATGTGGCCCAAGTGGACCCAACATCTCAGCCATGAGAACATGACAGTAAAAGATAAGCTGGGATACAACTGTGTTGGAAAGGGTGAGGCCTGCCAGAGGCTGTGTAATATAAATGCAACGGGTGTGTACTGGTTGTGTCTAGAGCTTTTCCACGCAATGTGACTTTGACAATGGATGGCTCCAAGCCTCAGGATTACAAACCGCATCCTGGTCAGGGATGATGCAGGTGCAGCTCGCTGTGGCAACTCACCAACCTGATGTGCAGGTTATTTCACAGCCACATTTAGAGTGGCTGGGATATTTCAAGAACACAAATGTGGGCTGGTTACTCCCACTACACATATCACAAGACAATAGAATTTTGTGATCCATTGCTTATTCATAAAACTTTTTTGTTTTTTATTAAGTATTATTATGAGAAAGCTTCTATGTTTAATACAATGGTCAAGTTTACCGTGATAGCTATCAGAGAGCTACAAAATCAGATACAGTATGTAGGTCACGCAAGAGAATAAAAAAGCCATTATAACCTCAGAAACTGTTTATTTTGTGTAGTAAAACATGTCTGATGGAGGAGTAAACCTTATAACATACATCTGCACCATTTTCTCTTTGCACTATTGTTTTTAATCGCTCTGTTCTTTTGTACCATTGTTCATGTACCAGGAATTGTGCTTCAGGTATTGCCTCCCTATATCTGTATATGATCCAAAGGTTTGGCCCTTTGCCACAGTTTATGACTCCGGGTGTGTCCCGGTTACTTCCGTGTTTGAGTGGTCATAGATGTAGGTTTCTTTCTTTTCCTTGCTCACTAGCAGAAAAATGACTGAATTCAAACAGGTAAAGGTGAAGAGTTTCCCGAACCGTACACATACAACAATACATGCCTACAATCACTCTCAGTCAACATTTACACCAGGCAGTGTGTGTGTGTGTGTGTGTGTGTGTGTGTGTGTGTGTGTGTGTGTGTGTGTGTGTGTGTGTGTGTGTGTGTCTCTATTGAGTCTATATTGTAGATGAATACCCTGTCGAGAACATACTTGGACCAGGTGACATTTATCAGAGATACAGAACCAGAGAGCAAACAGTGTCCTGTTTTCATTCTCTCTCCTCACGGGCACAAGCTGTTTGAAGCAAATTTCCAAAAGCAGGGTGGAGGGTCACTTATTTGCCAATAAAGTATGTTTTTAAAGTGTCCTTTCATCTGGCAGGAAATTGCATACATTTTGTGGGATTACGAGAGGCAGGTTTACAACACACGTTTGGTTTCAGAACAGGTAAAAGCACATGGGCAGGTGGGAAATAACTAACCTGGGTTTATGATGTGTACAGGTGAGCGAAACCTGTGAATAAAGGAAAACACTGGCATTATGAGAGATTCTCCACAACATTTCAGCATGTATATATATGTATACATGTAATTAAATACTTTTATAGAATAGCCAAGTCATTGTAATAAATCACTTACAACAGGTCACATTTTCATAACATAATGAAAATGTGAACATTTTGTGTCAAAATGCAGACACAAAAAAACTTGATTATTTGTTGTCATGTGTGACTACAATGAATTACAATTCTTGTTAATCCATCTCCCTAAAGTGTCTGCTTACATAGTGCATATTCTAATGAAGTAACCTGTTGTAATGTACACAGATCAGTTGCTCCGTCTATTGTGATACAAAGTGACATGACATAGAATGGTTAACACTCTCATGACACCAACAGATGTCCCTAGAAAAATCATATATACTTGACAGAAAGTGATTACTTTTATTATTTGTTAAATATAATTATTGCAAAGTGTAATAATGCTTTTTGCAGTTTTATATAAAAAATATTTTATCATACAATAAAATTTCATATATATATATATATATATATATATATATATATATATATCTATATATATCTATCTATCTATCTATCTATATATATATATATATATATATATATATATATATATATATATATATATATATATATACATACATACATACATACATACACTGGCGGCCAACAGTTTGGAATAATGTACAGATTTTGTTCTTATGGAAAGAAATTGGTACTGTTATTCACCAAAGTGGCATTCAACTGATCACAATGTATAGTCAGGACATTAATAATGTGAAAAATTATTATTACAATTTGAAGAAAATGTCAGAACTTCTTAAACTACTTCAAAGAGTTATCATCAAAAAATCCTCCATGTGCAGCAATGACAGCTTTGCAGATCCTTGGCATTCTAGCTGTCAGTTTGTCCAGATACTCAGGTGACATTTCACCCCACACTTCCTGTAGCACTTGCTATAGATGTGGCTGTCTTGGCGGGCACTTCTCACGCACCTTACAGTCTAGCTGATCCCACAAAAGCTCAATGGGGTTAAGATCCAGAACACTCTTTTCCAATATCTGTTGTCCAATGTCTGAGTTTCTTTGCCCACTCTAACCTTTTCTTTTTGTTTTTCTGTTTCAAAAGTGGCTTTTTCTTTGCAATTCTTCCCATAAGGCCTGCACCCCTGAGTCTTCTCTTTACTGTTGTACATGAAACTGGTGTTGAGTGGGTAGAATTCAATGAAGCTGTCAGCTGAGGACATGTGAGGCGTCTATTTCTCAAACTAGAGACTTTAATGTACTTATCCTCTTGTTTAGTTGTACATCTGGCCTTCCACATCTCTTTCTGTCCTTGTTAGAGCCAGTTGTCCTTTGTCTTTGAAGACTGTAGTGTACACCTTTGTATGAAATCTTCAGTTTTTTGGCAATGTCAAGCATTGTATAGCCTTCATTCCTCAAAACAATTATTGACTGGCGAGTTTCTAGAGAAAGCTGTTTCTTTTTTGCCATTTTTGACCTAATATTGACCTTAAGACATGCCAGTCTATTACATACTGTGGCAACTCAAAAACAAACACAAAGACAATGTTAAGCTTTATTTAATGAACCAAATAGCTTTCAGCTGTGTTTGATATAATGGCAAGTGATTTTCTAGTACCAAATTATCAATTTAGCATGATTACTCAAGGATAAGGTGTTGGAGTGATGGCTGCTGGAAAAGGGGCCTGTCTAGATTTGATCAAAAATGACTTTTTTCGAATTGTGATGGTGCTGTTTTTTACATCAGTAATGTCCTGACTATACTTTGTGATCAACTGAATGCCACTTTGGTGAATTAAAATACCAATTTCCTTCATAACAGCAAAATCTGTACATTATTCAAAACATTTGACCACCAGTGTGTGTATACACACACACACACACACTATCACTCTCTTTGTTTCTGTGTTTCTCTCAACCTGCAATAGGTACATGAGGGTGTGGTAGTGTAATAATTCATCATGATCATGTCACTAAAAATACTTCTGGTTATTTTCAGTTTGGTCACTGGAAAAGACTTGTGTAGGTATGTGTCAAGAACACATTCCTAATGTCCAGAATACATTTAGGTACACTTCATGAAATCGAATTAGGGGAGGATGTCGGTCATAAAAAAAAAAAATAAAAAAAAATGTAGCAATAAGAACATTTAATTTGTGATTGGGCAATGTTTTTTTTTTTTTTTTTTTTTTTTAAGCTTAACTCTTCGATGGCGCTAACAGTTACTCTACTGGAAAAGGCAGAACGTTATTACAGAGTTATTCCATGTTCAAAACAATTAAAACTAAAGTAACAGCATTTGTAGAATAATATAACCACAACAAATAATACTGATAAACACCGATAAGATCAGGGATTTGCCACAGGGTTTACCAGCGTCAAGTTGTTATATTGAATATAACTGTACACAGATAAGATTAGTGTGCGAAGATATCACATTAAATCACGTTAACGTGTGTAATGTTTACGACTTGAGCATGGCTAGACTATTTTTGAAGCAGTAAGCCTAGGCAATGTATTTTTATGTTTATGGCTTGGCCCCCATTTACTTATATTACACGAGTACCTTACAATTTCTTTTTGTTTTATTTATTTTAACGAAGGGCGAGTCGAAATAATTTTTGTGGTAATCAACATTATGCCACAGATGATGTCAAATGAGCTTAAAGTAAAGCTGTAAGCGATTTTAACAGTTCTAAAACTTAGCGTGAATTGACATTTTTATGTTTTGTGTTTACAGAGATTAGCGCTGTCACAGAGACAGGTGTAATAATATTTTATTGCACCTAAAACACTTATATTTTTCAGGGAATATTTTTCTTGTCATTTCAGTAAAAACATCCCTTACAACAACTTGTATTGAACCCGGAAGATTCATTGAAAAAAAAAAAAAAAAAAAGTAACCTAATTGATCTGTTAGTGTTCGTGCAGGAACTGGAGGGTAACATTTTTTTTTTTTTTTTTTTAAGGATCGACATCCTGGACAGGCGGCAGGTTCCTGACTCTCCTATAACTGCCGTACTGCCCGAGGGCAGATATACCTGTCTGTGCGCCCTCTATAGCGACAGACGAGGAAAATTACACTGTTGATTTCTATGCATTAGGTGACATTTTCCATCAATA
The DNA here is from genome assembly GCF_019703515.2 of Myxocyprinus asiaticus. Taxonomy (NCBI): domain Eukaryota; kingdom Metazoa; phylum Chordata; class Actinopteri; order Cypriniformes; family Catostomidae; genus Myxocyprinus; species Myxocyprinus asiaticus. The sequence continues at coordinate 37,758,374 of NC_059369.1, forward strand.
ATATTTTTAAGACGTCTTGTCAATTCACACCATGCATATTAAGAAAACAAATATACCACACTGTTTGCCGTTTCATACAGTTTGGACAATACACGAGTCTTTCAAACAGAGCAGTTATGGATAGACAACCATTTTAATTTGTGTTTCCGTCAGTGATGAATCTGGAGTTAACTGATTGCATAAACCAGCGTGTGGCACCGACAGTTTCGTCTGTCTCTTATGACCTAGAGTTTAACATCAATAAAAGAATAAATACAAGTCCTCATGTGCAGGCCTATTTCTCTCACACTCAGTGGCATACATGTGCTATATTCAGTCGTCATACTTCGCACTTCGAGTGTGTTGGTTCACAATGATTAAATGAGGTCCTACATCTCCCTCTGCTGGTGAAGCATTCACATATCAGCACTGTACATTACTACTAGCACACCGCAGCAAAGATAGTTAGCCGTTTGCGATTCGGGTTGTTTTTCTGCTTTTTTAAAGACAACAAAGCAATTACAGTCCTAAAAAGTGATACATTTTCTTAGTCCTGATTTGTGACATTTTATCCTTTAATGCGTATAAAAACAAGACACTATATGCCAGGAAAGTGAAAACAACCTGAAATTAACCAGGCTGATTTGTGAATTTTTTCACAGATATTTTTTTGTCTGTCAGATGTTTTCAGGTCGTTAAATCAGGAAATGTGCGTTTTTACGAATAACTACTATTCCCAGTTAATATAATATGAATTATCCTGCAGTTTCACCTGTTTCTGACAAAGCTCGATTTTTGACAGTTTTCACAAACATATTTTCACAGATCTGACAGATATAGACAGGCGCACTGACATAGCAACAAAAAATGTATGTTTATAGATAACCTTCAAAAGCTGACCACAAGAGGGTGAAGCAATCTCATTGCAAACTGGAGTAGGCTATTTTTCATAAGTTCAAGCAGAAAAACCATACATGTTTAAAGGGTTTCTATCCACCAGATGCTTAAAACACTGGTAATCTTAAATATTAAAGTAAAACTGAAAAAAATAAATTAAAACAAATCTTCCTGACAGGCCATTTCTGATAAACAAAGTACCAGTAACCATGCAAAATCACTCATTTCAGGCTCATCTTGATTTGTGAAAAGTTTCACAAATGCCTTTTGGCTCATTTCAGCGCGTCATTTTGCTCTATCCCCTTTGCAATGTGGAAAAGACACATTTCTGTAAATCCAAGCAGATGGCAAAAACATGAATCAATGGCCTACCTGTGAATTTAGATGGATTAAACTATGCTGAGATTGACCACCCTGATCATACTGTTTTCATCCATCTGGTCCCTGCAACCCTGGATATCTGAAATATGGGAATAAACATTTGTGAAAAGTTTCAAAAATTTTGCATACACATTCATTTATGCCATGTAATACAGGCATTTACAAAATGTAAAAAAAAAAAAAAAAAAAAGTTTGCACAAGTAATAAAACACGAAATGACACTAAACAATGAGCAAACCTGGTAACTATAAACACAAATCACCATTCATTTAACAACAATATTTGCACAACCATGGACAGCTCATCAATGTTAAAGCTCGACTTTTAGCACAATTTTTTGTTTCCTCTATTGCTATTTATAAAATAGATGTTTAGCTCATGTATACATACCCAACATGACTTCTGCTGAACACAAATCAAGATGAGCCTGAAATGAGTGATTTTGCATGGTTATTGGTACTTTGTTTATCAGAAATGGCCTGTCAGGAAGATTTTTTTAAATGTATTTTTTCAGTTTTACTTCAATATTTAAGATTACCAGTGTTTTAAGCATCTGGTGGATAGAAAACCTTCAAACATGTATGGTTTTTCTGCTTGAACTTATGAAAAATAGCCTACTCCAGTTTGCAATGAGATTGCTTCACCCTCTTGTGGTCAACTTTTGAAGGTTATCTATAAACATACATTTTTTTGTTGCTATGTCAGTGCGCCTGTCTATATCTGTCAGATCTGTGAAAATATGTTTGTGAAAATTATCAAAAATCAAGCTTTGTCAGAAACAGGTGAAACTGCAGGATAATTCATAGTGTATTAACCGGGAATAGTAGTTATTCGTAAAAACTAACATTTCCTGATTTAACGACTTAGACAAAAAAAGATTTGTGAAAAAATTCACAAATCAACCTGGTTAATTTAAGGTTGGTTTCATTTTCCTGGCATATATTGTCTTGTTTTTATACAAATTAAAGAATAAAATGTCCAATTGTAAAATCGGTAGATTCGTAGAACTTAAGTGGCGTTATCTGATTTCACAAATCAGGACTAAGAAAATGTATCACTTTTTAGGCTTTGTTGTCTTTAAAAAAGCAGAAAAACATCTCGGTTACATACGTTACCTCGGTTCCCTGAGACGAAGGAAAGGAGACATTGCGTTCTGCTAACGCAAATGGGGAGTGTCCTTCTACACGACCTAGTTGAAACCTCTCTACAATACAATATTCTAATATTGGCTATGGTGTTTGAGCCCCACCCTTTTAGGCGCAAAACTGTCTGCTATAAAACCAAGCGCGCAAACACCATTCCTCAGAATTTTCTGACTGAGGGACAAAGAGCGCATCGCTCGCACCTCAAAGTCTTGTAGTGCAGCTAGCATTCGCAATGTCTCGTTCCCTTCATCTCAGGGAATCGAGGTTACATACTTAACCGAGTGCTCCCTTATGACTCAGTACACTTGACATTCCGTTCTGCTAATGCATATGGGAAACAGAATCCCATCACGCCGCACTACACGACATAACCTTCCCAGAGAGGACCAACATGAGTATGCCGCAAGTGAATGACCCTCATGGTCAGCCAGGAGGGAACACTCAGAATATTTATATGAACTATGGTCATATAGTATGGATTAACCACTTCACAAACCCAGTCGGGAAGGAAGTTTATTTATAATGAAAGTGCTTGTGACTTTATGGTATATTACAATGGCCTGAATGCAGGTGACGATTAAAGCATCTCAGAACTAGCTCACCATTGGGAAGCGGTTACGCATAATGTGAGGCTTTGAAGAGGGAAAGCTTTTTATTGAAAAAATGTGAGCATCTCAAGCATTTGCAACGAGTAGGGCTGTCAGCTGAGCAGAGAAACTAAATTCAAATTTTTACCTTAAATAATTTCAAAATTCAAATATTATTCGCATTTTAAAGTCAGCTGATTTTTATATTGACGTTATTTCCTTAGTCTACAAGAGGGTACAATAAATGCATAAACCATACAGCACCATTATATTATTGCAAAGACCATTCCTGGCTATTAAAAAAGAGTGTTTCACTTTTAACTAATGTGCATAAAATAAATAAATAAAAAGTTTCAGTCTGTCCTAATTCTCAAATGTTAAGTCAGAAGTAATATGGGAGGGGGGGATGCTTCAATAAGCAGTCCACATGGTGTTACACTTGCACTGATGCCACAGTATACTACTCCAGACTCAAGCTATAATAACAGTGAAATACCACATTGTTTTTTATTCATTACAGTTGTATGTAGGGTAGCAATATTCCCAGACAGCAGTGGTATTTGGCTGAATTCGATGGTGAAGCGGCTCAGACTATGAGCACAGGCCAGGGGCTGTTCAAACAGATGGAACACAACAGACTGGATCCGAACGCGAGGATCTCGAGACACACATTTCCAAGTTGAACATCTTTCCTGACAAAGTGTTTAAAAAACTCATTGCTTAATCTGAGAAACGCTTATAAGAGAGCAAGATGCAATGGCCAAAGACCTCTACCAACTGTAAGGCGCTGTTCACCCCAAACGCTTTTGCAACCATACATTTGTTTTTCTTTGTAAACGTGCGCTAGACGAACGTCTCTGTTTTGCATTGTTTTTGTTTATTCAGCGTCTCGAGCTGGAGTGCTGTTTTTTAGATGCTGTTTCTAATTAAAAAGAACTTTAAAAAGCATCTTGAGACACATGCTTTCTGTTAAACTGTTGCGCTATGTCTAGCCTTTTTTAGCGCAAGAATGCGATCGATCTGAAGTCTTCGTCAGTTCTTGGCACACATCCAAATTCGAATGAACAGTTTTAGCATTCGAATGTGCATTTTTTCCTTAAATTCGACAAATATTCGAATTTTAATTTGACAGCACTAGCAACGAGCGCTGTAATTCATTACAAGATATAACGCGCCGCTCACCATAGGGAAGCGGTTGTGCATAATGTGTGGGCTTTGACGAGGGAAGCCCTTATTGAAAAAGTGTGAGCGTCTCGTGCGAGCGCTGTACTATTTTGCAATCTTTGTATGATATACATGATATAATGTGCCGCTCACCATTGGGAAGTGGTTGTGCATAATGTGCAAACTTTATTGCATGTGATTAATGTGAGACACAGAAAACAACATACTGAACAACACTTTGAACAACAATATTCCTTTCCCAACAAACAGCAGTGGGGATTTTTCCATCTGTGCGGGGCTTGCGCTGATGCGGCTGCCTTTTGGGCCACGGCTTGTGTGGCTTTACCAGCGGTTTGTCGCCAAAATTTGGCGGTGCTGAGGCTGCTGGTGTGGGGTTTTTCATCGGGCGCTGGCACGAGGCAGAGCGGGAGCGAGCTGGTTGTGATGAAGTACTGCTCTGTTTTGGCATAAAATGTTCATAACCTGTGATTGTGACTGTGGGTAGCTCAGCGAATAAAGACGCTGACTATCACCCCGTGAGTTCCGAATCCAGGGCATGCTGAGTGACTCCAGCCAGGTCTCCTAAGCAACCAAATGGGGTAACCTCCTCGTGGTCGCTATAATGTGGTTTGCTCTCGGTGGGGCACGTGGTGAGTTGTGCGAGGATGCTGCGGACAATTGTGTGAATCCACCACACGCGCTATGTCTCAGCGGTAACCCACTCAACAAGCCACGTGATAAATTGCACGGATTGACGGTCTCAGATGTGGAGGCATCTGAGATTCGTCCTCCGCCACCCAGATTAAGGCGAGTCACTATGCCACCACGAGGACTTAGAGCACATTGGGAATTGGGCATTCCAAATTGGGGAGAAAAGGAAAGAGAGAGAGAAAAAAAGAAGCACAATTTATGATACCGTTTTTGTCCGATTTAACTGATGATTTGACCGTAATCTTGACCAACCATTTTGGAGATGTTGGTCTTTCCCCATTTAAGTAGATAGGAGCTGTACTTTTAGTGTACAGGATGTACAGACCTTACTAAACTGCCCTTACTCAAATTTTTTTGGGGGGGGGATTTTTCCCCTTTTTCTCCCAATTTGGAATGTCCAATTGTGTTCGCCTCAGTCCGGGTGGCGGAGGACGAATCCCAGTTGCCTCCGCGTCTGAGACAGTCAACCCGCGCATCTTATCACGTGGCTTGTTGAGCGCGTTGCCACGGAGACATAGCGCGTGTGGAGGCTTCACACCATCCACCGCGGCAACCATGCTCAATTCACCAAGCGCCCCACCGAGAACTAACCACATTATAGCGACCACGAGGGGGTTACCCATGTGACTCTACCCTCCCTAGCAACCGGGCCAATTTGGTTGCTTAGGTGACCTGGCTGGAGTCACTCAGCACGCCCTGGGATTCGAACTAGCGAACCCCAGGGGTGGTAGCCAGCGTATTTTGTGGCCCCCCACATTTTTTTTAAACATTTAGAAAATGTTGAGATTTGTTTTCCTTCATTGCATGGGTTTAGCTAAATGACGCCATATGGAAATTGATAGATAAGGATAACTGTTTAAAATAACATTTCTGGTTGTGTAAGTAAAACGCAGTATTACTTTAACAAGCCTTATAAATAAAAGCAAAGGTTTCGCAGTTTTGGTCACAAATATGGCCATATGTGCCGTCACGTGACACAGATGAATCTACTTTGAGTGTGGCCACGTGACCCTATAAGATAGGGAACACAAGTAGGACAACTCCATAAAGAGTGAACGCCGGTTATCGGTTTACACTGACTTCACATCGTTACTTTTAAAAGAGATCGCTTCTATTACTTTGTAAATAGAGATTATTGATAGCCATCAATACCGCTGCGCCTCAAACGAGATTATTCGCTTTGTAAACTTTTGGATCACAGGTAGGTCCTTCTTTTCCTTCGAATGAGATTTATGTTGCGCAATATGTTGAAAAAGATAATGCATGCACACCCAGAATTCAGTAATATGGACATTTACTACAAATGTGTTGTACAGTATACTTACGAAAGTAAAGTAATAGAACATGGACGTGTTTAAAATCCTGGTGAGCTGCCTAGACAGCATTTATCGGCAACAGAGGCGAGTGCAGCATTTTTGGGCATCACAGGCGCGTCTTGGCAAGCAGCTCACAGGTTTTGAGACACAACCCATTAGTTAAACGCTCAGATATTATGCCAGTAGGACATTGTTGCATTTGCAATGCATTCACAGTCTTAGTTAAGGTTGCACAAATACTTTATGGTGCCTTACTCGATTTATTCTCTTATATATGCATCTTCAGGGCTTGTTAATGCCATTGATTAGACTCATGAGATACCTGTTTGGAACTCCATGTTTGCATTTATGAACGCTCCTGTTTATAGCCAGTTCTGTCATGGGCTACAATATATATTTTAAAGGAAGACATGAATGAATGGCCTTTTTTAAGATATTTCTCCACATCAACCAACCAAATGGCATTTTAACAGGCTTTAACTGCACATTTCTGAAATAAATCCTGGAATAACAAATTTATAAGACATTATGAAACTAGTATCCATACATAATGTGTACACTGTCAATGTCTCAATTGGATCTATGGACATTATTTCTTGTTTTCCTTGCTCCATTCTAAAGGATCGGTCATCATTACTCGTTGTCAGCATTAGTCAACAGAAAACACCAGAATAGAGTAAATAACTAGATCACATTGCTATCAGGAAGTTTAGGCTCGTGATTCAGTGCTCATGACTCCCACAGCATCTACATTTTCTTCATTTTTCCTTGCATCTTAAAAAAAACCTCACTTCTACTTTCAAGTCAGATGACTGCCCTAAGAACCAGCTGTGTGTGTAAAATATTTGGTAAGCTCATCAAGACTGCTCATTGGTTGGTCACCTGGCTGATCAGTCTGTGGCCACTAATGCCCGGCTCAAATGTTTGTGTGTATAGAAATGCTGGACACAGAAGACTCAACAGTGAATGGCAGCATACATGGGCATGCACAACGAGCACATGGTGAAACACACCGCCCATTCGTCCAGAGCAATGATTGACTCAGCTTTCATTTTTTTATTTTTTTAGGATTTGTGTTTCCTCCTCATGTGTTGGCAAACCTTAACACAATGAAGTCAGATATTCATTATATAAAGGTATATTAAACATAGTGTTTTTATTTATTTAAAATGAATTATAATTATTGATTTTAATGATTTGTTCCACACATTTTAAAACCACATATTGTTTGAAAGTTATCTATTGTTTTTGTTAACAAATTTCTACACAAACTTATATTCTTTTAAAATTTTAAGATGGTTGACGTGGAGCTAAGTAGAGGAGAAACACATCTTAGCTCACAAAAGGTATTAAAATTAATTGTATCTATCCGTCTATCTATCTATATTCTGTGATCTCTTTCTTCTAGCTTAATAAAGTAATGTCAACTTTCAACTCTATTTATTTGTTAAAGGAATAGTTCACCTAAAATGTAAATTCTCTCATCATGTACTCACATTCATGTTATCTCAGATAGGTATGACTTTCTTCTGCAGAATATCTCAGCTCTGTAGGTCCATACAATGCAAGTGAATGGTTATCAAATTTTGAAGCTCCAAAAAGAACATAAAAGCAGCATAAAAGTAATCCATACAACTCCAGTGGTTAAATCCATGTCTTCAGAAGTGATTTGATAGGTGTGGGTGAGAAGCTATTTGGCCCAGGGGTACATAACACAACAAAAATAGCAAAGTAAAAAAAGATGAACAATTAAATGAAGCTGCAAAAAACAAAATGATCAGAAGAGGCTTAATTTTGTTGTGTTGTGGCTTAATATTGTTGTATTGTGGTTTTAATTAAATTTTGCTTTGGCTTTTCTGTTATGTTGTGGCTTAACTTGGTTGTGTTGTGGCTTAATTTAGCTGTGCTGTGGTTTATTTCCGTTTTGTTTCCAGCTTTTATTTGTTCGGCTAATTTTGTTGTGTTGTGCACCCCTGGGCCACTGTAAGAAACAAATTAATATTTAAATATTTTTTACTATATATCTACACTTGCATTCTTCTTATTGTATTTTTGTCGATTCACATTCTTCATGCATACTGCCACCTACTGGGTACAGAGGAGAATCTATAATAAAAAAAGGACTTAAATATTTATCTGTTTCACACCCACACCTACACAATGATGTCTGTAAGACATTATAGATAATGCAGTTTCTTAATTTTTTTTTTTTTCTCTAAATGCATGATTTCCTGTAAAGCTGCTTTGAAACGATGTGTGTTGTGAAAAGAGCTATACAAATAAAAATAAATTGACACCTATCTTGGACATGAGGATGAGAGAATTGTCATTTTTGGGTGAACTATTCCCAAAAACTACATTAAGTTACTCTTTAATAAATGTGATCATGTAGTCAGCCAGTCATTATTGCCAAATTAACCGCTACTTAAAAGACACTTACGCTTCGCCTGATCAAACTATCAGGGTTTATATTGTACCAATGAGCGGCTGGCTGTATGTACATTTCTGTTGTTGCTCAAAGGTTTTGAACCTGTCCCATATCTGTGTTTAGTATTACAGGTGTCTGATCATCCTTACCTGTCTAACCACAGTGCTGTTAATACTCCTGTCCCTCCAAACCCTGCTCGTTCCTATGGTAACATCCTCCTCAGAATCACCTGGACAGCAGGAGCATCGTCTAATCAGAGAGACCTGTACTGATCCCTGCAGGTCACTTATTGTTTTGTGCCAAACGTGTCTAATTTATTTTTTCAGGATGTGACACGTGAATTCAGTTTCATTAGCTTTTTTCACTCTGCATTTGTTTTTCTGCATGTGATCTTTAGGATTGTGTAATCACAATGTAATTTTGTAAGTAAACTAATCATTTTGTTCTGAGAGCGTAGTCAACTATATGGAGTCTATATCGGTTGCTGTGGTAATGAGTAGAAGACGACCAGCAGTGGATTTTGCCAATAACAATAACTAAGGTGGTGGGGAAAGACCGATAACCGATTAATTGGCTGATAGTTTTTAAAATTGATTTATAGACTGTCAAAATGTTTTTTTTTTATTATGAGCCCAAAATGAATAAAACCCCAGATGCAGTTTGTTTTGATTAGGTTAGATTTGGTGCATAACGCGGGACTTTTAAGTATAAACAAGCCCAAAACATACTGGGGACTCTTATTTTGAAATTATGAAATTATAAAAAAACTATCAGCAATTATCGGCATAGATTTTTGCCGATAAACGATAGTTCCAAAAAGCAACTATCGGTACAGATGAATCGTAAAACCAATGTATCGGTCTACCTCTAGTAATGAGTCATCAGCACTATTGCTGGAGACTTATTCATGTAATGACTGAGAGTAGCTGTAAGTGTAGAAAACATCAGGGATTTAGGACATAGTATAGCATATACAGTTGAAGTCAGAAGTTTACATACACCTTAGCCAAATACATTTAAACTAATTTTTTCACAATTCCTGACATTTAATTGTAGAAATCATTCCCTGTCTTAGGTCAGTTAGGATCACGTCTTTATTTTAAGAATGTGAAAAGTCAGAATAATAATAGAGAGAATGATTTACTTCAGCTTGTATTACTTTTATCACATTCTCAGTGGGTCAGAAGTTTACAAACACTTTGTTAGTGTTTGGTAGCATTTGGAAGCAACTTGGGTCAAACATTTTGGGTAGCCTTCCACAAGCTTCTCACAATAAGTTGCTGGAATTTTGGCCTATTCCTCCAGACAGAACTGGTGTAACTGAGTCAGGTATGTAGGCCTCATTGCTCACGCATGCTTTTTCAGTTCTGCCCACAAATTTTCCTTTGTTGTCCTTAAGCCACAAATTTGGAGGTATGCTTGGGGTCATTGTCCATTTGGAAGACCCATTTGCGACCGAGCTTTAACTTCCTGGCTGATGTCTTGAGATGTTGCTTCAATATATCCACATAATTTTCCTTCCTCATAATGTCATCTATTTTATGAAGTGCACCGGTCCCTCCTGCAGCAAAGCACACCCACAACATGATGCTGCCACCCCCATGCTTCACGGTTGGGATGGTGTTCTTCGGCTTGCAAGCCTCACCCTTTTTCCTCCAAACATACAGATGGTCATTATGGCCAAACAGATACATTTTTCATCAGACCAGAGGACATTTCTCCAAAAAGTAAGATCTTTGTCCCCATGTGCACTTTAAATCTGTAGTCTGGCTTTTTTTATGGCAGTTTTGGAGCAGTGGTTTCTTCCTTGCTGAGCAGCCTTTCAGGTTATGTCGATATAGGACTTGTTATACTGTGGATATAGATACTTGTCTACTTGTTTCCTCCAGCATTTTCACAAGGTCCTTTTGCTGTTGTTCTGGGATTGATTTGCACCAAACTACGTTCATCTCTAGGTGACAGAATGTGTCTCCTTCCTGAGCGGTATGATGGCTGCGTGGTCCCATGGTGTTTATATTTCCGTACTATTGTTTGTACATATGAATGTGGTACCTTCAGGCATTTGGAAATTGCTCCCAAGGATGGACCAGACTTGTAAAGGTCCACACTTTTTTTTTTTTTTTTTTTTTTTTTTGAGGTCTTGGATGATTTATTTAGATTTTACCATGATGTCAAGCAAAGAGTCACTGAGTTTGAAGGTAGACCTTAAAATACATCCACAGGTACACCTCCAATTGACGCCAATTAGCCTATCAGAAGCTAATTGGCTAATTGCCTAAAGGCTTGCCATCATTTTCTGGAATTTTCCAAGCTGCTTAAAGGCACGGTTAACTTAGTGTATGTAAACTTCTGACCCACTGGAACTGTGATATAGTCAATTAAAATGGAAACAATTTGTCTGTAATCAACTGTTGGGAAAAATGACTTGTGTCATGCACACAGTTAATGTCCTAAATGACTTGCCAAAACTATAGTTTGCTAATATGAAATCTGTGGAGTGGTTAAAAAATGAGTTTTAATGACTTCAACCTAAGTGCATGTAAACTTCTGACTTCAACTGTAGTATGTACATACTGTTGTATTCCACTATGCATATATCATGTCCTAAACTGCTGACATGTTCACTCATTCACTATTCACTACATACATGTTACAGAGTTTGCTATATGAGGAAAGAGTGAGCAAAAATGGAGTGAATTCAGACTCGGTTCCTGTCAATTTTGCACAATTTATATGCCGTTAGCTTTAGATCTGAAAAGTAAAATTATTTTAATTGGATTTCAAACCACACAAGGATGTGATATGGATCAGATTCGTAAACAACTAAAACTGATTTGCATTCAAATCTGAACAAAGCCTTTGAGTGTTTTAGTGGTCCACTGGTAAATGAGGTTAACCATAGCATACACAGTTTCACATCTGCATTTTTAATAAAGTCTGTGTTTGTGGTTTAGTTGTCAGCTGTAGTTTAAAATGTCTGTGAAAATCTCTCTTCTCATTAACAGGATTGTTTTAGTGGAGAGTATTCCTGAGGGACTTGTGTTTAACTCCTCTGCCTCTCACCAATCCATATATGAAGCCTGGCTTAACCTCATAGCTGGTGCTCAAACCAGTTTGGATATTGCCTCCTTCTACTGGACTCTTACCAATAGTGACACGCACACAAGCGAGACCACAGCCAATCAGGTTTGGATTTGAAGTTAACTGAATTCTCTTTGACAAATAGATTTAATCAGTGACTCTTTGTCTGAGTGATCTGTACTTTCTAGGGTGAGCAGATTCTGCATGAATTAGGGCGGATCTCTGAGAAAGTGTCTGTTCGGATTGCAGTCGATACACCATCAGAGACGAAACCTGTGGATGACATTAGGTTCCTTGTGAACTCTGGTAAGTCAATGTGAGGTCTGCCATATTTGATGCTATTGCAGAACAAAAACAAAATAAGGTATTTCAGCACAGTTTAAAACAGGATAAACCAAGTAAACATTTAATTTATTGTGGTTTCAAATGAATCACTTTTATATTTATGTCTGAAAGTATGGCATTAGTTAGGAATGCTTTCCCTTTCACAGGTGCAGCTGTGCGGATGGTGAATATGCGAGAGCTCACGACAGGCGTGCTGCATACAAAATTCTGGATTGTGGATAAGAAGCACGTTTACATAGGTAGCGCCAATATGGACTGGAGATCACTAACCCAGGTCAGCCTTAGTTGTATTTTGTCACTTTTACATTGTCTACTACATATTGCCTCTCATAACTTTTAAATATAACATAGTTTCATATTCCATATAAACTTTATTAGTGCTTGATATGGCAAGCATTACAATTACTATTACTATGCATTAGACGAATCCAATGTATTAAACTGTGGTGTGTAACTGAATTCACCTGAATTTGAAACACTCCCCCAGTGGCCAAAGAGGTAAGTGTTGTTGATATTTATGGGAATATGTGAGCTCCATTTTCCAGGTACATTGTCCACAGAGGGGCGCCTAAAGCAAGTTGTTTTCAGCTGTACAGGCTGTAATACAGTGAAGAGGAATGCATATTTTATAAACTGTACCATCCAATTAAAACCCCAAACTTAACCATCAGTGGAGAAAAAATTTAATGTTAGAGGGAAAAATGCAACCTCTGAATCTCGCTCGTCAGTGATAGTCCAAACACGATTACTTCCTGGTTTCAACGTGGGATCCAAACTCAGGTCTCTCACGTTGCTAACGCAACGTGCTTCCGGTCCTGCCACAGGGGAAGGTAAACACATTTGAGCCAAGGCAATAATGTCTGATAGGAAATTGTGCTTGTCAGAGAGTCGATAATGTCGATAACTCTTAGAAACAACATTCCCGACACCCGGTGTGATTATGTTGCCCAGGAAGTAATGGTATGCAGTTGAGCTCATAATGGCGTATATCTTACCCTAGTTCAGCAATAGGGTCTGTTCAAGCAGGACGCTAGATGGAGCGCAACAGAAGTGCTTAAAAGTCATCGTCAGTGTTTGGCACAAAGCTAAAATTCGAATGCTCTTGTTTTTGCATTTAAATGTGCATTTTTATTGTAAATTCTACAATTTGAATTTCAAATATTAATTTGACAGCCTTATTAACTGCTCAGTCCTGCACTGCTTAAATCGTGTGGCCTGTTGAGGAACGGTGTGCTATAACTTTTGTAAGCACTTACGATTTTGCATGGTGGATGATAAAACAGGCAAAAAAATCACATTAAAGGAGGTACCTGAGTCATAGCTAGGAATGAGAATATTATTGATACTTGGGGGTGGGCCATTTAGACTTGGGCTAGTACTCCTAGAAAACCCTAGGAAAGCCTTAGAAACCATATATTAACACACTAACAGCCACTCAGAACACTTTAACAACTGCATAGCAATGGCCTAGCGATCACCCACGTCACCCTAGCATCGTGGCAATCCTTTTTTTTAGCCAAGTAATTATGCTGGTTTGATAAAGCCAACATACTGTTGTTCTACAGATATGGTTTAGGGTTTTTTTCAAAATCTCTAAACCAAGACCAAAATTTCTGACTGTAACTCGTTCTAGAGATTTCAAGCTACATTCATCTAACTTGGCAAAGACCTTCAGGCTGTTTTGATTCAGGTTATGGTTTTTACACGGCGCATATTTAAAACTCCCCAAAGTCCTATAGACTTACATTGGCAGAATGTTCAAATGGGCCAAGAGTACTTTGTTTTTCAAAGTTTGTCTTGACAAACTTAGAGTACCTATCTAGTTTTACTGTATACTTTAAATGTACTAAAAGTGTTACACCTTTCATATACATCATGTATTCAGAAGTTCTCGGTGGAGTATTTTACATTTTGTCCCTTCTCAGGTGAAGGAGTTGGGTGCAGTTGTCTATAACTGCAGCTGTCTTGCTGAGGACCTGGGGAAGATCTTCGAGGCCTATTGGTACCTGAATCGGACCAAGACAGTTCCCACCCACTGGCCTAGCAAATTCTCCACTCTGTACAATAAGGATACACCCATGCAGATGTCACTCAATGGGACTGATGCCAGTGTGTACCTATCAGTAAGAAAATATCCTCTCATGGAATAAACTGAGCTAAAGAGAGCACCTTTTAACCCAATCGAATCACTTCTTAGTGGTCCACACACTTCCGTCATATACATATAGGAGAATGACTATACTGTATACATTGTATAGAATAAAAATATATAAACAATACACAGGTTTCAACCAGGAAACAGAGTGAAGCAAAGACACAGCTAATACAACAATTATTATCACATTTATGTGCTCACACAAAACAGTGGCTGTTGGAAATTTTGTGGGTTACATTGTTCCTTGTTCTGGTGTTCTTTACTCTACTAGTTGCAGTTTTATTTGCTATAATTGAGTCAAGATAGGGGAACTTTAAGGCCTTTCTGTCTCTCAAACAGAGTTCTCCTCCTTCATTGTGTGCTGAAGGCAGGACTCCAGACCTGCAGTCTATCCTCAGTGTGATTGGGGATGCCCAGCAGTTTGTCTACATTGCTGTGATGAACTATCTTCCCACAATGGAGTTCTCCAAATCCCAGAGGTCTGTGATATATTCTCTGGTTCTCTTTTACAGCTATACAACATTTATGTTTCATAACAAACCAACCTAAAAGTCTTTGTTTATTATGAAGTTTTGTAAAAGAATATGGTATTAGAATTACAAGTTATTTCCATCATTTATTTAAAGGCGTTCTATCTTGATTAGTCAATTGATCCTTGATGTTTTGAAATAAGACTTTTATTTTATAAAACATACAGTGTCGTAGCTGTGTGTTCATGGGTACTCGGGTTCCCCACCTTTCCTGCTTAACCACCCCCCGTTTGATTAGATATGATTGGATTTCTGGCGTCAGAATCTAAAAAAATTTACATATGAACGCCTGTTTTAGCTTAAAACTTGGCCCGTCTAGTCACAGTGAGATAGTCAGGATTAAGAAGTTTACTTGGTTGTTTTAAAGGCACAGCAACAAGTGCATGTTTAATTCTTGGGGTCAGCGAGAGGGTGAAAAATGGCTATGAGCAGCTATATTATGAGAGTTTATAGTCCAAAAAAATCTAGCCTAGCATTCTTTGCCTCAGGGCAAAAATTATGAAAATGTATCATATGTGAACTTTAATGTGTACTTAATCAGTTTGGTGTTTGCCGTTGACGAGGCATTTCTAAACTTCCAAATAGGCTTCTGAAAATAATTAATAATCTTTGACCCTGGCTCTCTGTGATATCTCGCAGGTACTGGGCAGATATTGACACCCAGCTGCGCCGTGTGGCTTATGAGCGTAAAGTTCGTGTGCGTCTGCTGATCAGTTGCTGGGAGGCTACCAGCCCAATCATGTTCCCTTTCCTCCGCTCACTTGCTTCCTTACAGGATACAAAAATGCTGGACATTCAAGTGGTGAGTGTCTTATCTGTGCTTTAAGTTTACCAGCTGGTACTGTAGCTCTGACAAAACAGGTAGTTCATATGTAGTCCGCTATGTGACATATTACCTCATGGTTATTCAGAACCAATGCCATTTTTCTAATCAAAAACACTGGATCCGATCCGAATGATTTTTCTGACTTTAGGTTCTGTTAATGGTTCTTGAACGTGCATTTTTCCGCAGATGCGGATAGGAAACCATGCTAAAATACTCAGACAATGTTTCCTGTACTACCCTTCAGCAGCACTGCAACACCGCTATTAAATCAACAATGTAGGCCCATACAATGTAAGTGAATGGTGGCCAGAACCATAAAGGCATCATAAAAGTAATCCATAAGACTCCAGTGGTTTAATCCATGTCTTGTGAAGTGATCCAATCGGTTTTGGGCCAAAATGTAATTACTTATTCAGTATAAATCTTGACAGCAGTCTCCTTGGCAATCATGATTTCAAGCTCGATTCCACCTCCCATAGTGCCTTCTAGCGCTCTGTGCGTGCATGTAAATACTAGGAAGTGTAATCGAGCTTGAAATAATGATCGTGCCTAGAGACTGCAATGGCAAGATGTACAGTACAGTGAAAAAGGAGTTATATTTTGGTTTGTTCTCACCCAAAAAACGATTGGATCGCTTAAGACATTGATTAAACCACTGGAGTTGTTTGGATTACGTTTATGATGCCTTTGTACCTTCAGAGTTCTGGCCACCATTCACTTGCATTGTGTGTTCAAATGTTAATACCGCTTTCCATTGCACTTGAATTAAAATTTTTGGGTGAACTTTTCCTTTAAATAAACCAAGAATTCAGAGTCAGGGTGTCATCGATCCTTAAAAAGTATTAAAAAGACTTAAATTCAGTTTTCAAAATGTAAGGACTTAAAATTGCTGCTAAATTGCTGGGGTTTTTTTCATGTTTGCACACAGTTTTCAGCCGAGTATATTTAAACATGCTCTCCTAATCTGTCCTCTCTTTCACATGTAGCGTTAGAACGTCCGATTCATTCTAGTAAATTGGTTCCTTCAGATGGTTCATGTAAATGAACATTTAAAAAAAAAAGATTAATCATTTTATTGATATATTTCTATGTATATTTCTATTTATATTGTTGTATGTGAATAAATGCAGGTGAATATTCTTGCATGAACTCATGAAGTGCAAAAGTGGGACTATTTTAACTCAATTATTTTTACCTTGCAATGATTTGTTTTGTCTTTTGGGGGTAAAAATCACCCTTTTAAGTCATCTGAAAATATTTAATATCATTAGAAGGCCCTAATCACCATTCATACACTTCAGTTTAACGTGTTGACCTTGCTATTATACATAAATGTTTTGTTACATACTGTATATGGTTTAAAATTCTTTTTGGCATTTAAAAGTCTTAAAATGGCTTAAACCTGCAGATACCCTGAGAGTAAATCACTGGATGGATGTTTGTATGACAGTGTTTAGTTAAAGATACATTGTGTGTTTGGTAACACTTTTAATAAGGTTACATTTATTAACGTTAGTTAAGATGAAATAATAAACAATTCTTTTACAGCATTTATTAATCTTGGTTAATGTTAATTTCAACATATACCAACACATTTTTTAAATCAAAAGTTCTATGTGTTAACATTACTTTATGCACTATGAACAAAAAAAAAAAAAATAACAATTGTATTTTTATTAAATAACATTAACAAAGACTATAAATGCTGTAAAAACCTATATTGTTCATTGTTAGTTAATGATACCTAATGCATTAACTAATGTTAGCAAATGGAACCTTATTATAAAGTGCAACCTTGAGTTTTGTTGTAATTAGTGGTATTTTATAAAAATAAATGAACGAATAAAATTATTAATTACAAAGTCTATGTTAACACCACTGTGCAAGAATCTGTTC
The DNA here is from genome assembly GCF_019703515.2 of Myxocyprinus asiaticus. Classification (NCBI taxonomy): domain Eukaryota; kingdom Metazoa; phylum Chordata; class Actinopteri; order Cypriniformes; family Catostomidae; genus Myxocyprinus; species Myxocyprinus asiaticus. Next base: position 37,775,815 of record NC_059369.1, read on the forward strand.
TGTTAAAATATGAAGTGATCTCTTCTTTTGGTAACAGACTGCTGAGGCCAGTAAATAAGTAACATAAAATTTTTTTCTTGTAAGTACTCAAAACTTTAAAACAGGGTTCCCACAGATCCTTAAAATGTCTTAAATTCACTTTTCCAAAATTTAAGGTCATAAAAAGTCTTAAATATCTTAAATGATACAACAAAAGTATTTATTATCATTTAAAGAGGTCTTAAATTTAGGGGCGGAAAGATGGGAATTGTGATATTACCTAATGTGATTATCTAACCTCAAAAGAATAAGATTCAATTAAAAAAATGCATGCGCTGCGTCTTTCAGAGTGAAAACATGGCACTGTATTTTCTCCACACACGTGGGCCGTGTGAGTGTTTCCAGCTGTTGCTGAGCAGTTCGCAATCATTAGGCCATATCGTCAATTTATGACAAGCGATCAATATTGATCCCCTGTTGATGATGATGATATAATGTTGATGAAATATGACATTGTTTACTTTTAATTGTTTATATTGTAATACGTTATAGATTATTGTAGGAGTGCACATTTTATTTCCCTTATCTGTTTGAGTAAGCAGCTGGATGCAGTGAAGCCCAAACATTTCAAAATAAGAGTCCCCGGTGTATTTCAGCTTTTAAACTTAAAAGTTCCGCACTATGAATCAAATCTTTTTTACTGATATGTTAAGGCCATGTTGAATGTGTGCCCCTGCCTGTTTAAGTAAGAGTCTGTGATACATGATTTATTTATTGATACATGAACTATAAGATTGTGTGGGTTTGTTTTGGTATGGGGATACGTATTCAGTTTATTTGTTCAGGTCTTGAAAAAGGTCTTAAAAGTCTTAAATTTGATTTTAGAAACTCTGCAGCAACCCTGTAAAAGAACAGTTAATAGAACCATTAAGCAATCGAAATCATTACTACAATTCCCTAAAATGTCCATCCTTACTCAAAAGGACATGATACATTATGTTGCATTAGAGGAATGTTCTTAGCAGATGCTTTTGTACCAAAGCTATTTTAAATAACCATACCCTGTTTTTGGACAGAATGATGGGGTGTGTTCTTAAAAGGTTGTATGAATTGCAAGGTATTTTTCTTCAGAGCATCAGTGTAATTTAGGTTCCAGAATGTTATTTTATTTTAATTATGCCAGAATGCTTCTGTTAATAAGCAGCTAAGCAGAGAAGGGAACTGGTTAAATTCTTCCTATTCCATATTGTACAGTGGTGTGAAAAAGTGTTTGCCCCCTTCCTGATTTCTTATTTTTTTTGCATGTTTGTCACACTTAAATGTTTCAGATCATCAAACAAGTTTAAATATTAGTCAAAGATAACACAAGTAAACACAAAATGCAGTTTTTAAATGAAGGTTGTTATTATTAAGGGAAAACAAAATCCAAACCTACATGGCCCTGTGTGAAAAAGTGTTTGCCCCACCTGTTAAAACAGAACTTAACTGTGGTTTATCACACCCGAGTTCAATTTCTCTAGCCACACCCAGGCCTGATGACTGCCACACCTGTTCTCAATCGAGAAATCACTTAAATAGGACCTGCCTGACAAAGTGAAGTAGACCAAAAGATCTTCAAAAGCTAGACATCATGCCGAGATCCAAAGAAATTCAGGAACAAATGAGAAAGAAAGTAATTGAGATCTATCAGTCTGGAAAAGGTTATAAAGCCATTTCTAAAGCTTTGGGACTCCAGAGAACCACAGTGAGAGCCATTATTCACAAATGGCGAAAACATGGAACAGTGGTGAACCTTCCCAGGAGTGGCCGGCTGACCAAAATTACTCCAAGAGCGCAGCGACGACTCATCCAAGAGGTCACAAAAGACCCCACAACAACATCCAAAGAACTGCAGGCCTCACTTGCCTCAGTTAAGGTCAGTGTTCATGACTCCACCATAAGAAAGAGACTGGGCAAAAATGGCCTGCATGGCAGAGTTCCAAGACAAAAACCACTGCTGAGCAAAAAGAACATTAAGGCTCGTCTCATTTTTGCCAGAAAACATCTTGATGATCCCCAAGACTTTTGGGAAAATACTCTGTGGACTGATGAGACAAAAGTTGAACTTTTTGGAAGGTGTGTGTCCCATTACATCTGGCGTAAAAGTAACACCGCATTTCAGAAAAAGAACATCATATCAACAGTAAAATATGGTGGTGGTAGTGTGATGGTCTGGGGCTGTTTTGCTGCTTCAGGACCTGGAAGACTTGCTGTGATAAATGGAACCATGAATTCTGCTGTCTACCAAAAAATCCTGAAGGAGAATGTCCGGCCATCTGTTCATGACCTCAAGCTGAAGGGAACTTGGGTTCTGCAGCAGGACAATGATCCAAAACACACCAGCAAGTCCACCTCTGAATGGCTGAAGAAAAACAAAATGAAGACTTTGAAGTGGCCTAGTCAAAGTCCTGACCTGAATCCTATTGAGATGCTGTGGCATGACCTTTAAAAGGCAGTTCATGCTCAAACCCTCCAATGTGGCTGAATTACAACAATTCTGCAAAGATGAGTGGGCCAAAATTCCTCCACAGCGCTGTAAAATACTCATTGCAAGTTATCGCAAACGCTTGATTGCAGTTGTTGCTGCTAAGGGTGGCCCAACCAGTTATTAGGTTTAGGGGGCAATCACTTTTTCACACAGGGCCATGTAGGTTTGGATTTTGTTTTCCCTTAATAATAACAACCTTCATTTAAAAACTGCATTTTGTGTTTACTTGTGTTATCTTTGACTAATATTTAAACTTGTTTGATGATCTGAAACTTTTAAGTGTGACAAACATGCAAAAAAAATAAGAAATCAGGAAGGGGGCAAACACTTTTTCACACCACTGTATGTGCACCACAGCTGTTCACCTGTTGCCTGTGCCAGTAACAAACTTACAATGACAATTTTTTGTCCTTTGCAGAAAATATTTACAGTGCCTTCCAACCCTCGACAGAAAGAAATTCCATTTGCCAGAGTAAACCATAACAAGTACATGGTCACAGACCAGGTTGCATATATAGGTATGCCGCCTTATTTTTATGTTACCTTTTTTTCCCCTAATGTAGTTATTCCTCTTATAAATGTTTAGAACTTCTATAAACTTTCTTAGAACTGCCAAGTATGCCTCCTTAATCTGACTTCTTTTGAATATTCTATGTTTCTATATTTCTATGCTGTTTCAGGTACATCTAACTGGTCAGGAGACTACTTTGTGAACACTGCTGGTTCTGCATTAGTGGTGAACCAGACTTCAGCTCAGACGACAACCCCTACAGTCCAAGAGCAGCTACAAGCTGTGTTTGAAAGAGACTGGGATTCTTCATACAGCAGTGAGATCAACCACACCACCAACTATAAAGTTATTTGCTAGACCAGCTTTGTGCCTTGCACTGTGTCTTTATACTGCAGAGGGCGCCGTAGAGTGCTTGGGATAACACTGTTGGCATACATTATGGATTACTGCACCATTTGGGGGGTCTAAAATGCACCTTGACCTTAACCTTGCCATCACCTATTTTTTTGTTCTATCATTAAACAAGGGGCAAGGGGTCAAAGAACATCCATTGATTATGATCTGTCCTTGTTTCCTAAGAGGAATCACATTTCCACTCACATTTCATATCTGTAGCATATAAATACCTTTGCATATAACTGCACATGTTGTTTTTTAACTGACATGCAATACCTCTTTACAGAAACACTTTCCTTTTGATTGTTTGTAATATTTGATGAACTTTTAGTGTTGGGGTTTTCTAACCCTCGTCCCAGGAAGACATTGTTTTATTAATGATTTAAAATACTGTTGATTTTCTGCTTTCTCTTTTTTTTTTAAAGTTGATTTTAATAATTGCTATGTGCTGACTTGGATCTCTTCAAGTTGTCTGTTTTCGTTTAAAAAATAATCTTAACAGTATTTAACTTTTTAACAATGATCATGTCAGCATGGATCGAAGTTTGTTGGCTATAGTCACTGACACCAAGAGCATTTTTGTTCTGTGGCATTTTATGTTACAACACCATCATTCAGAGGCCACTGTCAACAATTACACATGTTTTATCTGCACATATGAATTTTGTCTTCAGGGTGATAAATTGTAAAGTGTGTTTATATTATGTCTGTAAATCTGTTGAGAATACCACATAACTCATGTAGAGTCTAGTAATGAGGGATGTGTACAATACCTGTTTTACATGGAGTAACCTCTGTTGTTTTTGAAAATACAAACATTTTTGTGAATTTTTATATTTAAAGAGCATTATCAAGGGAGTCTTTTCACATTCAAGTTCATTTTACATTTAATCTCTCTTTCCTTTGAGAGTTGTGTATTGTATGAACTGAAACTACTGCAGTTTTTGATTCAGTAAACATTTGAACAAGTATAACCTTTAATAGTAGTATTCATTTCTTTGTTTTTGCATTTCTAGCTATTTTACACTAATTCAAGTGACAATTTTATACAAATTTAATTCCGATTGCAACATCCATAAAGTGGAAAATCTTGTAAGATTTTAAGTGTGTGATTCTTTTACCTTATGTTGAAATAATTATAGGTATTGTACCTAAGACAAGGTTTCAGAGCTGAATCAAATATACATTCAAGATAAATAATTGTGCTTATAAGGGCAAAGATTGTTTAAAATTTTTTAAAACTTCATTAAAGTGTAACTTACATGCAATGAAACATCAAATCCTAAGTATACTAGTAGTCAAAGTATGGACATACCTACTTATTCTATATTATTACTTTTTTATTATTTATTTTCCTTTTTTTTTTTTTTTTAAACTACAATTTAGAATAATAGTACATTTTCTTTTTTTAATGGAAAGTAGTATTTAACAGTGTTATAGCAAGTCACGTCAAATTTTGGTGTGAAAGGGATAAATGACAAAAAGCAAACCTATCCAGCAAACTTAGATTGGTTAGATCGGTTTCATGCTGAAGAGTTGCAAAGAAGTATGTTTTTTCAGAATGTCTAAAGGATTTCAGTGAAGTCAGTGAAAGAAAACATGAGCTCATTGATATCATTAAATCAGGCTGCTTTTTTTTATTTTTTATTCGAATCGTTACTCCTGGTCGGGAGCTTCTGTAAATATTTATTTTATACATAGGGTTACGTTCTTCCTAGGTTTAATGGTGCAATGCTCAAATATTTAGTAGTGTGTAAATTGTGACTTACTGCCCATTTACACCACAACTAGGCTAAGTTGTGACTTTCGTAAAGCTGGTGCAACCGGCCCCAGGTCTTGATTCTTAACCCCATTCTTCTGGCTCTTGCCTGACACCACTGGATGAGCAGAGGTGGAAAGTAACAAATTACAACTACTCTCGTTACAGTACTTGAGTACTTTTTTCAAGTTTAACAACTTTTAAGTATAAATATATAATAGTACTTTTACTTGAGCGTGAAGCATTTACATGTTTCCATTGATCAGGAAATAAATATTGGAGGATTGTACTTTGGGGGTAGGATCAATGCCCTTGTATCTGATTTACAATTACATACATTGCGATCTTCTTTTGACTTTTCACTGAACATAATTTTTTTTTCCCCCCGCCGTCCGGTTCCTTGCACCATTGCGCGCACAGACGGGCTCTCTCTATCAATCCACATCAGTTCGGTATTGCACTCCTGCGTTACATTCCGCCCCTCTTATTCAAAATAAACTGTCCTAGTGGGTAACACTCTCACTCATGGTGCTGTACTATATTTCCCTGCCCTGTCTCACCCGCTAGAGACCAAAAGTGCACAAGGGATGGATGTTATATAAACAAGGTATGAGAAATCACAAAACACAATGTAACCAAATGCTACAGTTTACTTAATAATAATACCTCAATATGTTAAATAACCATAATGTTAATTAAGACTTTATTATTACAACTGTAATACATAATACATATACAGAACAACCACTTTTAGTGTTTGAATCAATCATATCTTTCACTAAACACTGTTTGAAGTATTTATTTTTGCCTTATTATATTCAATTGGCATGTAGAAGTTGATAACAGTTTGCTTAATAATCTCATTCCATCTCTGGATAATTGCTACAATATTATAGAGCAGTGGTTCTCAACCTTTTTGACTCCAAGGCCCCCCACTGTCCAAGACACATTTTTGGCCCCCTCGCACGAAACTAGACGTGTCTGATTAAAATAATTAATCATGGAAAATGTTTGATTCTAAAAGTTTCAGAAAGAGTCTGTCTATAATTTGTAGGTATACATCTTAAAAGTAAGCATTTTAAGTGTAATAATTATTTAAATATTTCTTATTTTAAATTAATTTTAAGTCATCTTGAGGCCCCCTTGGAAGTGTGCTTAGGCCCCCTAGTGAGTCCCAGCTCCCTGGTTGAGAACCACTGCTCTACAGCCCTGTCAAAACTCACTACCATAACTCTGACTCACCTCACCTTTTGAACTCTAGATTCTGGAGTCGGGTCGGATCTGACCCAGAACCACACAGCATGATTCCAACACACATGGCAGATGAGTCGTGAGCATCTTGTGTCCCCTACGAGCAGCGTGAGCAACGATCCCTAGAGTCACCCGTGATGAGTGATCGATACTCTGAACTGACAGAGAGAGCATCACTGAGGAGGAACAGAGATACATACAGGGAGTAAGAGACCTGCTGTTATTGATGGAAAATGTCACAGAAATGGAAACCTATGGGTGACACTTTAGATTCAGTGAAGTGAAGAAACCCATAGAAGAAAAAATATACTTTCTTTAAACTTCTTTAATATTTTTTGGAAATATCAGACCATTTATTAAGCAAGAGACTTTTGTATACAACTCTGACCTGTAGTTAGAGATACTGTGGCCTAAACCGAACATATATTTTTGATAACACACACACACACACACACAAAATAACTGTCATGCAAATATCATGAAGTTTGTGTGTCTAACCACAACGTCATCAGGTCACAATGGGACATTAGTTTTGTCAGTCAGTTCTTATTCTGTTCGGTCAAACAGTCAGAGAGATATACCACCGAAATTGTGCAAAAATGTAAAGTAGTATGTTTTTACATGACATGTATAACAAGTATATGCACACCATTCATAAAGGTTTGATAGAGACATGCTTTTGAAAAACAATGCTTATTTTACAGACAAACTAATTTTCCTGGAGCCACTTTTAAGAAATACAGGTGAAAAATAATGTACTAATATTTTATCTATTTTTATGTAGATTGCAATGTTTGTATTTTGTCAGAATACACGGATACTTTTGAATGGCCATCAATGGAGAAAGATGCTTTTTACCCCATAATGGTGTAGTTACAGCATCTACCAGAAAAGGCTGCAGCAAGGAGTTTTAATACAGTGCCATCTGTTACATGGCATTCACAAATAAATAAATAAACAAATAAATATTTTCCAGAACTGGGTGCCCATGAAGCAAAGATGGCAACATTGCATTCTTCCCAGGCTGCAAGATGAATGGGAATGCTAGCAGATAGTTTCTCCAGGTATTACAGGCCTAACTGAAAATTAAACTGCAAATTTCACCCTCATTTTCAACATAAAACATGTTGGTCCAACACCAGAGCAGCTATATACAGTAGTTAGATCAACATGAGTCCAATGAGTTCTGTTTATCTGCACAAAATGATTCTATTCCACCACTTGAGCTAAATGTTTTTGGACTGTGCTCATTCATTAGCATTTATTTATGTCACATAGTCATTTAACACTCTTGATTTTCAGCCCACACTTTAAAAAAGATACTTCCAACTGTGTTGATCAAATGCAGGAAGACAAATGCTTAGAAAGAATCACAGACATGATAAATCTGCCAAACAAGACCATTCAGCTTCATGTAATTGCATTAAACTGCACAGTGTGGGGGTGTGTCCATTTTCACTTCATTGAGCATTTGGGGTTATATAAATAACCAGATTTTCACAGTGGATCTAAACATTGTGACTTTGAATTTGTAGAAGGGCGCTATATAAAATAAACATATTATTATTATTAACATTCATAATTCTTCCTAGCACGGCCTTAACCAGCATAGAAATTTGTTTCACCAGATGAACTGTTGAAACAAACACTAAAGCATTAAATCAGGTTGGTTTAAGTAGGGGTTTCAGGCATCCTGGAGAGTTTTGTAAGATTTAGAATTTCAGCGTCATGCAACGTGCTATAGTGCCTAAGACGTAAACTAATGAAACAAACACTTCAGAAGGAGAATGTGGTAGGACTCTCATATTTAACACAGTACAATTATGCAAATGACAACCAGTTAATATAATGACACAAATAACCAAAAAACATTTGCAATTGTTCCAGTTACACCACACGAGAAGGGAGCATTTTGTTTCTGTGAATTTATGTTGCAGTCTTTGGTCAACTTTCCCTTTGACATTACCGAGACCATATTAAAGGTTAACATGCTAACTGCTTTCAGCCCTTCTGGCCTGCCCCCTCATCTTTCATTGTTCAAAAACAGTCAGTAGAACCTCAAACTCACGCTACTGGTTGAGCAAGTACCTGACATGTCGGGTCGCTCAAACATACAGAGCAATGTTTTTAAAGTGCCACAGAGACACAGTGTTTGTACTCTTCAAGAAGCCAACCTACCAATGCTTTACATTTAGATGACTTTGTGAAACGGGAGCCAGCTGGTATGTGATAGCTGTGCGGTATGTGTATACCTCCCTCCCCTGGCCTCAAGAGGCACACTAGGGACTGACGTTAGAGGCTTCAGCCTTTAGCCACCTCGTTAGCACGCCCATCTCCCATGCTGGAGATGCCGGTTCAAATCCCACTCGGAACAGGTCAAGTAGGACTGGTTACAGTGGTGCTGTTGACCTGGATGGAAGTTAGGATTAGGGGAGTGAGTGTAATGGGAGCCAGCTGGTATGTGATAGCTGTGCAGTATGTGTAAACCTCACTCCCCTGGCCTCAAGAAGCACACTAGGGTCTGACGCTGGAGGCTGTAGCCTTTAGCCTCTTTGTTAGTGCGCCTGCCTCTCATGCCGCAGACGCCGGTTCGAATCCCGCTCGGAGCAGGCCGAGCAGGACTGGTTACAGTGGTGCCATAAAAGTACGGATGTAAAAGCTGTAGCCTTTAGCGTCAGTCACTAGTGCGCCCCTTGAGGCCAGGGGAGTGAGGTTTACACATATCGCACAGTTATCACATACCAGTTGGCTCCCATTACACATGCATATTACATTTAGTTGACTTTGCATATTATTATACTTTAAGTATTTTAACATAAAAATAATTACAAACTTCATCTTAAAATGACTTATAACTACAAATCTATCTTGATCATCTTTGACACAGATGTAGACTGATTCACTGTATGACAGGGAAACATTGCACAGTTCACAAGTGCAAAAGTAACCAGTGATGTTTTAGGGAACTACATAAATGACACATGATGGCCCAGTAAAGTTCACCAAACTACTCATAATGCAGCATTAGCACACCCTGCTGTGGTGCATTATGGTTTCACATTTTCCTCAAACCAGGTCCCTCATTTAGCATCTTCCAGGGTTCCATCTAAAATTCCATGGAGAAATGAGTAAGCAATGACAGTGACAGTGAAAGATCTGATTGGTTAGGGGACATGTTAATCAAGGTCTGCTGGCCTATGGGGTGCTCAGTAGAAGTTCATGCCAGCACGTTGTCTCCACCTGCGACCTGCTGCACATCTCTTCCCAGTGCTGATTTCCCACTTCAGGACGCTTGTGTCCAATCAGAACACGACCCAGAATGCAACTCTTGGTGTACAGTCTTCCCTGTCAGTGAGAGAGTGATGGCATTGTTTTGAACTTATTTTGCCATTTTGAGGCACAATGACTGTTAAAAAAACAAACAAAAAACAAAACAAGCGTATTCTAAATATCAATACTGATTGCATAATCAATCGTTACAATAAACAAGCTGATGTCTCATGGTTACCTGCATTACAATGAACTCCAGGACTAGAGGAAGTTGGCTTATGTCACCAACAGGTAAATCAAACAGAAAGGGAGCGTTCCAAACAGCGTTTGGACCACTGGTGGCCTTTGTCTCCTTGGTGCTGATTATTTTTCCATCCTGACATAGGTTGATGACAACATAGTGATCTGCAACAACAAACGGGCAACCCTGAATCCAAAATGACTAATTTGATGTAGTCCGATTATGACAGACAGACAGACAGACAGACAGATAGATAGATAGATAGATAACCTGGGGTTCCAGGCAATCTGGTGAGCTTTGGCAGGTTCTCAGCTTTTCGCACCATTACTTTCATGCGGTGTGCGAGAGTCTGATACTGCAGCAGATTCAGGAGTTGACCCACAAATCTCACATTATAAACAGAATGCGACATATTCCCCACTGCATCCTGGGAACTCTGACTCTGAAAGCAAACAAACACAGGAGGACATTTAAAATTTAAAGAATAATAAGAAATAGATAATAAAAAATTATTGGCAGAGATATGGTTTTAGTGCAGGGGACTTCAAGGGTCCGTGGCGCCAATGCAGGGGGTTCACCAATTATTGTTTGCTCTAAAACTTATTGTGAGAACGTAAAAAATATATACATATATACATGACTCTGCAATTCAATTATTATTTTAAAGGCTTTATATTTTAAGCATTAAAGGGATAGTTCACCCAAAAATTAACATTCTCTTATCATTTACTCAGCCTCATGCCATCCCAGATTCTTTCTTCTGTAGAACAAAAATGAACATTTTAGAAGAATATCTCAGCTCTGTAGGTCATTTCAATGCAAGTGAACTGTGGCCAAAATCTGAAGCTCCAAAAATCAGATAAAGGCAACTTGAAAGTAATCCATTCGACTCCAGTAGTTTAATCAATGTCTTCTGAAGTCATTCTGTTAGTTTTGGGGGACAACAGACCAATATATAACACCTTTTTCACTGTACATCTTAACATTGTAGTCTCTAGGCATGATCATGATTTCAAGCTTGTTTACACTTCCTAGTGCTTGACATGTGCAGAGCACTAGATGGCGCTAGAAAGTGTAAGCGCCTGGTCTGTTCTCACCCAAAACTGATTGGATTGCTTCAGATGACATGGATTAACCCACGGAGTCTTATGAATTACTTTACTGCTGCCTTTATCTGCCTTTTTGAGATTCAAAGATCTGGCCACCATTCACTTGCATTGTTTTGATCTACAAAGCTGAAATATTCAGAATATCTTCATTTGTGTTCTGTGGAAAAAAGAAAGACATACACATCTGTGATGGCATGGGGGTGAGTAAACGATGAGAGAATTTTCATTTTTGGGTGAACTAACCCTTTAAGGCAACTCAAGGGTAGACATGATTAATTAGTTTGATAACTAAATTTATAGTGTATCATAAGCAGAACTGACAGATAAAATAACATTGTATGTCCAGTGGGAAAGCAATATTGTCTATGTGTGTCTCAGGTGTTATAGCTATAGGCTAAAACAATGAAACAGGTCAACAGTAAATGTCAGTATTATATATTCAGGGAATGTTCTTCAGAAAAAGTAAAAATCTAGGTTTAGGAATTATAATTCACTATAAATCACATATGAATCAGTTATTTTCATATCGGCTTGACTCTGGACCATTATTGAGGATCTTTCCAGGTTTTAACTGACTCTGTGTCTAGGACATTGCTATAGCACTTCCCTCATATACGGAAGATTTCTGTTTCTCAGATTACGGTTTCTCAAAAAGACCCCAGTAATCTCACTTGTGTCTCCTCTAGAGTTTCTGAGGAGATCTCAACAATGTTACAAACTGTGCTCAGATACCTAATTCTGCAATCAAAAGTCAATCAAAAGAGATGTTAATGTGAACTTTTCTCATCAAATTCTTTCAAGATCAAGTGATATGAGCTATGCTATCCACATTAATTTTATTGGAGTGACTGTTTGCACTAGGTAAATTTCTATTTGCTGGATAATTGTCTGGTGGAAACAGAAATTGAAGATAACCTGCTCCCCTAGTGATGATGCAGTGGTGAGGGGTATAAAGATGGTGTGGATTCACCATTTTGTCACACTTTTTTCCATCCAGTTTCCTGACTTCACTATTAATATCTCCTTTAATACTACTTATAATAATAAATAAAAATGAATATAAATGTTGATTTCCACACAATAATTTGTTCACAGAGAAGGTCGGGGAGTTGTGAGAAAGATTTGATCCGGGTAAAATTAACCATGGTTTTACAGTAGTAATATTGTAGTAACCATGTTTTTATTGGTGGAAGCCATAGTTTGAATGCAATTAACCATGGTGTTTCTACAGTAATGTGGTTTTAATATAGCAACTTTTGTGGTTACCATGATTTTACTACAAAATATGATAATACTATGGTTACTGTAGTACATGGTTAATTTTTGTAAGGTAAGGTTAGGGGTTGGTTAGGGTGTCTGTGGGACTCTAAATAAACACAATAAACACACTGCAGTGATGCCCCTATACTGTATGTTAGTATTTGATTAGGGGTGCAAATAGTACCTGCCACTAGGGTATTTTTCTCTCCGTCCCTCCTTTATTTCATCCTTTCTCAAATTTTTTTCTCTGTAAAGCATCTCTTCTACTGTCTGCTGTGTTAGTGATGTCCACTGGCACTCGTCCACCTTGCTGCAGTGGACTGAACACTGGCTCCGGGCCATGCTAACGCACCACTTGTTGGCACACCAGTTATGCAGTCGTACAATCATATCACTCACTGTAAAAAATTCAACTTCAGTTTTGTCAGACAAGCTCAATTTTAAAAGTTGATTGAACTATCTAATTTTGAAAAAAGTGAGTTTATTAAAACAATCAATTAAGTCAACTTTTATGCCATTTAAGTCAGAGCAACTTACATTTTTAAACAGTGAGAACATACAATATCAAATCTGGTGGTGAAGGTAGAACATACAGGCTTTTGAGCATGCTCAGTTTGACCACTCCAACACACCCCTATTTGAAACGTTGTGCACCTCTGTGAAATGGAAGTTTAAATTTCACTGTTGTAAGTCTATAAAGCCAGGCTCTACCACAGAAAATCTGGAAATATGTGGGAATTTAAATCTTTGATTTCGACTCATATCTTTAATGATGTTATCCATTTGTTAAAGTCATAGAAAGGTCTTGAAAATTCATGGGTCAAAATCTGAGGGAACCTTGTAAGGCTGAGCACTATGAACTTCACATTGTTGCGTCTGCTACTGAGCATGCCCACTGGTGAAGCATTGGGGCTGAAGACACTACCCACAATCCCCTGCTCTTGAATTTATTTAAGTGTGTTTGGTCAAAGCGTGCTGACTTATGACTTAAAACAATTTGTAAATAATCTGATTTGAATTAATAGATGTTTTTGCTCTTTATGTGTTTTTAATTATGTTTTGCTGGAAAAAGTTGTGTTTTGTTTAAAGTCACCATCAGGGTAATTAGTGTTCGCTTTGATGAAGTATCTTTATTTATAAAGTTGATTCAACTTCTAAAAGTTTGAAGTACTTGTAACCTATACTACCATTTAAATTAGACCAATTATTTGGTCTCTTGATAGGGCTGATACATGATCTTATGTCAAAATATAGATCTACTTTAAAAAAAATATTATATTGTTTTCAGAAATATTGAAAATTATGGACAGCTGTACTTAAAAATTCAAGTTTATTGAACGTAATGATCATTGATATTTTTGAGTTCGCTGAACTTATTAAGTTCATGGAACTTGAGATCCAACTGGAATTGTTAAATTGGTAAAACAAATTTGCCTGAAGTTGAGTAAACTCAAAAATGCTTTGCAGCTGGTTGCCTTACTTTTTTAAGTTTACTCAACTTTTTATTTTTTACAGTGCTGCGTTCACGTGAAGTGGAGATTGCAACAGTCTGCTTCTGTGTTTCTGTCTTACAGACCAGACAGAAACTTTTCCATACACACCTGACCTGAGGATGGTAAGTTTTTAACAGTGCATCACACACTGCACTGTACACTGCTGATATTTTATGGCTCATCAAAATTCTGGATGTGCTGCTTCTAAACGGCTCCCAACCAAAACTCCTTAGGATGCAGGGCATTATATCTTCTCTACTCAAATTACAGCACAACTACATCTACCGCTGCATTCAGCAGTGCTGTAATTCAGAACTAACTATGAGGCAATTTAGGGATTTCATGTGGATATTTTTGATTCTACTTCAAGAATTGTACCATGTTAGATCAGGTACCAAGGATCACATAGAAATCACAGCCAATCAGAACATATTTGATGTTTCAAAGAGTGCAACAGTGCCCGCCCACTTTTTCAGCCGTTTGTTTCCAACCAACTAAGCCATGAACCAAACCAACCAGCACTGACGTGAATCACAATATTAAAAGCTTCGATTTGAAGCAAAAAGTATTTGAAAATCGGATAAAAAGAAAAAGGAACAAGACTGTACTTAATGTCTATAATGAGGGAATAAACTACAGTAAAATTCGATGAAGCACTGCAAATTACTTAATCGAATAACAACGATGGAGAAATATAAAACTATTGGTTTAAAGTTGTAGATTCTAAGTATAGAAACTATTTATTGCAAATTATTCAGATATACGTAAATATATATGTAGTTTGAGAGTGTAGGGAGACTTGTTTGTGTTAATTTACAGTGCGTCATAGGCGGTCGCTGCAAAGCTCGTTTGCTACGGCTCTGATTGATGGATCTTTCACTTCAGGATTTATGGATAGTGTACAGTAGGTTTTCACCAGGAATTCTGCTATTGAAACATAATTTATAATGTTTTTTAATTAAGTTGAAATAACACAGACTGACAGCTATAAAGGGATAGTTCACACAAAAATGACATTTAAAAAAAATCTATGTTTGTGTTCTGCAGAAGAAAGAAAGTCATACACATCTGGGATGGCATGAGGATGAGTGAATAATGAGAGAATTTAAATTTTTAGGTGAACTATCCCTTTATCAGGAGCATATACCTTCATTTTAACAACCTCTGAGCTTACGGTAGGTCCGTCTTTAAAGGTTTAGAAGTTATCATTAAAAATCAATTCCCCTATGAAAAAATAAATGGGATTTTAACTTCAAAAACAATATACAGCTACTATATGTGGAAGAAGTTTGGATCCAATGAGATTTCGCTATGGGCAGAGCAGGGCTGCTCGATTCTGGCAAAAATCATAATCACGATTATTTTGGTTAATATTGAGATCACGATTATTTAACATGATTTCTCACTGATTTTGTAAACATTATGCATTTACCGAACTTTAAAAAAAAAAAAAAAAAAAAACTTTTTACAGTGGATTTTCTTGAACTTGAAATGTAAACTGCATTGGGTAGGGGAGAAGGCTATTGTCATATGATAATTATTTTATGTTACGTATGGTAGTCAAATAAAGGAAAGCCTCCATCACCATCATTAGCAGCAGTGGTGCTCACACTTCTATGGAATGAGATCTACTTTTTCATCATGTTATTGCAGCAAGATCTACCATGTGCAATAAAGGCTATACATGATCACATTTCCAAAATTTCAATACTCTGTAGTGAAATTTGATGATTCTCAATGCCAGCTTCAAAAGCACAAAAAATAATATATAATATCTTATTATGTTAATTATGGAAGAATGGCTTCAAGTTCTTAAGTAATTATTCAAGGCTAGTAAACAGTCAGTAATAAAATAACAATAAAAAACAGCAATGAATAGAAATAAATTAAAAATAATAGAACAAAATTAAGAAAATGCAGTGCTTTTTTAACAGCTTTAAAGGTTTTTAACAGCAGTGGGCTATCAAGTGTTCAAGTAAACATTCAGAATGAAATGCAACATAAAACTACTACTGGTCTTCACTGTATGATTATAATACATTAATACTTTTTAAAGCTACTAAAGTTACCCAGTCAAGAGCAGTGAGTGATTTCTTGTTATGGTTGTTTGATTATTATGACATGACTACACTAGATGGCAGCAGGTCTATTAGCTTACATTTATACTTACAAGTCCGACATTTTAAAACAAATCCGCTTTTTTATCCACTGTTTACGTTCACTTTAGACATCTCTCTCTGTGTTTACATGAATACCTCACCAAGCCGGGCATTTTGGCAGAATTTTAAAATATATTTGACCGTTCAGGTGCTCATTAGCGCGAACATTTTCAGAACACACGCGCATGTTCAGCACACACATACGCCACCTGTCAGTCAAACAGGGCGCAGCTGTTACTAGATCGCTAATTATAAAATGATGTGCTCTGGATTACTTTCAACAGCAGAATAAGAATATTAACTTTCTAATAAGTGACACAGGCCTAGGCTATCACAAATACAGTATAGCCGGTTATTTTTTCGTTATGGACGTTTTAATCAGTCTGCTTGTCCGGTCGGGTAAGTAAAATTGTCTTTCACTTTCCCCTTCAAAAATCCACTAGTCCCACATTGAAAAGCGTTAATGTGGAGCCCTGATTAAATATTGTATTCAACATTCTCAGTATAGCTCCTAAAGTAAATGTATGTTGTTTTAGATATTATTTTGGAAAACAAGCCAGAAAAGACTAATCAAAAATGTATTTTGTTCCAGTGTATAATAGACTAAGACTACACTCTCTCTCACCTTTGTTCACTTTGATCCATCTTTAACTCAACAAACTTTCTCTCCTTAATAGAGCTGTGTATCGCCGATTTTCTTCATGATAAGATGAATGTGACACATATATTATGATTCACTACATTGCGAGCCATCACGTTATAATCTAGCTACAGCAAATGCGTGCGAGTGACGAGTGTCCCTGCCCCAGAGTGTTCATCAGCCGGGAGAAGATTCAATCTCTTCCCCGGTCACTTCACGCATCTCATACACGCGGTGCTGACCGCACAGAGAAATGCCGGTTTCTGAGATTATTTTCATAACCCGCTTCCTTATAATTTGAACTTTAATAAAGGATGCTTTAAAGATATAACGCCGGGGTGTTTCATTGCAAAACGGAATGTGGCATAATAATAATTTTATCTCCATTATCTTGTTTTCATAATCGTTGGAAGCCAAAATCGTAATTGAAAATAAAATGTGTTAATATGCAGTTATCTATGCGTAAGCAATTTGTTGGCTGGTTACTCCAAAAAGTGTAACCCAATGGCTTTGTGGGGCTTTAAAACATTGCTGTTTGTTGTTGTGCATCCCAACCAGCCTGACATGCAACACTGGCTCAACCAAAATCGTTTGCATTGGGACTATCTGTTTGTTCAACCAATGGCAAATTGGGAGAGGCTTACGGAAACCTCACTGAAAACAGTCATTATTTTTCAATTCCATTTTGATAAAGCTAGTGGTGCAGAAATTGTACACTTCAGTTCAAACATGGATGAGATAAGATTTGTTGCTTGAAGCTTTATCATGTTAAGTGGAAAGCTCTAATACCTTCCTTATCCTCCTCCTAGTAGGGATGAGCTGACGATTGAGGGTGATTGTGAAATCGGGCTCCCAGTCGATGTCCGCACATGCCAGATCGAGTTCGCCCACAGACGTCTCCCTCAGGCCAGAGAAATCTCTGCTAGATACTGCCAGCCTAAGGGTGCAGGAACGAAGCTCTCTGGCTGATCTCACCTGCAGGTAGAACACTAGCATTGGCGCTTCTGGACTAAGGCTACGTCTGCGCGTAGGGCCGCCCTGCACTGGTGTGGGGCAAAGCGGAGGCAGGCAAGCCCTGACTGTTGTTCCGCTCAGTCTCCTAGAGCCCCGGTAGAGACCCAGAATAGTGACTGTGAGTCTGCCCTCTGTAGGTGAGAAGACCAAGGTAAAGTGAAGAAATGGTGGGGGTTTGTGCGAACTGAATCTACGTCTGGAACTGGAGCCATATTGCGTTTGAGAGAGCGCCACCTGGAGACTAGAGGGAGAATGGCAGGCAGTTAGACTGCTGTTTTCTGAATACAAGAGGTTATCACCAATCCCAGTGCTTCTGCGATCAAGTGCTCGGCAGGTCTTTGCCACCAGGCTGAATTTAGGAATGGTTGGGAGTGAGGATCTGTCAAGGACAACAGGTTTAGTTGGTGCAGAGGGGACTGCGGGGGAGCTAAGTCGCCGCAGAGAAAAACGACACTTCCGAGGTCCCTCTGTTTCAGTCAGAGCACGAGGCAGAGAAAAAAAAAGGAAAGGTCGTCTTCTGAAGGGGTGGAACTGCTGTTAAGAGAGGGATAGTCCAGGACGTCACCGTCCAGCTCCTCGTACTGCTGTCTGATTGGCAGAGCTTTGATATAGGGGGCGGGGCTAAGAGTTACAGTCACATGATCTGTGGGTAACGAGGGTAGGGATAGCCCCGCCTCCTTGTCGTCTGAGGGGTGGGACTTCTGGTGCCACCAACAGATGATGCAGCCAGTCACCAGGAAGAAACAGATGATGGCCAAGCCAACAGCCAATAACATTTGGAGATGTACTACTGAAAAGCAAACATAAACAAAATCTTTTAAACGATATCATTTCAGAAGTTAATCAGAATTTATGACTAAATAATCTGATGAGATACAATAGAAAAAGGGTTTTGTTTCACTCCTTTGCTTTAATTACTTTTATGCATATCCATATACTGTATATGGTATACAGAATATTCTGTGTGAAAAGCAAAAAAAATAAAATAAAAAAAAACAAAAAAAAAACAACTGTTGCTAACTGTGATAAGTATTAGAGGCAAACACAAGGACTCAGAAAAACATGATAACAGAAGGTTTGTTTACTGCTTTTCCTTTCTGTCCAGTACAACTAATCACTCCTAATGGCAATAACTGTGCAGAGGAAATGACCCTGTGTTCATTTCATTGACACAGATTTCAGAAATCAAACACAGATCTGATGTGATGTCAGACATCATAATGCAGTTTATTCACATAACAAGATTGATCTCTCAATAAAAGAATATTAATTAACTTGCCATTTGTGGAGTCTACTGTACAACTGTGCGTTGACTCTTAATATTTTAGAATATTTGGAAACTGTTGGTATGCATAAGAAATTATTTGTGCAACTAACACAAATAATCACAAATTGTTTAAATCTCAACTAAAAGAAAAAAAATAAATAAATGGGTAAACAGCTCCCTTTCATACCTTTAAATAATTAATTAGACTACTGTTTCCTTTATATGGTATAGTATAGTATTCTTATTTGAGCCCTTTAGAATTGGTTTCAGATGATGATTTTTGAAATGTCATAGCATTCAATTAGGCTTTTTTTTTTTTTTTTTTACAAGGTACTGCATTTCTGTAAAACTTTAATCCGTGACGTATTTCCTTTTTTACCCTTAGGTTATGAATGCACAGCTAGAAAATGTTAATTTACTAGAAGATAGCTAATAATTGTCCTACACCAAAGTAAAAAAAAAAATAAAATAAAATAAAAAATAACATAACAAAAATAACAAAAATCTAAACCATGCATGAAGAAAATTAATATCATGGCGATATTTTTGCTTACCTTCGAATTCTAACCACATATTCCCAGAGAATGGGAGGTCAATGCCACAGCTTGTGAAATCAATTTCTAAATGTGACTACAGTAACTTGTGCAGTCTGATCTGCAGTCCTGCTCTCAATTCAGTGCTCAGAAATGGAACATCTTAGCGGGTCCTTCAGACTGTGGCGCGCGCACTGCGAATGTGAACGCGCATCACTCACGTGCAGCAGTGCAGGTAAATTGATCAAGAAGAAGCAGATCTAGATTATTAAATTTATGTGTGGTGTTTTTGTTATTTTCATATTAAATGCGCAAATTTGACAACACTCCCTCCTTTGTCGCCTGTTTACATACAGACATATACTTTTTTTTTTTTTTACTATTTAGTGTCCCTATTACATGTCCTGTTTACACAGTTAATTACCTGCATGTTTTTTACCCCTTAGCAATATCGATTCAGTAGCTTTTTTTCTAGCCAAGACTTTGAGCGGAGGTTTGTGTCTATACAGAAATAGTAGGCTTTTTCAAAAATCAGCATACCCTGTCTAGTCCCTTAATTCCCTTCTTGAGAAATATTCACTGGAGTAAAAGTCTGACTACTAGATGTCCCCTATATGTGATAGGGTAGCCAATATGTGTAAGTTAACAAACAAACAAAAAAAATAATCAAAGCATTCAAACGCTTGATCTAGGTGTTGTTGTCTGATATGGGCGGGGTATAAACCGGAAGTGCGCCAAAACTAAATGAAACGCCCATTTTTAAATGTTACTCTATTACATTTATAGTTTCTAGAAATAAGATGGGGGGTTTAGGCACCTTGTACCTTTGAGGAACTAAAAAATTAGATCATGTCTGCCTCTGGAAGAGCCAGCCTCTAGGTCGGAGCTCATCACGTGCGTACTGTACTGGTGAAGACGGTCAGGAGATCGGGGGCTCGCAGTGTTTGCAACGGCTCGAGATCCTCCCCACATTCATCCAGCTCGAACCTTGCGGTGCCTCATCGTGTGGTCCCTTGGGAGTCACAGAGGAGGTGGGTGGGAGGGTGCGGGAGGTGGGATCATCCCTCAAAACTAGGGTGACTCTAGAGCGGAGCGTCTTCAGGCTCATGTCCTCACAGTGATGACTGTCTGTCTCCATGAGAGCCGCTTTAGTGTGCCTGTCTGATGGCGGGATGTGTCCCTCGCACAAGTAACACTTGTAGAGCAACATATTTATAAAGACGCGTTGCACACAAGCGGCTATTTTCTGATATATTTTCTTTATAATTATATTTAAAGGATACAAGGATCTCCACCGAACACTGCAGGGGTGCGGGTCAGTCATCTCGCTACAGGCACCGAGTTGTCAAGGCACCGAGTCATCTTGCTCGTGTCCACAGGTGAAGAACCTGTCTGCTGGAGAAGTGTCTCTCGACTGCGAAGCAGAGATGAGAGGCCTTGTCGAGATGAGAGATGAAGTCGCTGTCTTGAAGGAAGAAAATTCTGAGGGAATGGTGATTTCGCACCGGCTTATATAGGCCAACTGCACATCTAAAGGGGCAGGGCTCAAACACCATTGCCAATCAGACAATTGGCATTATTGTACAGGGGCTTCAACTAGGTCATCGGAGAAGGAATTCCCCAAAAGCATTAGCTATGATGCAATGTCGAGTGAACCGTAATCAAAAGGGAACTTGTGCAAAAAGCAGCCATGAATGTGAACCCGTAGTGTGTTTTTTCCCAGAGTTTTGCAGGTATATTACACCCTATGAGTTTTATATGTTATGTGTTTCATATGATGTTTTACATTTGGGTTAAATCCAGAAAAATAATTTGCTGGTCACCATGTAATTGTGTATTGTCTGACAGAGGCGTACTGGCCGTTGGGAGCACCAGGTGTTTTTAATTTAGGCCGGCCCGCTGCGCAAGTGCTGGCCCATCCTGCAAGCGATATAGGCGGCCGCCCTGGTCTCCAGTATGCCCGTCCGAACCCAATTACAGAGTGAATATTCAATAAACTCTGTAATGTAAAGTCAGTACAATGGCTTTTATTTTGAAATTACTTACACATTGTATGGCATTTCTATATGTGCTTATTAACTGCTTGAACCTCATTATTTGACATACAAATCACAATAATGTAATACTAAGTATAAGATGAGCTCTGAATAATCACAAAATTACAAGTAACTACAAGTTATAATACAATAACAGCATATATAAAATCTGCAAACAGTAAAGCTATGAGCAGTACATAGTCATTTGGACAATTTATTCATACCTCAGGGAACTGCAGTGCGGCTTGCTGAATAATGCTTACGCCTGATAAAAATGCAGAAAATAAATCATGAAAAATAAATCATGAAAAATATTACTTTGTGGCTGTTTAAGTCTTAGAGGCTTACTTTGTTTAAAGGATAGCAGAAACAGTGCCTATAAAGCATTGGGTTTTTCACTTTTTCTCAAGAATAATCTGGGGAAGGAATTAAAACACTGTAACAAACTCACATAGAGTGAAAATATGAGCAATTAATCTGCAAAATATCTGCAAAGTTCTACACTTTAAGAGGTATGTTTATTTTGTTTTACATATATTTGTATTTGTTTATGTACGTACATATTCTGGCCAGCTTTGTTTTCATAGATTATTTTAAAAATAAACATTTACACATAGTTATGTGAGTAATTGACATGAAATTTTAAGCACTATCATCAGTGTCCAGCAGCGTGACACTTCTAAAAAACATTTTATGATCTTTTATAGCTACAGTATATATACATATATATTATTATTATACTTGTTTCCACAAACCTCATATTAACTAAGATAATAGTTTATTTGCACTTCTGGAAAAAAGTTGAAAGGTGATTAAGATCTTTAAAAACTTTGAAGAAATGCTGACTTGTCACAGCACCTTAAATACACACTTTCTCACACATTATTTGTCTGATCTATAAAGTACTTATTTTTAGTGCTTTCTCTACAAAAATCCACTTATCACATTTACAGTGGCTTTATATGTTTTAAAGTTAAAATTTTTGCACTGTGGGGCCTGTTGTCAAGACTAGCAGTCAATAGAAATGTTTTTTTTTCAACAATTTTTAAATTGAGCTGAAAAATTAAATCAATGAGCCAGTGTGTTATGGTGTGGTATGTTGCAGGCTGGGTTTGGTGGGCCGCTCTGGGATAGAAAGTCCAAGGCCACTTTTTAGTCCCATTCCACCCCTGTTGTCTGATATGTCTTGTATACAAGGATTTTGAACAGGTAGTGTGGTTTTTTCCTGTGCCTAAGGAGGCACATGCCAGCATCTTTGGTTCAGTGACTCTTATTGAAACAACGCAGAGTGTCAGCCACACCAGTCACATAAGGGAAGGTTAGGTTTGGGTTTAGGGGTAGGAGTTGGTGTAGGGTGTTTGTGGGACTCTAAATAAACACGCTGCAGGGGCCTGGGTAGCTCAGCGAGTATTGAAACTGCTACCACCTCTGGAGTCACGAGTTGGAATCCAGGGCGTGCTGAGAGACTCCAGCCAGATCTCCCAAGCAACCAAATTGGTCCAGTTGCTAGGGAGGGTAGAGTCACATGGGGTAACCTCCTCATGGTCTCTATAATGTGTGTGGGGGGGGGGGTCGCTCACAGTGGGGCGCGTGGGGAGTTGTGGATGCCGCGGAAAATAGCGTGAAGCCTCCACACACGTTATGTCTACGTGGTAACGCTCTCAACAAGCCACATAAGATGTGTGGATTGACGGTCTCAGATGCAGAGGCAAATGAGATTCATCCTCCACCTGGATTGATGAGTCACTTTGCCACCATGAGGACTGAGAGCATATTGGGCATTCCAGATAGGGGAGAAAATATATATTTAAATAAACACGCTGCAGTGATGCCCCTATACTGAATGTTAGTATTTAATAAGGGGTGCAAATAGTATCTGTAATGTAAGGAAGTCACGAGAGCTGGATCTAGGTGCAGCGAAACAGTATTTAATAAAATAAAGTACAGATTAACGGGCACAGGAAAACCACCATGATGGGGGGAAAAAAAACCCACAAATGAGCAAAACATCTATGAAGGGAACGGGTCAAATAACAGGAGGTCAAAACATAACTGACAAGGATTGAACAGAAATCAGGGCATTATATACACAAAGAATAATGAGTTAAACACAGGTGAGGACAAATCAAGAACAGCTGGCAGTGATGAGGGCAGGGACTTATGGGAAATGTAGTCCAGGAGGAACAGATGACAGGGGAGAAACACAAGGCAAAGAACAGTGAATCATGACATGACAGACCCTCCTCCTCCTGGCAGACGTAAGCAACGCAGGCTCTGGGACAAACGAGGCTGGCAATGCAGGCTCTGGGATGGATAGATCTTCCAGCTTGTTGACCATGGCAGGCGTGGCCGTTGGCTCATTGGCCGTGGCAGGCAAGGGCACTGACAATTTGTGGGGAAGGGTCTTCATGGCCCTACGCACCGATGCGAGTGGCGAATAATTCAACTTGGAGATGAGGGCCATGAAGGGCTTCGAGATGGGGCCGTGGAATGCTTGGAGCAATGTGTCGCAGAAGGCTGGACTCAGACGTGGCTGTGACCTGGCGTGGCGCGGACTCGGACGTGGACGACTTGGAAGCCGGAACCAGGATTTAGAGAGGAGGATCCTCCGAAGCGAGTGTCGAGTATTAGCCTCACATATTCCTCCCACGTGTAATCTACGGACTCCAGTAATTCCCTCCACTGGCGTGTTGCGAGTCCAATCTCGTATATGGACTTCAGGGATGCATCATCAAATCCAGTGTGGGTGGCAACGGTGGTGAAGTAATGAGTAAGTCCAACTGGCTCAGCTGCGTGAAGTATGCCGCTAGATCCATTTTTGCGGTCAGTTGTTCTGTAACGTAAGGAAGTCACAAGAGCTGGATCTAGGTGCAGTGAAACAGTATTTAATAAAATAAACAAAGTACAGATTAACGGGGTAAACACAGGAACAAAAGAAACAACCACGATGGGGAAAAACACAGAAACGAGCAAAACATCTACGAAGGGAACGGGTCAAATAACAGGTCAAAACACATAACAACTAACAAGGACTGAACAGAAATCAGGGCATTATATACACAAAGATTAATGAGTTAATGAAACACAGGTGAGGACAATCAAGGACAGCTGGCAGTGATGAGGGCAGGGAATTATGGGAAATGTAGTCCGGGAGGAACAGATGACAGGGGAGAAACACAAGGCAAACAACAGTGAATCATGACAGTATATAATGCTATTTGCATTTGCAATTCTGTCCATTCTTCAACCTCAGTCTCTCACCCTCCTTGCTAGGGGTACTTCTCTAAACAATTTTGAAACTTGTGTTACAGCACTTCTCTTAATGCTGCTTCCCTAGGATGATTTGCTTATGTTGTTCTCCTCAGTTGTAAATCGCTTTGGATTAAAACTTTTGCTAAATGAATAAATGTACATTTCAAATGCCACCAGACGGCGCGACTCAACACTTACTACAACTTTGTCCTTATTTCGCACCTACTTGCCTTGTTCCCCACACGTTTAATAATGATAAATGCGCATGCCAGTCACGTTCGTATAATATTTTTGTCACAGTTGTGAGTTATCACTGAAAGATCTTAAACGTAATCGGAACGTTAGGCAGGATATGATGACAGGCGCGGTGTTTGTAAAGGGAGGATTATAAGAGTTACTCATCTTAAATGCAGTATAATAAATGTAGTTACGTACTGTATAATGTATTTTTTTGCTATGGTAAAAGCAATGACAAGCGACGCGACAAAACTAACGCTCCTTTTCATCGAGTGTCTGAGTGAATAAATAATACAAAATCATCCGCCCCGCCTCTAGAGTCAATACACTTTTAGTGTCAGGAAGTAAAAGCATTAACGAGCTCTGTCTCTCATATGTAAGATGGATTTGACATGTTTGTGCGTGCTGTTTGTGTGTATTTCATGTGTTTGTTCAGCAAGAGTGCATAACGATGCTCGAGTGAAGCTGACAGACCAAGGTGAGCTGCTATTTTATCATTATATTTTTATAATTTGTTAAACAGCCCTCACTGCCTCAGTGTCATGTTAAGAAGACACTTAACCATTAATGTTATTTTATTTATCCTTAATGTTATGTTAAAATAAAATGGATATTAGATATTACTGTTATGTTAAAAGAATCAGGTACAAAAAAAAAGAAAGAAAAAGAAAAGCAGAAACTATTACTGGTCAGACAGTAAGAGTAACATTTTGGCTTTATTAGTTGTGTAATCAAAGATATAATTTTTTCGATTAATGAACAGGTGTCACAGGAAAGCAAATTCAAACATTCACAGTTTTCATGTGTCAAAGTGACGCTTCTTTCTCACACCTATTTTGACAGAACTATAACTTCCCACTATCTCTCATACACAGAACACGTATTCTGCAATGGAGTGTAACATAGGAACACTATTAAAATGAAAATATTCCACACTTGACACCATGCTTCAGCTCTCTCTCTCTCTCTCTCAGGTATAACCCGGTTGTATTTTGAACATGATCATATGGTCAAACTTATCATGAGCTCTGAACACATCTGGGCTGGAGGTTCTAAGATCCTCTATTCCATGAACACAGCACAAAACTCCAAGGTACCTCATAATTTATTTAAGGCGGTAGCTACAGTATATCTGCTTCACTGATCATTCAAAACACATCATGGTGTAAACACAACACCCTGTATTTAAAACACACTTTTTTTTTAATTATATAACATGAGCAGGGTTGGGAAGGTTACTTTTGAAATGTATTCCACTACAGATTACAGAATACATGCTGTAAAATGTAATTTGTAACGTATTCCGTTAGATTACTCAAGGTCAGTAACGTATTCTAAATACTTTGGATTACTTCTTCAGCATTGGTAGATTTTTTCACTTGTTTTGACTATACAAACTCTGTGTTGGGGGTCTGTGTGGGTGCCTCGTGCCACCCCCACCCCCACCCTGCAAGATGCCACCCTGGGCAACTGCCCATGTCGGCCATGCCTAAATCCGCCACTGCAAGGCAGTCAAACCTTATCCGCTCACTCTCATGGCCTCGCTCTCCACAGAGGTCGCTCGGCCATGCCCCCATCACCACAGATTGTTAGTGCTACATATGGTGATGTTCACTCAAAGGTTGGTCGTGAATAAGAGTGAGAAATGCATTCATTAACCAAAGTGACTCTTTAATTTCCAGGACTAACACTTTGCCTATGTTTCGTAATGTATTTGATGTAATGTTTTTTCCGTTTGGATCTTTAGGTGAATGCGTCTCTTGGAAAGGTTGAATGTAAAGAAAACTCAGTAAGTATTCATATTCAAAAAGTATGAACTTTTTAAGGCAAGTGCAATAGCTTTGTCATTTGAAGGGTTCTCCCATAGTCATTGAAAACAAGTTTAGGGAACATTAAATATTTCCAGGCAAGTCATGAATAATAATAAGTCATAAGTCACGGAAAATCCATGGAATTTTTTTTTATTTTATTTTATTTTTTTTACATTAAATATAGATTTTCTTTCAGTTATGTTCTGCTCTAAAATATTTAATCAGTTTGTAAATATTTGGCTAGTAGCTTATGTTAATAGATATTGTTAGGAGACATTTGTTTACTAATAAGTATAAGTTTAACAAATATATTAATTCCAAGGAATAGTACATGTCAAACAAATGGAAAACCTCCCCAGAAATCTCTTGAAAATTATTTTTAAAATCACAATAGTAATCATGAATGACTAAAGAAGTCACAGAAATTCATTGGTCAAAACTTGTGGGAACCCTTGATATTTCAGTAGAAAAAGGTTAATCTGTTCTGGAAACAGAAGGCTCTCATACTGTATGTTGTTTTTAGGAAAAGCTTTTCTTGTTTGTTTACATATATAAGCTCACTGATAGCTGTCTGACTCCCAGTTTGTTGAATTTCAGAACTGTGAATACAATATCTCTCAGCTCCAAGAGGGTGTTAATGGAAATCTCCTTTTCCTTTGTAGAACTACAAAGGCTTATACAGTGTGTTATCATATGGTATGTCCTGTTTTTACCGAAACATTTTAACTTTATGTCCTTATTAAGTATGATGAGCTGAGTCATCGCTTCTGTTTCAGGACTCAAGTTATTCCCTGACTGAATCCTTTAAATCAGAATATGAACTAGAAATTAATGAGCCATCATTACTCATTGGTAAGTATTATGCATTGGCAGTGTGCATGTATGTTTTTATACATTTGATTTAAAGGTGAATTGTCATTGTGCAAAAATAACTAGATTTTGTACATTTTGTTAGGAAAATAAGAGTGGTGTTTGCCTGTGCAAAACCCGCTGCCACAGAGCTAGGGAATTATTGGTGATTGCCAGGAGTTGCTATGAGAATGCTAGGGAGAATTGGGTGGTTAAGTGGTTGTTTATTTGCCCAGGTCAAAAGAGTCCACACCCAAGTGTCTATGATATCCCTGGTTCTAGAAATGGCTCAGATACCTCCTTCTATACAAGTCTATGGGAAGGTGAAAATCATAAGTCTGATCTCAAAGTAATAGCACAACTCTCCTCAACAAGCCACTTGGTTTTAGATGTCATTCCTATACATCCTTTGAGATATCCATACATAAACTTCGAGAGTTCTTCCTTGCAATTTTCTGCTTCGAAACCATATACGTTACGTCAAAAGCGCTATAGAAATACACTGAATTGTATGAAGCTCTTTGCATTATGAAATAATGAAGTGTTTCAATGTGATGGTGACACACAGGGATGCACATTTAATAGCCAATGTGTTGCAAAACAGGGCTGCCTGTTATCGCAACAGCAGCAGCTAAAACTATCAGTGGAGCCAATGTGCGGTTCATACATTTGCATGATATATATTTAAATATATAACTATGAAAATTCACTGTAAGGGGGTTCAGTGGAAAGGAGGAGGCGAGAACCGGCTTGACAACTTCAATAATAATTTAATAAACAATTTAAACAAAACACACAACCAAAAACACACAGTACAGCTGTCTGTAATTCTCTCTCTCTCTCGAACTGTTGTCCCCGGCCGCCTTTATCCCTCGCGCGCCCCATCAGGCTAATTGGGGACCGGGTGTGTCTCATTCCAGCCCGGCCCCGCCCTCCTCGGCTCTGTATTCACCTTATGTGTTCTGCTGTTGGCTGATACAACATACAAGGTATACTAATGGTTGTTGTTAATGTTTAGCCTCATGTCTTGGATAACAGTAAGATTCTAATAGGAGAAAAAGGATAGTTCATGGATTTTACTGTTATCTCAAAACTCTTCAGAAAGTAAAAAAATATGTCAGACACAAATGTGTGAATTCAGGCTTGTGTGAATTAGGGCAGCAGTTTCCTATTTTCACAGTAAGCTAACTGGCATGAGGTTATGAAGAGGAACTAAACCTGCTGATGGTCTACAATTGGGGTGCTAAAAATTGTATGCATGAGTTCTACTTTTTCAAAATGCTATTACGGTATCTACCATGCACAGTTTATATATACATTGTAGGCAGTGTTGTCATGATACCAACACTTCAGCATAGTCGGAACCAATAACAGTGAAATTTGATGATTCTCGAAGCAAAAACTAATACTGACTAATTTGTTAATTGGGTAAACATTGTTTCAAGTTGTCAAGTAATTATTCAAGACAAGGAAACAGTCAGTAATAAAATAAGAACAAAGAAACATATTAAGAAAACAGTGCTTAAAATTTCTAACAGCAGTATCAAGTATTCAAGTAAACATTCTTACATTCACGTGGATTACAGATCTTCCCTTTATGATTATAATACATTAATATTTTATTTTAAAGTTTCTAAAGTTATCCAGCCTAGAGCAATGAATGGTTTTCTTGTTATTGTTGTTAATATTAATTACATAGACAGTGGCACGTCTATCAGGCTGCATCTTGGTGCGAGGAACGGCAGCCGGTGGAGTTTTTGGTGCCCCCTCTAGGGTAAGATGGTGCC
Source organism: Myxocyprinus asiaticus (assembly GCF_019703515.2). Classification (NCBI taxonomy): domain Eukaryota; kingdom Metazoa; phylum Chordata; class Actinopteri; order Cypriniformes; family Catostomidae; genus Myxocyprinus; species Myxocyprinus asiaticus. The sequence goes on from NC_059369.1 coordinate 37,805,196, forward strand.
CCTGTAGGGAGTAGGTGCACCACGCAGACTGCATAATATACATTTAGAAAGCGACAGTACCGGTCAGTAATACTACATTGAAGATGAATAATATCAAGAAACTGACCCTGTATTCTGATGGTCCCTTGCCACATCCATCACAGTTTTAGCAATAAATGCTTTTGAGTTATTAATAATAAAAAGTGTATATCCTTTCTTATATGCTGAGAACTTTTCTGACCCATGACTTATAAAAATATTTTGTTCGATTATTTATCTTATTTATGTATACATCTAAGTTTTTTTATTTACTTAATTGTATTTTTCCTTCACCTGTACTTGTTGTCTTTATGACTCAGTGATAGTATATTGAATTTTGTACATCTTATTGAATATTTATATTGAACCTTCTGTTTAAAAATAAATAAATAAATAGTTTTAGCAAAGTATGTGGACTTTTCAGACAGTCCCTTACCACACCCTCCACAGTATTAGCACATTTTAGCACAATGTGTGACCCCTTACACACTGTAGGAAAACTTCCAACTTATATCAATGTTTAATTAACGTTCTGGAACGATTTCTCCGTGACGCCATCTGACCAGCTTACGGGACAAATTGCTTTATTACACAGCTTTCTGGAAAACTTGAATCTGATTGGTCAATCATGCTAATTTCATGTCTCTTGTATTAATAACTCCACTTTCTCTTTTTAAGTAATTAAAATTTCTCAAATCATTCAACTCAAATCAATATTTGGGTAAATTTATATACTTAATTTGGTAAGTAGCTGCCTAATAAGCAGGATAATGTACATTCAGAAGAATTGGCTGCCTGTTCATTATCAGTTACTTAAATCAGGTGTTTTGAAAACACTATATGCTGATCTGTGCTGAGCTGACTGACTGTCTGCACGCTAAAACCCTCTCTGGAGATGTCATGGAAAATAAACTGCTGTACGTGCAGATTTCAGCAAAGAAGCAAAGGACCTCAATACAATGCAACATTCACAGGATTAAAAAGATTACTAAACTCATCCTCTTTAAAGCACTGCTGCTACAGTCATCAAAACAGCACTTTTTTGACAAGCAAATTCACTATCAACAATAAATTTACTACTCAATTTTTTTTAAAGAAAGTGTAGTTTTACATATCCCTATTAGCTGAACGCAATGCATGTTGCTAGGATGTTCTGGGTGGTTGCTTTCTTGGCCAAGTAAAAAAAAGACCACCCTCAAGTCTGATATTCTGGTCACTAGATATGGCTCGGCTATCTCCTTTAATTCAAGTCTATGGGTTGTTTCACCTGTTTTATTGTGCTACATTGTAAGTCTGATCACACAGACAAGTACTGGCACACATCTCCTTAATAAACCAGCTAATTTGAGGTGTCATTCACGTCTGTAACACAATCATAATATACTTCACATATATTTATCTTTGTTATTTTTTTTATATATATATATATATATATATACAGTATGTTTGTGTTATGTTTATAGGTCCTATTTAAAATAGTAATAGTGACGCTTGCCTTAGCAATTTCCACTAATAACAGATATTATTAAATTCATAATAAATAATCATAAATTCTTTACGTTATTTATGTTGTTACATGCTAAATGTGACATCCTGTGTCTTTATTTGTCCTGTCAGGTGACATGCTGTACTTTACTAAGTTTGATTTGGGATTGTACAGGATAAACAGCAAAGATACACAGACAATCTGGCCTCAGTCCACTCAAACAGGTGAGAGATTAAACAATGTTTTACAAGACTCTACTATAGAACTGCACGATTGTGGCAGATGTAATTGTACTCTTGATTATTTATTCAATTAATTGTGCAGCCCTACTTTACCATTCACAATACTACTGACATCTAAACGGTTTCATAGCCACAAGGAGTTTCACACTGTGTTCTAACCAACGCACCACAACATGCAATAAAAGGTATCTTTTCCATGTTAAGCAGAGTGTTTGTTCTAACCAGCCGCAACAGCAACACACAATCACTTTTTTTTTATTTCTGCGACCACGTCTAGCTGGGACATGAAGTCACTCTTTTACTGAAATGAGTTCATGTTACTGAAAACTGCCATTTTTATTTTTTTTTTCTCTCTGTGATTTGTAGAGCAGAAGTTTGTGAAGTTGATCGCTGGGACTGGCCCACACCAGGACAAAGTTTATTCGTTCTTCACAGAGAAACACAAAAGTGCCAGTGGAGACTCAGAATCAGACTTGTGGATTCCACAAGTATCCCAGAGCTGCATGGTGAGTGGAAATATCACAGTGTAAAACATAAAATGATGCAATTCCTGTTTTGATTAATTGAGCTTGTGTTTGCTGCACAGACAATAAATTAGAGAAGTAACAAGTTATATTATTATGGTCCTTATCTATCTATCTATCTATCTATCTATCTATAGAAATCAGGGTTGACTTTGTCAAGAATTCATGTTTTTTATTTTATTTTATTTTTTATTTATTTATTTATTTATTTTTATGTGTACTCAGTAACTTTTAGTTAGTATCATCTTGAATTTACAGTGACACCTAGTGGTGTGGATGCAGCATTATTCAAATTCAATAGTTTTCTGTGACAGGTGCCATTGTAGCAATTCACTATTCACAATCGGCCATGATTAATTTAACCCAAGAGTGAAAGTGTCCAATAACAAGATGGTTACTGAGATTAAGTGAGTAGTTTTCAGCTGGTCATGTGATTCTAAAATGGCAGCCCCATGTGGGCACCCCTGCCCCATGTAGAATAAAACAGCTTTTATAAGGTTACTGATATGACTCAGTTTTTCATCTCATGTGAGTGGTCATGATTTTATATATATGTTTCAAAATTACAATTAATTTCTTTAGGAGTAAAACTTTTTTAATAGAGGAAAAATTACTGAGTGCACCTTTAAGGATTGGCTTTGTCAAACTAACATTCCTTTTTTAGGTTTGAATACCAACACTAGTGGTCGACCAATATGGGTATATCAAAAAAGGACTTATTAAAGGACTTAGCCAATATCTGAAGATTAGGATGACCAGTGGTCCAAATAATTCAGATATAGACATACAGTTTAATGACAGCAAATTAGAAATAGCTGAAATGAAATCAACACTTATTTTACTCAATATTTACCACACCAAATCTTAATCTCATGAAGGCCAAAGATCTGAACTGTGTTAAATCCAGGGGGGGGGGTGCTCCCCTTTTTCTCCCCTTTTTCTCCCCAATTTGGAATGCCCAATTCCCAATGCGCTCTGAGTCCTCGTGGTGGCGTATTGACTTGCCTCGATCCAGGTGGTGGAGGACAAATCTCAGTGCCTCCGTGTCTGAGACCATCAATCTGCGCAACTTATCACATGGCTTGTTGAGCGCGTTACTGCGGAGACTTAGTGCTATTCTCCACGGCATCCACGCACAACTCACCACACACCCCTCCCCACCGAGAGCGAGAACCACATTATAGCAACCACGAGGAGGTTAACCCAACTTGACTCTACCCACCCTAGAAACCGGGCCAATTGGTTGCTTAGGAAGCTGACTGGAGTCACTCAGCACGCCCTGGATTGGAACTTGCGACTCCAGGTGTGGTAGTCAGCGTCTTTACTTGCTGAGCTACTCAGGCCCCCACACACCTGTCTCTTAACAGAATGAGTGTGTAATTGTTTATTTCCTCTGCACTCTTTCATCCTCTTAAAAATGCTACATGCCATTTTAGCGCATTTGAATTTCTAAGGAAATGTGCTTGACAAACAGAAGCACCTGCACATGTTTAATGAAGATTCATTTCTCAGAGCCGCATTTAGGTTGAAGGGCAAATTAGAAATAGAATAACCATAGGTGTTGATGTCACATGACAAATATGTTTACATTGAATTGTTACCCAACAGTTTAGTACTTTAAGTAATTAGTCATGTAGCAGATGGTTTTATCCAAAGCAAATTACAGCTCTCTTATTACAATTTTAGTCTCCCTGGAGGGACCCGAGGTGTCTTTATCAAGGGTACAGTAACTTTTGGATTGCCTCGTGTGGGATTCAAACCTAAAAGCTTTTGATGACTTGGCCAGATCTTGTGCCACCTGACTATGGCTTTGCCGTTGTTAGTGCTGTGCTCTTCCAGTTGAGCTACATGATAATACATTTGATTAAAACATTTACTTTTCTTTTGCTAAAATCAGTCTGTGCTTACCGAAATGCGAAACACTGCCCCCAGTGGCCAAAGCAGTAAGTAAATTTGGGCATATGGACACGTGTGAGCTCCATTTCCTGGTGTAATGTCCACGGAGGGGCGCCAGCTGTACAGGCTGTAATACAGTGAAGAGAAATGCACATTTTATAAACTTTACACCCCAACCCAAACCCCAAACTTAACCATCAGTAGAGTAAAAATGTAATGTTGGAGGGAAAAATGCAACATCCTAATCTTGCTCATCACTGATTATGTGAATGTGATTACTTCCTGGTTTCAACGTGGGATCCAAATGGGGTCTCCCACACAGCATGCTTCCGGTTGCACCACAGGGAAGGTAAACATGAAATCATGTCTGATAGGAGGTGGAGCTCGTCAGTGAGTCGGCATAATGTTGCCAATCCTAGGATACCAGAACTCTCGGGAAACAACATGCCGACTTACCGTGTGATCATGTTAGCATTATACAGTTCATCAAGGAACTAATTATTCATACACATGTATTCATGTATTCTTTTTTCAAAACAATAAAAAAAAACATCACAATGTGTTTCAGAATGACAGAGGTGGGCCTAAAGATGAGCTTCAGTCCAGCTGGACGTCGATGATTTACGCCCGTCTATTCTGTGGAGACAAGGAGACAGGATATCACTTTACTAAGCTAATAGATGTCGACACAGTAGAAACAGACAATGACATCAAAATTTATGGCCTGTTCAGAAACTATTGGTAAGACAAAAACCTGACTTCCTCTTATATGTCGCAAAGGATATTTCATTTTAGATGGTCAGTGTGTGTAACCATATTCTCTCAAGAAGTGTATAATGGTAAAGGAGTAGTTCACCCCAAATTTTTAATTATGTCATCATTAACTCATTCCAAACCCAAATGACTTTCTTGCTTCTGTGGAGCACAAAGATGTTTAGCAGGATGTTCACACTGCTCTGTTCCATACAGTAAAAGCAGACAGTGACCAGGAGTTGTCAAGCTCCAAAAAGGACAAAAGCACTGTAAAAGTATCAAAACAGTTCCACACTATAGTCCAAGTCTTTGTACAATAAACACCGTTATTGTCTGGAATGACTTGAGGGTTAATTAATGATGACAGAATTTCTTTTTTTTTTGGTGAACTAATTCTTTAACCTGATGGATCTAATGATCTAATTTGAGCTTTTTAAAGCAACCAACGTGTGTGGGGGTCTTCTAGGGAGAAAACATACAGTACATATGTGCTGTACTTCATTTATGCTGTTCTATCATATTATTTTTTTATATAGTTACTATTTATATTAATTTCATATATTAAATTTATTGTTTAATAAATTAAGTTTTAATTAACTTTTAATAAAGTTTATTGTTGTGAAGCATTAACTTTCCATTGTTTTTCACTGGTATAATAACACTTGTTTAACTTCATCACTTCATCTCCTATCTTCTATGTTCCATTGCTGCTTTCAGCTTTTGGGGTGGTAGAAGAGTTAACTTAACAAGCTGTTGATGTTGACTGCTTTTGGACATCAGAATAAACTCTGATATTTGGATGTCTTCTGACAGAGCGAGAGGTTTAGTGGGAGACTGGATCTTACATTCCTTCCATTGTCGGTCACTCCCCTGGCCTCGAGACGCACTAGTGACTGGAGCTAGGTGCTGTAGCCTTTAGCCTCCTCATTAGCGCGTCCGCCTCCCATGCCGCCGACGCCGGTTTGAATCCTGCTTTGAGCAGGTCAGGACCGGTTGCGGTGGTGCCATGACCTGGATGGGAGTGGGGTTTAGGGGGGTGAGCGTAAAAGGAGCCAGCTGGTATGTGCTGTGCAGTGTGTAAACCTCACTCCCCTGGCTTCAAGGGGCACACTAGCTTTTAGCCTCCTCGTTAGCATGTCCGCCTCCCATGCCGGTGACGCTGGTTCGAATCCCGCTCGGAGCAGGTCGGACAGGACCAGGGGCCAGTTGTTACAACTTACAAGTTACAACTTAGCCTTGTTGTGGCGTAAATGGGCACTAAGTCACAATTTATGCACTACTAAATATTTGAGCGTTGCACCATTAAACTTAGGTAGGACGTAACCCTATGTATAAACTAAATATTTACGGAAGTCATGTTTTGCGTGACTGGCATCAATCATTTCAACATACAGTATGATGTTGACATTTACACCAGTTTACATTTACGAGAGAGAAAAGACTTTTAAGTGGCTCTTCAGCCTGAAACCGTTCTAACAGTGCAGTTTTCAGGGTGCATTCAAAATATTTATAGGATATTAAAATGAATAAATGTCTATTTTTCCAGCCTGTTGTATTAGTATTTATCACCCCTCATTTATTTTAGATACAGTTCCTATATAATGTTATTTAGAAAATAATGAAATAAATAACATTTAAAAATTAAAAATATGTGAGTACACTTTTTTTTGACTGACATCTGTGCTTCCCCTTTTTTGAAAATCATCAGCTGCCACTGGTGTGAGTGCATGTGTGTTTGCATGTGAAAGCCTAAACTATTTGTTTCTGTCTTTCAGGAACATGAGTGCAGTGTGTGTTTATAAAATGACTGAAATAAGCAGCGTCTTCTATCGCTCTGAATTCATGAAATCCAGCAGTAAACCTCCTGTGAATCACCGGCCTGGAACGGTGAGATTTTTTTTCTGTTAAAAACTGATAAATCAGGTCCTCCTTAAATATTAAAGGAAGATTTCACCCAAAAATTTTAATCTGTCATTATTTACTCACCCTCATGTTGTTCCATGCCCATATGACTTTTGTTCTTCCTTCGACCGTGAAACACAAAATTAATTGTCTCTTTTAGGGCTTTCACGATTGTCATATTTCATATTTAACTTCAAATATATAAAAAATAAAATTGGGATATTTGATTTTCTTTTTAAGGCTTTAAAAACTTATGTCATGAAAAATAATGTTTTAAACATCAAAATATTTCTAAATACTTAGAATATGTCTCTCTTTTTGGTCAACTTTAGTTTTGGTTAATTCTACATTTACATTGCTGTTTTTGGAACTCCTGTATTTTACATTATATTTTTTTTCTATAAAAAATGTTGTGTGTGTATATATATATATATATATATATATATATTATATTATATTATGCAAAAGTAAAATATATCTGTCCTAATTTCTTCACTTTCACACATTATTTTAATGTTCTTTGATTAAACCCACGAGCCCTTGTTTCTCATGAAGTGAAACGAGATTTCATTTCATCATTTTATCACTCCACATAAAGAGAGTAAGCGTGCAGCTCCTCCTCTGTGTCATTGCGTGTCAATAAAACTGTGTGTATGAACTCACAATGACTAGAAACATTTGCCATTACACGATCATTAAATTAAGTAAAACCGGAGCGCTTTGTGTTCACTATCAAAGTTTATATTTGTTCATTTATATTTTTGTGGGAGTTTGGCGTGAGCCTCTGCTGATGGTGCGTGCATCAGAGTGCTTGAGATGCGGTTCACATGCTCTTTTGGACAGGAGCTGCTTGGTGACGCTCCGAGTTCAACTGAATGAAACGTGCTGTTGACGACATTTGGCCTATACACCAATCAGCCACAACATTAAAACCACCTGCCTAATATTGTGTAGGTCCCCCTCATGCCGCCAAAACAGCACCAACAGTTACAGAAATACTCAAACCAGCCCATCTGACACCAACAATCATGCCTCAGTCCAAATCACTGAGATACAGTTTTTTCCCCATTCTGATGGTTGATGTGAACATTAACTGTAGCTCCTGACCCGTATCTGCTGATTTTATTCACTGCACTGCTGCCACATGACTGGATGATTAGATAATCGCATTGATGATTATTGGTGCCATATGGGCTGGTTTGAGTATTTCTGTAACTGCTGATCTCCTGGGATTTTCACACACAACAGTCTCTAGAATTTACTCAGAATGGTGCCAAAAACAAAAAACATACAGTGAGTGGCAGTTCTGTGGATGGAAACACCTTGTTGATAAGAGAGGTCAACAGAGAATGGCCAGACTGGTTTGAACTGACAAAGTCTACAGTAACTCAGATAACCACTCTGTACAATTGTGGTGAGAAGAATAGCATCTCAGAATGCCTATTCTGAGATGCGGGTTGGCGCTGTTTTGGCAGCATGAGGGGGACCTACACAATATTAGGCAGGTGGTTTTAATGCTGTGGCTGATCGGTGTATATTCACTTAAAATTCCTTTATTTGGACATTAAAATGTGATTTAATATTTGAAGTGAACAATCAAATAACCGCAATCATATGATTATTTAAAAATAACCGTGACAGGCCTAGCTGTCAAGCTAAAAAAACATCATAAAACCACAGTAAAAGTAACTGAACTGACTTGTGCATATTCCAAGCCTTCTGGAGCCATACGATCACTTTGTGTGATGAACTAAAATGTAAGTTTGGTCAACTCTGTAGTCCAGTGCTCAAATTAAATATGACCGCAACGGCACAGGTTGGATATCAATAACATCAAGTCAAGTATTTTTTATTTGTTTTGCACTTTTCACAACACACATTCTTTCAAAGCAGCTTTACAGAAAATTATGCTGTAATTTATCGAACATCGAACCTCATTGTTAACAAACGTCATGTCATCAAACCTGATCAAGCCTGTGCTGTAGTCACCATATAGATTTGGGTGCTAGAAATGGGGGTTGATCAATGATTTTATTTCGTTGAGCTCATACAGTTGTAGGTCTGTGCTGAAAAGTTTATACGTTATCACTAAAATCAATGGAGATTTTGAATGGAAGTTTTAATTTTAAGAACCCTACTGTTACTCAACAGTGTTTTTCTGTTGTTCCTAACTCCTCATCTTTCTTGTAGTGTGTTCAAGACAGTACTCGTCTGAGCAGTGAAGTACTGAAGTTTATGAAACAGCGTCCAGTGATGGAGGAGTGGGTGATGCCAGAGAACAGCCCCCTGCTGTTTCAACACCGTCACTACACTCACATACAGGTGGACCGCGTTCGAGACCGCACGGTGCTGTTTCTGTCTCTAGGTATGTGCATCTGTCACTAGGGAGGGAAATCTTAAGGAATTTAATGATGCTGGTTCCAATTCCACTTAGCGATTCTTGTAGTACTTTGGATGAAAAATCTATTTGTCCAAATTGTAAACTAAACCAAGCCACTAAACAAAAACAGTACTTTATGGGAGGCTAACTTGTTTTAATATAATAAGTACCATTTTATTTTTACAAAACTGAATGTGTATCTTTAACTACGTTTTGTCATATGAATAACCTGCAAACTGATTTAAGTGTTACACTCTTATACTTATGCTTCATTTGATGAAAGTATTGACTTCAAGCGACGAGTAAATCAAGAACCGCTCCTAATTATTCAGAGATGAGACAGATTCACACCTATAAGTCTTTAATGAATTTAATCAAACAGATTCATCTCACAGGATTTACTTGTTACTAGACTGGCCACACTGTATTTTAGTTGTTACATGCATTATTCAGAAAGAGTTCTAGATTCCTAACCCTATCGGTCATGATAGAATAGAACTTACTGTAATTGCTTACAGTTTAAGTTTAACAATGTCTGATTGAACACTAATTGAGAAATTAAACCGGTATACAACTATGAACTGCTCTGAAAGGTATGAAATACTGTTGGCTAATGCTGTTGGTTAAGTTGAAGTTGAGGCAGGATGTCGTCATATGTCTCAATTTGTCACTGTGGTTATGAGCAGCAACCAACTAGGCAGTTGGTCAGTAACTTGTATGAACTGAAAATGTGGCATTTCGTTGAAGTATCTAACATCTATAAATGGTCACTCTAACCTTAGAACCACACTCTCTGTTCAGTTTTTGTTGAAGTTATAGATCCTGTTCCGTGTGAATGCTGCCTTTATCTTTCAATTTTATTTATTTATTTTTGGTACAGGAAATAGCAAGTGTATGTAATTACTGGAAAAATAAGTGGAATAATGAGTCATTAGCATTTGCATGTTAATCAGATGACACAGAACGCTTACTATGAATAAAGTGTATCAAAGTATCAAACTGATTTGGCAAGTCAAGATGCATCAGAATATGCTGTAGCTCTGTTTCAAACCCTAGTGAGCAGTCTAAATAGGTGTTTTTTTTTGGGCATCATAGGCATGCTTCTAATTAGTAGGCAGCAAAATGATGCTGCCTTATAAGACACCTTGTTGTGGCCAAAATGTAAGCATCATATGTACCTTTAATGTCTCCTTGGAGATCATGATTTCAAGCCAGATTACACTTCTTAGCGCCATCTAGCTCCCTACGTATGCATCAAGCACTAGGAAGTGTAATCGAGCTTGAAATCAAGATCATGCCAAGAGACCACAATGGCAAGAAGTACAGTGAAAAAGAGTTACATTTTGGCCTGTTCTAACTTAAAACCGATTGTATTGCCTGTGAAGACATGGATTTAACCACTTGAGTCGTATGAATTACTTTTATGCTGCCTTTATGTGCTTTTTGGAGCTTCAAAGTTTTGTACTGTGTGGACAAACAGACATCAAATCACCATTAAAATATTGTTGTTTGTGTTCCGCAGAAGATCATTTTTGGGTGAACTATTCCTTTAATGGCGAAATAGTTAAGTCTAATTGAAAATGGACTGTTTGAAAAAATAAAAAAATATTTAAATAAAAATAAAAAGGGTTTGGGAAAAAAAGGGTTTGGAACCAATCTTATGTGTCAAATACAGATTATGCCTTTTAAAATGCAACCTGTAGTGATTCTAATATTGAAAGTTTTTTTCCTCAGAAAGTGGAGGGGTCCATAAAGTCTTAGAAGAGCATGTTCAACACCACGTTTTTGTCATTGCGGAGTTTCGGACGTTTCCACATGGAACGCACATCACCAGCATGCTGTTGGACAGTTCTCAAGTATGACCAGTATATTTAAAAAGATTGATGTTAACAAGCTTTTATATAGTTCATTGCAGTTTTGTAACTGTTGTGGATGTACTAAGAACTATTGTGTGTTGTGTCTTAATTTCTCAGAAGCGTCTGTATGTGAGTTCTGGTAACGAGCTGGTACAGATCAACCTGCAGCGTTGTGATGTGTATGGAGATGATTGTAAAGCATGTGTCCTATCCAGAGATCCCTACTGCTATTGGAATGGTTTGCAGTGCACCCCCACCACAGTGTAAGACCTCATTTTGAATGCATTTTCAGCATGACAGAAAAATGAGGCCCAAAGCCCCTATTAGCTGTTAATAAAGCTCATAGTAGTGGTGTTTCCCAAGTCAAGCATCAACATAACTATTGCTTATACTTTAAAAAGAATAGTTCACCTAAAAAATGAAAATTCTCTCATCATTTACTCACCCTCATGCCATCCCAGATTTGTATGACTTGCTTTCATCTGCTGAACAGAAACAAAGATTTTTTTTTAAGAATATCTCAGCTCTGTAGGTCCATACAATGCAAGTGAATGGTGACCAGAACTTTGAAGCTCAAAAAAGCACAAAGTAATTATAAAAGTAATCCATACGACTCCAGTGGTTAAGTCCATGTCTTCAGAAGCGATATAAAAGGTGTGGGTGAGAAACAGATCAATATTTAAGTCCTTTTTTTAATCTTTTTTTACCATAAATCTCCACTTTCACTTTCACTTCCACATTCTTCTTTTGTTTTGTGGAGATTTTCTTTGTGCATATTGCTACCTACTGGTCAGGGCTGGTCAGAGGTGGAGATTTTTTACTTTTATGCTGCCTTTATGTGCTTTTTGGAGCTTGAAAGTTCTGGCCACCACTCACTTGCATTGTATGGAACTACAGAGCTGAGATATTCTTCTAAAAATCATTGTTTGTGTTCAGCAGAAAAAAGTAGGTCATGCACATCTGGGATGGCATGAGGTTGAGTAAATGATGAGAGAATTTTAATTTTTGGGTGAACTATTCCTTTAAGTCATTTGAACAAAGCACTAAGCCTCAGAATTAAACTATCAAAAGTATCAAATCATGTACATTTTCTAAGTGAACTTTTCTAAGATTACACACATTTGCATACAACGTTTAGTACCACAGTGTTAACCCACACACACCCACCAACACTCACTCTGAACTGAAAACCACACAGTATGTCTCACAAACACTGATGAGTCAATAATCATATGAATATGTTTGATTAACTTCAGATCAAAAATGATTTTTAAATATAAACATTTTGATTTTAGTAGTTTACTGGTCTCATCTCAGTAACCTGTCCTCTTTTTCACAGTGACACCATGGATCACATTTATTGCAGTAAGTTGAGATTTTGCATGTTTGGGTGTGTACCTCTTGCAAGGTATTTGCTAAATGAATAAATGTAAAATATACTGAAATTGCTTAATATTTGCTTAATATTTTTGCCTACAAGATTAATATAGTTTGGACTGCTTTAAACTTGATACAGTATGTGTAACACTGCCGCCCAGTTTTGATATCAATAGTAACTGATAGGGAATATGATAAAGTTTCTGTATTACACACGGGTAAGCCTTGATTTAGCTAAGTAGTGTTTAGGTTTTACAACAGAGTGAAATAGTTTCAGATTAACCTGTTTCAATCTGTGTTCCTCAGGTATGGCTGAATTTGCTGAATCAAAAACTGAAATTAGTGCCAAAGCATCAGTGCAAATCATCCCAGCATCTGCTAGATACTTCCTGCTCTGCCCGATAATATCCCATCATGCCACGTACCACTGGTACCATGGCAATAGACGTGAGGAGTGTGTTCATGCTGATGTGGGCTGTTTGTATCTCATCGAGAGTATGAATGCAACTTATGAAGGTTTGTACAGATGTGTGTCTTCAGAAGGGGACTATAACAGAACTGTTACTCGATATGAGCTCAGTATGAGTGGCTCACCAGCACTCAGTGTCGCACCAATAATGTTAACATGCTTATTACTTCTAACAATGTCTCTTCTATTATAGACCTTTAACAGTATTACTTGACTCTGAAATCACAGAGCAGGTCCTGTTTAAAAAAAAAAAAAAAAAAAAAAAAACTTTTTAATGATTAATATTGATATTATTGATAGAAATAGTTAAAGGCAAAATCTGCGACTTTGGCAGGGGAAAATGTGCTGCATGAAATGCTGTTTACAACCCGTTTTACTTACGTAATGTTGCATATCTGAGTGAAACAGGATATAGGATGAGACTTGATTTTATCTAACATTGATTGGATGGGGTAAAGTGGTCTCTATAACAGGTGGTTGAGGGCAGATGGTGAAAAATAAGAGGGCTTGGTGACCTTTTGATTTCGATGAAAGAAGACAAACATTTTATTTTATTTCAGAATAATGTATACTGATGAATTGTTCACAATAAAACCAGGAACATGTATTAGGAAAGAAAATAGGGATGGTTTAATAATGACCCTAAAGAATGGGATCAATAGGGCTGTGTCGATACAGTCAAATATACTGATAGGCCTATATCGTAATACTTTTTCTCAAAATAATGTATCCATACTTTAGATCCATGTAACGATATTTATGTTCAACAATTTGTGTATTTATTCAAAGGTCCGTTGTCCAAAACTCAGAGCACCATGTCTTAAAATTGCATATATATACTGTATATATATGTGTGTGTGTGTGTGTGTGTGTGTGTGTACTGTATACTGTATATATACATAATATATGCAATTTTAAGACATCATATTTATTGATGAAATATGGACTTTGTATATTTTAAAGCTAAAATGTGACCAAAATGTAGAAAAAAGAATGAAAATAAAATGTATCAAATTAATATTTCTGTTAATTTACTAAGTTAGTATGTCCCCTGTATAATTAAAACTAGTATTAGCTAAAAGAGCTAATTGAACATTATAACTGAAATATACCCAAATAAATTGGAATCGAAAGCTTGTGAATCGTGATATATTGATTCGTTACATATGTATTGTGATAAATAGAATCGTGACATTTATCGCAATACGTATCTTATCGTGGCTGGCAATACCCAGCCCTAGGGATGAATATTGCTTTTGTCTAAACTGAATGAATAATCTGTCAGCAGTGGGTTGAAGATGGTGGGTTTGTATCGCACTGGCTTTCAAAATACTCCAAATACAGTATACAGTATATTAAATGTGAAATATATGGGAGAAAAGTACTCCTAAAAAGCCCAGCTAGTCACAAGTCATAAGAGTATGAACATCCATGAGGTTAATGTGGGAGAATATCATGCTCTGATGTTTGTCATGCTTATTGGAACATCATTTTTGAATTGATGATTTCATGTGATTTTAGAGGATGTGGGAAGATTAGAAGTTTTTGCAAATTTGTTTTCATGATCATCAGTGTTTCTTTGAAACATGAATGAGTTTTTTATTTTTTCATTTTGATTTACTCCACATGTAGTGTATTTTATTAGAGTTTTTCTGGGCTTAGACACAGTTTGTTTTTTGCAAATGACTAGTGTTTTTTATTTTTTATTTTATTTTATTGAGATTCACTTGCAAGAACATTCAAAATCAAAAAATCTAAAAATAAATAAATAAATAAATAAATAAATAAAATAGTACCAAAATTTTTTATCTGTTTACTTGTATCACACTTAACATGTGTGAATATCATTGCATTAGATTCAAAATTGTCAAAGCAAGCCTTACAAATCAACAAACAAATTCTGCTAGAGCTTTTCTCAGAACTAACTTCACTTTTCTGAGCTATTTTTGCAATGACTTTTAAACAACTGGTGTCAAAATGATTTTTAGTGGATGTATGAAGTCAGTTTCCCTTAAGTTCACACATGTGTAGTTCATCACATTAACTATGGAAATACTACTGTATATCTACATTATATCATTTGAAACCTAATAATATTTGCTTTGATATTTTTTAAATGTGTTGCAACCTGCACACAAAAATAAAATGGAGACAATCTCCCAATTAAATAGATAACAAAACACAACTCAAAAGAAAATTGTCATCTACAAGGTATTGTAGCCCAACAACAGCCACTAAAGAGCCCAAAAGAGGCCCCAAATCTAATTGGAAAACAACCAAAACCCACATAAGAGGTGTGAAATCCAAAGGGAGGAAACATAAATTATTATTTTGCATGGAGGAAAAAATAGAGACAGAGAGGTTTTAGAAGATCAACTGTGTTTTTTTCCAAAGACAGCTTGCCACGGCTGTGTTCTGACCACCTTAGCTCCAACAGTGATCTAAAAAGGAGTATTTAAGCTCCTTCCTCTACAGCAATGCAGCTGCCAAAATCAAGTGCTTGGGTGTTCTAATTGGAAAAAAATGGGAGACTAGGCAATTATGTGATCTGAGAGTGATCAAGTCTCTGATCACAAAACTCACCCAAAACACTGTCTCTCTCAGAACAAGCCAGCCCATTACAAATGCAATGACATTCAGACATTACATATTTAACCGGTGACAGTGGTTGCTTAACTTTTTCGCCTAAATGTGAGATTGTGAGTGTGAGGGAAATATGTAATTGTGCAATAAGGAGGTGAATGTTTTCTGAACTACTGTGACTAACTTATGTAAGATGTTTTTTTTTAGTTTTTTTTACTTCTTGTTTTATATTTATTGCACTGTGAACTTTTGGGAAGTGATTTTGGGAACTGTGAAATGTTACAGTCATTGGAATAGTGGAAATGACATAAATAGGAGTAGCTGTACAAATGCTTTTAAATGTTGCTCTGTGAGAAAAAAAAAAAGACAGAATGAGTCAGTGAGGGGGAAATGAACCCATAACCTCTGTAAAGCTTTTGTCTGGAGCTGGAATGATTGTACATGTATGAATATCAGTGATCAGTGAGTGATTAGTAATTTATTCTATCAGGAGTTTGTGTTGGTGGATTTAAACATTTAACACACACACTGAGGTTTATTTGTGTGAAGTGTATGACTGATTCATTAAAGATTGTAAAGTAATGCTTTTAGTAAATCATTTACAGGTAACATCACAGGACACATTTGACTTGTCATTTCACTGAACTCGTGTTCTGAACACAGGAAGCTTATCAGAATTTTTATTTTTTATTTTTTTATTTCAGAAGGTCATGAAAAGTTTGCGCCTTTTGTATTTACATTTTCTTTTTAGAAATGCCAGTAAAATATTCTTAATTTAGAAATCAGACACAGAAAACTTCATTTAAAAAGGCAAAAAGCACAAATACAATATTTGTCTTTTTTAAAACAAGTTTTAGATAAATTAATCTAAAGGTAAAGCCTATATTTTAGGCGCTATAACTGTGACAAATGAATTTATAAAAGTACAAATTCCACGTATAGTCTCTTAGTTGTATAATAATACAATTAGAAAAATGTTGTTTAAAATAGTTTGTCAACTGCCCATAGACAAAAAGACAAAATCAATCACACAGCTCAAGTTATAAAGTAAAGTTTTATCTCAACATACATGTTTAAAGCCCTGAGAACCATGTCATGTCTGATAGTATTACTGCAAACAAACTCAATGTGTCCAAAATTCACGTTCATGTTGTTTTATGGAAAAGTGCTCCACTTTTGAATACAATCAGCACAAACCAGTTGAACAAGCATTCACATGTTTTTTATTTATTTATTTATTTTTAATTTTTAACTAAATTTACCTTTTAATCAAGAAGAGAAACTTTAAAACTATAATATCAGTAATATAGTTATCACCATGGTCATAATAACATTATATTATAACAGTACAAAAATATGCAAAAACTCACTGCTCATGTATTCAGTGAAGATTTGTACAATGTTAAACCAAGCAAATGACAAACACACACACACACACACACACACAAAGCAACAATGAAGAGAAGTTAAATGAGGTAATCAATAAGCATTTGTGTATCTATATCTATAATACACGTATTCAACAATTCTCAATACGATGTCAGGCTCTCACGATAAACGCAAAAACCTCTGCATGTGTTCCTGAGTCATTATGAAAAATAAAAAATAGAATTAAAAACTACAACAGGGCATCTTTGATGTGTTTAAATGCTGTTCTTTAAAAGCTTGTTCAAACATGTATCACAACCCTTTCATTCTCTGCTTTGCATCAGAGCACCACCTATAGTTCAACTATGGCTGGGTCAACTTGGCCTTTTTCGTTTTAAAATGGTAAAAATGGGTTGTCTTTGTTCTTTTTCATGAATATACTGTACTGTGCAAAAGTCTTAGGCACATAAGATGTTTCACAAAAGCATTTGTCTTAAGATTGTTATTTATATCTTCAGCTTTAGTGTCAATAAGAAATATAAATGTTAGACTCCCAAACATTACTATTGCAAATAGAAAAAATTAGAATAGAAGAACAGAGAGCTCTGCAACAGATGTCATGGCCCCCACAGAGCCCCCCACTGAACATCGCGTCAGTCGGAGATTACATGAAGAGACAGAAGCAACTGAGACAGCCTAAATAGATAGAAGGACTGTGGCGAATTCTCCAAGAAGCTTGAAACATCCTATCTGCCAACAACCAAGAAAAACTGTGTCCAGGTGTACCTAGGAGAATTGGTGCTGTTTTAAAGGCAAAGGTGGTCACACCGAATATTGATTTAGCTTTTTTATGTTTACTGGACTTTGTATGATGTTAACTGATAAATGAAAACTATTTATGTCATTATTTTTGAAGACATCCTCACTATGGAACATTTTTCACAATTGCCTAAAACTTTTGCACAGTACCGTATATTCATGAAAAAGAATAAACAACGCAATTTCAAATATTTTAAGAGCATCTGATAACTCTTATCTCATGCGCACAGTACAGCAGGGATGCAGGTTAAAAACATCTAGCTGTCAATGTTTAAGATGTCCAAGATATGATAAAATATATATATATATATATATACATACATACAGTTGTGCTCAAAAGTTTGCATACCCTGGCAGAAACTGTGAAATTTTGGCATTGATTTTGAAAATATGACTGACCATGCAAAAAAACTGTCTTTTATTTAAGGATAGTAATCATATGAAGCCATTTATTATCACATAGTTGTTTGGCTCCTTTTTAAATCATAATGATAACAGAAATCACCCAAATGGCCCTGATCAAAAGTTTACATACCCTTGAATGTTTGGCCTTGTTACAGACACACAAGGTGACACACACAGGTTTAAATGGCAATTAAAGGTTAATTTCCCACACCTGTGGCTTTTTAAATTGCAATTAGTGTCTGTGTATAAATAGTCAATGAGTTTGTTAGCTCTCACGTGGATGCACTGAGCAGGCTAGATACTGAGCCATGGGGAGCAGAAAAGAACTGTCAAAAGACCTGCGTAACAAGGTAATGGAACTTTATAAAGATGGAAAAGGATATAAAAAGATATCCAAAGCCTTGAAAATGCCAGTCAGTGCTGTTCAATCACTAATTAAGTGGAAAATTTGGGGATCTCTTGATACCAAGCCAAGGTCAGGTAGACCAAGAAAGATTTCAGCCACGACTGCCAGAAGAATTGTTCAGGATACAAAGAAAAACCCACAGGTAACCTCAGGAGAAATACAGGCTGCTCTGGAAAAAGACGGTGTGGTTGTTTCAAGGAGCACAATACGACGATACTTGAACAAAAATGAGCTGCATGGTCGAGTTGCCAGAAAGAAGCCTTTACTGCGCCAATGCCACAAAAAAGCCCGGTTACAATATGCCCGACAACACCTTGACACGCCTCACAGCTTCTGGCACACTGTAATTTGGAGTGAAATAGAGCTTTATGGTCACAACCATAAGCGCTATGTTTGGAGAGGGGTCAACAAGGCCTATAGTGAAAAGAATACCATCCCCAGTGTGAAGCATGGTGGCGGCTCACTGATGTTTTGGGGGTGTGTGAGCTCTAAAGGCACGGGGAATCTTGTGAAAATTGATAGCAAGATGAATGCAGCATGTTATCAGAAAATACTGGCAGGCAATTTGCATTCTTCTGCATGAAAGCTGCGCATGGGATGCTCTTGGACTTTCCAGCATGACAATGACCCTAAGCACAAGGCCAAGTTGACTTTCCAGTGGTTACAGCAGAAAAAGGTGAAGGTTGTGGAGTGGCCATCACAGTCTCCTGACCTTAATATTATCGAGCCACTCTGGGGAGATCTCAAACGTATGGTTCATACAAGACGACCAAAGACTTTGAATGACCTGGAGGCATTTTGCCAAGATGAATGGGCAGCTATACCACCTGCAAGAATTTGGGGCCTCATAGACAACTATTACAAAAGACTGCATGCTGTCATTGATGCTAAAGGGGGAGATACACAGTATTAAGAACTAAGGGTATGCAGACTTTTGAACAGGGGTCATTTCATTTTTTTCTTTGTTGCCATGTTTTGTTTTATGATTGTGCCATTCTGTTATAACCTACAGTTGAATATGAATCCCATAAGAATTAAAAGAAATGTGTTTTGCCTGCTCACTCATGTTTTCTCTAAAATGGTACATATATTATCAATTCTCCAAAGGTATGCAAACTTTTGAGCACAACTGTATATATATATATATATATATATATATATATATATATATATATATATATATATATATATATAAGGTAAGCAACGCACAACTAGGCCCAATATCCATCATTTGAAAATAAAATACCATTACCAAAGGTAGGGGAAAAAGACTTTTGGCTATTTAAAGCCACTGATTGTTTTCAATATGCAGTCAAATGCAAAAAATGACACGCGCTATGTCTCCGTGACAACGCGCTCAACAAGCCACGTGATAAGATGCGCGGGTTAACGGTCTTAAACAAGGAGACAACTGGGATTCGTCCTCCACCACCCGGACTGAGGCGAATCACTACGCGACCACGAGGACTTAAAAAGCACATTGGGAATTGGGCATTCCAAATTGGGAGAGAAAAAAAAAAAAATGCAAATCAATGGTGGGTCTGCAGTTCTCTGTAAAGTGACAAAAGCTCAGAAAGAGAGAGAGAGAGAGACAGACCGACTGCACATAGATTGTCCTCTAGTATCTCAGCAGTGTTTTAGGCATCTACACTTCACATCTTCATCTACATCTATTTCCAGACTGAAACTCTCTCACACATTTTGAAATTGTGGTAATATACAGGTGCATCTCAATAAATTAGAATGTCGTGGAAAAGTTAATTTATTTCAGTAATTCAACTCAAATTGTGAAACTCGTGTATTAAATAAATTCAGTGCACACAGACTTAAGTAGTTTAAGTCTTTGGTTCTTTTAATTGTGATGATTTTGGCTCACATTTAACAAAAACCCACCAATTCACTATCTCAAAAAATTAGAATATGGTGACATGCCAATCAGCTAATCAACTCAAAACACCTGCAAATGTTTCCTGAGCCTTCAAAATGGTCTCTCAGTTTGGTTCACTAGGCTACACAATCATGGGGAAGACTGCTGATCTGACAGTTGTCCAGAAGACAATCATTGACACCCTTCACAAGGAGGGTAAGCCATAAACATTCATTGCCAAAGAAGCTGGCTGTTCACAGAGTGCTGTATCCAAGCATGTTAACAGAAAGTTGAGTGGAAGGAAAAAGTGTGGAAGAAAAAGATGCACAACCAACCGAGAGAACCGCAGCCTTATGAGAATTGTCAAGCAAAATCGATTCAAGAATTTGGGTGAACTTCACAAGGAATGGACTGAGTCTGGGGTCAAGGCATCAAGAGCCACCACACACAGACGTGTCTAGGAATTTGGCTACAGTTGTCGTATTCCTCTTGTTAAGCCACTCCTGAACCACAGACAACGTCAGAGGCGTCTTACCTGGGCTAAGGAGAAGAACTGGACTGTTGCCCAGTGGTCCAAAGTCCTCTTTTCATATGAGAGCAAGTTTTGTATTTCATTTGGAAACCAAGGTCCTAGAGACTGGAGGAAGGGTGGAGAAGCTCATAGCCCAAGTTGCTTGAGGTCCAGTGTTAAGTTTCCACAGTCTGTGATGATTTGGGGTGCAATGTCATCTGCTGGTGTTGGTCCATTGTGTTTTTTGAAAACCAAAGTCACTGCACTCGTTTACCAAGAAATTTTGGAGCACTTCATGCTTCCTTCTGCTGAAAGATGCTGATTTCATTTTCCAGCAGGATTTGACACCTGCCCACACTGCCAAAAGCACCAAAAGTTGGTTAAATGACCATGCCACAAACTGATCACCTCCATGCCACGCCGAATTGAGGCAGTAATTAAAGCAAAAGGAGCCCCTACCAAGTATTGAGTACATATACAGTAAATGAACATACTTTCCAGAAGGCCAACAATTCACTAAAAAAATTTTTTTTATTGGTCTTATGATGTATTCTAATTTTTTGAGAGTGAATTGGTGGGTTTTTGTTAAATGTGAGCCAAAATCATCACAATTAAAAGAACCAAAGACTTAAACTACTTCAGTCTGTGTGCATTGAATTTATTTAATACACAAGTTTCACAATTTGAGTTGAATTACTGAAATAAATGAACTTTTCCACGACATTCTAATTTATTGAGATGCACCTGTATATATTTTTTTTACTCCTTTTTTATTTTCTGGTGACTGTTAGTCATTCGTAAACTGTGAATATGTAAGTGTAGACTTTTTAAAATGTAATCACTCAATGATAATTATTTTTAGATTTATGCATTTTAATTTCTGAACAAAATAAAATTTTAGGAATTGAATTTAGTAATCTTTAATAAAATAAAATAACTAAATTTTAATTTTAAATAACTAATTTTAAGTTTTATAATTTAATTTAGTTAATAATTACACAATTCAATTTGATAGAATTTTGTTATGAAATTTCAATGTGTAAATGTGTTTGAGTGTATGTTGATTTTTTTTTGTGTGGGGGGAATGTGATAAGTGGAGCTGAGTACTACACTTCGATTGGTAGCTCAAAGCAATATTAAATTAGCTACAACAGTCAGAATATAAAAAATTAAGGGGTGGGGCATCTGTAGAACTTTTACAATGTAAAGTTTTCCAGTTCTGAGGATTTCTGCAGAGCTTTCTGTTGAGTTCTACAGGCGAAGATTCCGTACGGATGGTGACCATGATTTGGCCAAGTATGACATCACATACCTGGATCAGCACACCTCGATGGTCATGGAACAACATTTCTGTCAATCAAATTTAGTCCTATCCATAAGCATAAACTACTGCAAAAATCAGAGGGAATGGTTGGTTGATAAGAATGTTCTTCAAACCCAAACCCTAACCAAAGCCTAACCCTAACATCTGATTGGTTGATGGAAAGAAGGTTGTGACGACCAATAAGGAGGCTGATCTAAGATCATGCCATTTGGTAGCAGTAAGCTCACCAGGCTGTTCATTCTTTAAACATTTTAGATCAGAATTATTGTAAGTCTTAATAAGTCATATTTAATATATATACTGTAAATCTTCAGTGGCGAATTCTCAGGGCCAGCAAAGCCTTCTCTGCTGGCCTAACATGCCAAATAAATATTTTTCATCCTTTCATTCTCAATCACCTTTTTGCCTATGTATTTTTAATCGCTTTCCACTCTTAATCTACAAACAAAAAGAGAAAAACGAAAAGTTTATCCAGTCAGAATTTATTCCTTGATGCTTACAAGCGAAGTGTGACAACTATTTCACAAATTGCATGCCCGAAGCAGCGTGTGAGTTTGAGCTCCACCCCTCAGGCCTTCAGAATTTCCACAGAATCCCTCAACGGTGCAAATGAATGAGCAAATAAAGTCAGAATGTCAGATTCATCAGCCAATCAGATTTATTTATTTGTTCTTGGTGAGTGTGATCTTTAGGATATGTCCCAGTGGAGGCCTTCTAGCTGACCTTGAGTGACACAATCACGCTTTAAGTGATGTACGTATTTCAAGAATGAAATGCGCGAGATCTGCTGACCTTGCTGACAGTCCGCTGTCACTGCCACATCACCACTGAGAAAGAGATCCTTATGGATTTAAAAACACGAGATGTTCTGCATGACCGTGTGATTGCTTAATTTATTAATCATGAAAGGAGGACTGATTTTCACTTCAAGTAAATTGTTAAGTGCTTTTTGCATTGACATAGCAACATCAGGAGTTTTCTAAGTGTAAATTAGATTGCTGGAGCATTCAGTGTCGGATCAAGTTTTGAAAAGTAGTGCTGCATTACATTCAACTCGGAAAGTTGGATTTGACAACTTCCTACTAGGAAAAGTGTAATGGAAAGCATCTTTAAGTCAGAATTACAACTTGTAGGCTCGTGCAAAAATTCTCAACTCCGAATTCGCCAAGATGCAGGGGCATGATGTCACACAAACATGTCAACACTCAGGCAGATATACAAAGTAAGTGATAAACATTCACTTTATTAAGTAATATCGATAAATGAGTTCATTTCCACATTACATGATATTAAAGCTTGTTTAATAAATGCCTGCAGAAACAGGTGTATAAAACATTATAATCTCTTTTGATAATCGTACACCTGAAGCACAAATGCTAGAGCTGCAGCATTGTTTATCAGTTGGGTTGCTAGGAGACATCTCTAATGAGAGTCAAACCCTGCTAAGCTAACAGGAGCGTTGCAGTTCCGAATATCGGGGAATGGAATGCATTCATGGTCGGATATATCAAGTAGGAATATCCCACATCCAACTTGAATGGAACGCAGCATTACCGTGTACCCTGACGAAACGAAATGTATTGCAAGCAACATTTAAATCGCAAATATTATTAGATAGATTTTTCCAGGTATTATAGACCTCCTTGGTGGATTCATATGAAAAATTATGATTTTTGAATGTCTGTTCGGGAGACGTTCATTTCACAAAACAGTCATGCTGCAGTTAAAATTAGGCTTGCTTGAGCATTAAGTGTCATTTCAAGTTCTGGCTTTCGTGCGTGGACGTGTTTTTAAAATGTCAGTTGGTATTACTAGTTAGCTGCGACATAATGTATGATGCCCAAAGGCATAGGGTGTCTTATTCATTGTGAAACTGTGTTTTCTTAATGGCATATATCACACTGAAGGCCTGGAATTATAATGCACGGCCCGCCACTGTAAATCTTACACATTAAAACCTGACCAGATGCACAAAGGTCTACAAAACCTGAAGTTTTAGAGATGGTCCACATTAAAAGTGAAATATAAAAACAGGCCAATGAGTCAATGCAATATGCAAACACCAACCCTGCACATTTGCACAATGTGTTTTTTAATCCAATACAAACAGAAGAGTTGCAGAAAACAGTGTGAAGCTTCTGGAAGCTCAATCCTCAACAATGTGAACTGATTAATAAAAATCAATTTCCTGAGTACAAGGAAAAAACAATATCACTGATTATCTTCTCACCTTCAATATCACCAGATTCAAAAACCTTCGAAATGTCATTCAAACCAGAAAGACACATAAATGCAGGCAAGTATGAATTGTGTGTGGTTTATGCATCTGGTCACCTGACCGTTTACTTCACAACATACAGACCCAACTGATACATCTCCCATACAGAGCGTATGGGTGCCGCAGCAGTCACAAATATTCAGTCAGAAGTTAGTTGCAGCATCAGTAATCGCATACTGTAAAAAGCATTCAGAGAGTGACCTTTGACCTGTGAAGCCTGAGCGGCTGATATATGCAGTAAGGAGCAGCTGGTCTTTGGTATTTAGCTGTACAAGAACTGAAGGCAGTTTTAGTTTAGTTTGGATACGGTGAGCTAATTTGGCCACCTGATTGTACAAATGCAAACACATCATAGTTGATTGTTATCCCATGAGAAGTTGCGTAAATATGAACAGTAAAATAAAAAAAGACAGAGCAAGAACATAAGCAGGCCCTTTCCTCTTCAGCTTGAGTTGAGGAAACTCCTCAGCCGAGCATGGCCAGCATTCCTGGTTCTGCGCAATAATTGCAAAAACGTTCGGAGCGTTCCTGGGGAGCACGTTTACTGTACATCCTCTAGACATGGCAGCATGAGGTATGTAGTGTAGATTTCCACGGAGTTTGAGGTATACTTCATAACAACAGTCTTGTCCATGTTTTGTGCATTCTTGAGTGATTATCATCATATATCATCTTAAAAATAATGCAAGTTCCATTCAAAACATCACAGTACTACCTGAGAAAGACGCATTCCCGTTACAAAAAACAAAAATGTGACTGAAAACAAAATTCATGCCATGAATGAACAGTCAATGTGGATTCCCTCTCCCTTATATAAAATAAACTGAATAAGAGGTTTTAAAACTCCCGATCACTCGAGAGTCCAGTAATGATAATGTGATATAGAGATCCAGTCTAGACCTCACATGTGGTTTCACTAAAACCACTTCAAGTTTACTGGACTTGTATGGACCTCACATTCATTCGACTGGTCTCTATACATTACAGAACATCACAGGAGTATCTGAAGTCTGTGTATTATGAGGTTCGTTTTGGCTATATGAGGTTAAATTTTGGTTGTGGAATGGTTTGAATGGTTGGACTGAGAATGTTTGAGCAAACATTTGGGTAAATCTCACAAAACCTGTCATATTAAAAGCATGAAAGCAGTCGTATTTCACCACAAAATAAAAATAAACTAACACACACACACACGCATTATATATAGATAGATAGATAGATAGAGTTGAAGTCAGAAGTTTACATACACCTTGGTCAAATACAAATTCAACTCAGTTTTTCACAATTTCTGACATTTAATCGCAGAAAACATTTCCTGTCTTAGGTCAGTTTGGATCAGTACTTTATTTTAAGAATGTGAAATGTCAGAATAATAGTAGAGAGAATTATTTATTTCAGCTTTTATTTCTTTCATAACATTCCCAGTGGGTCAGAAGTTTACAAACATTTTGTTAGTATTTGGTAGCATTGCCTTTAAATTGTTTAACTTGGGTCAAACACTTTGGGTAGCCCTCCACAAGCGTCTCACAATAAGTTGCTGGAATTTTGGCCCACACTCCAATGCCTTGACTTTGTTGTCCTTAAGCCATTGGAGGTATGCTTGGGGTCATTGTCCATTTGGAAGACCCATTTGTGATGAGCTTTAACTTCCTGGCTGATGTCTTGAGATGTTGCTTCAATGTATTCACATAATTTTCCTTCCTCATGATGCCATCTATTTTGTGAAATGTACCAGTCCCTCCTGCAGCAAAGCACCCCTACAACATGATGCTGCCACCACCATGCTTCACTTGGGATGGTGTTCTTCGGCTTGCAAGCCTCACCCTTTTTCCTCCAAACATAATGATGGCCAAACAGTTAAATTTTGGTTTCATCAGACCAGAGGACATTTCTCCAAAAAGTAAGATCTTTGTCCCCATGTGCACTTGCAAACTGTAGTCTAGCTTTTTTATGGCAGTTTTGGAGCAGTGGCTTCTTCCTTGCTGAGCAGCCTTTCAGGTTATGTCGATATAGGACTTGTTTTACTGTGGATATAGATACTTGTCAACCTGTTTCCTCTAGCATCTACAAAAGGTCCTTTGCTGTTGTTCTGCGATTGATTTGCACTTTTTCATCTCTAGGAGACAGACAGAATGCGTCTCCTTCCTGAGCGGTATGATGGCTGCGTGGTCCCATGGTGTTTATACTTGCGTACTATTGTTTGAACAGATGAACGTGGTACCTTCAGGGGTTTGAAAATTGCTCCCAAGGATGAACCAGACTTGTGGAGGTCCACAATTTGTTTTCTGAGGTCTTTTCTTTTGATTTTCCCATGATGTCAAGCAAAGAGGCACTGAGTTTGAAGGTATGCCTTAAAATACATCCACAGGTACACCTCTAATTCAATACACCCCCTATCAGAGGCTAATTGTCTAAAGGCTTGACATCATTTTCTGGAATTTTCCAAGCTGCTTAAAGGCACAGTTAACTTAGTGTATGTAAACTTCTGACCCACTGGAATTGTGATATATTCAATTAAAAGTGAAACAATCTGTCTGTAAACAATTGTTGGAAAAATTACTCATGTCATGCACAAAGAAGATTGCCAAAACTATAGTTTGCTAATATGAATTCTGTGGAGTGGTTAATGAGTTTTAATGACTTCAACCTAAGTGTATGTAAACTTCTGACTTCTACTGTAGATACACAGATAGATAGATATACAGTTTATTTATACATGTGTGTGTAAACATGTATACACTCAGTGACTACTAATTAGGTACACCTTTACACCTACTTATTCATGCGATTATCTAATATATATATATATATATATATATATATATATATATATATACACACACACACACACACACACACATATAACTATATGTGAAAATGCTTAATTTTCAATAGGCAGTACTTTGCACACATACACACACACACAGAGTATACTGTATATATGTGTATGTATATATACACATTTACAGTATATACACGTATGTATGTATATATGTGTGTGTGTGTGTGTACAAAGTACTGCCTATTGAAAATTAAGCATTTTCACTCACAGTTCTCATTAACATAAACTTTGAAAAGAAAAAAGAGCTATGATTTACATTGTGAAGTATTTATACATCATGGTAGTATTTCCTGCCTTTAATTTATGCTGACTGTAATACAAAGCAAATGCAGAGTAAAAAAATAAATAAAAAAAATTAAGATGTCCAGATGCATTACGGTAATAAGTTTGGGAGAAAAATGTGCTTAATAGCCATGAAAGTAATGCTACAATGTAAAATTTTAATGGACTTCAAAACAGTCTTAATTTTCTTAAAAAAAATATGGTATGCTATTTTATTATTTTAATTTTGTGTGAAATATGAGTCTCATGTTCTTGACAGGTTTTGTGAAAGGTGTGACATCTGACTGACATCAACCATTCTGTTTGTTTGTTTGTTTGTTTGTTTGAGGTAACTGACAGTTGTTCTGATGTTTTCTGGGCTGAGTGGTTCTGTGATCAGGGGCTGAAGTCACGGAAAAGCAGATCATTTCATGACCCTTATGAGACTTCTAGAATTCCCCTTACTAACAATCACACCCCGAAGTGCCGCCTAGATGGAGGGGCTGTAGGGGCCCATGGTGAGGTGCGAGACCACAGACCGATGCAGGGAGACAAATGCATAGAAGAGAACAATGGAGGTGCCATTCTTAAAATTCCTGATTCTGATAAATTCAAATAGATTGTAAAAAAAAAAAAAGGAAATTCATCAAGAAAAAGTATCAACTACAGCTCCTGAGGTAAAAGACAATCCTGTAATAATCAACAACTGCAGAGAGATAATTTTGAGGTATGTAATATGAGGAACCTTGAGTGAAAAATATCATTTAAAAAAACTAATAAAACAACATCAGAAAACGAAAGATCGCAACACACACATTTTTCCTAAATAAAAATCTTCAAGTTTTTTTAAGCCTGTCAGTTGTTTGGCTGAACGGTCTGATTGTTTTTAGCATTTTCTCGAACACCGATCCACATTTGTGAAACATGAGCAGAACAAATTGCTATACATGGATCCATTCTTTCAATTTTTTTTGCATTGAATTGAATGTGAAAATTTATGCAAGAATGGTTTTACAAAGAAATTTGTCCTGCTTGAATTTCAAGAATGAGACCCAGCGAGCTGCAAACGTTAGTGTATGCATTCATGTAAGTGTGTGTGTGTGTGTGTGTACATGTACATGTGCGAAAAACGCAAATATGTTTAAAAATATGTGGACAGCCAAAGTGGACAGTACAAAATGAGGTACTGGTTGTGCAACAGTTTGATCAATGACTGATGTATTCAGCACAGCGCTGGGCTGCGAAGCATGAATGCACTCGAGCTACGGCGAGCCGCTGGTGGACGGTTCCGCTGAACTTGGCCCCTTGGAGGAGGAAGAGGAGCTGGGGCTTTGGCTGGGGGCGGAGCCAGGGAAGGTAAACACCCCACTGGGTCCAGCTGAAGATGCAGTAGTTGCAGCAGACACATTCACACCTGCAGCTGCAGACTTCTGGGCAAACAGAGTTCCTGACAGAGAGAAAGACTGGGATGAAATCCGAAATTATGTGGATTGTTTAATATGGCCACATAAGCTCCGATCCAAACTTTAGTTTGATGCCTCACTGTCTACTTAGGCAGTATTCTTTTAAGACAGCATCCTAAAGGCTTGGGTATCCTTTGTTTTTCGGCACAGTGGAACGCTCAGCCTTTCAAAGTATACTCTTTTGACTGCAAGGCCATATGGACAGTTACTCAAAATAAATAATCCACAACAAATGACTAATTACTTCCCTGAAATTGTGATCAGATTAGTTTACTGATCACTTCATCGGAGATGAATGGTAATCAGAACTTTGAAGGTCCAATTAAGGCATCATAAAAGTAATCCATAGGACTCCAGTGTTTTAATCCATATCTTAAGAAGTGATATGACAGGTGTGGGTGAGAAACAGATACATTTTTAAGTCCTTTTTTACTATAAATCTCCACTTTTACTACCACATTCTGGCGTGGAAGTGACTTTCACTTTCACATTGAGCCACCTACTGGTTCGGGCTGGAGATTTATTGTAAAAAAGGGCTTAAATATTGATCTGTTTCTCACCCACACCTATATCACTTCTGAAGACATGGATTAACCACTGGAGTCCTATGGGTTACTTTTATGCTGACTTTATGTGCTTTTTGGACCTTCTGAGATCTGATCACCATTCACTTGCATTGTATGGACCTGCATAGCTGAAATATTCTTCTAAAAATCTTTGTTTTGTTTTCTGCAGAAGAAAAAGTCAAACATATCTGGGATGGCATGAGGGTGAGTAAATGATGAGAGAATTAGCACTTTTGGTTGAACTATTCCTTTAAAAGTAACTACTTTAACTGAAAGCCATTAACTGTAATCTGCTTATAGAATGCTTGAATATATTTTAATAGTTTGATGTTAACATTTCGCTAAGCTAATGACATAATACTGTAATCAGACTAATAAAACAGAGCACACAAATATTAAACTTGAATTATTTAAATTTTTAATTAAAAAAATACTTTTTGGTAGTAAATGTATTATAAGTGTATTTATTATCAAAATTTCTCTAACTTGTCTTGGATTAGGTCTTGGATTAGGTCTTGGATTAGGGTTGAACGCTTTGGACAAAAAATGTAATTGTGTTCCTGCGCAGTACTGTAATCCTGCACAGATATTTCAAACTTTAATATGATAAACATAACAAATAAAAATATAAAAACACGTGTAAGTGATTCCTTTTAATCAAAATGAAACCATGTTTTGACCATGCTCTACCTCTGACCGTAAATACTGTTCTAGAAAGGGTATTCGCACTCTTAAAAAGAACCAAATAAAATAAATGAAAACATTACAATCAAATTGCATCTGTCCATCTTTTTGATGCAATATGTGAAAGGGTCATCTCACTTTTCATAATTATTTTTTGGAACCCAGTCAACTTGAACATTATTAATATTATGTAGAAATATTACATGTAATATTAATTAATATAAATTATTATTGTTATTAATAATAAAGACATTATTACAGAAATATATTAATAATAATAATTCACATTTTTATTCTATAGTCATTTATTTCTTTAATAATTTCTTAACTTGTTCGTGGCATTGCTATGCAGTCCGGTTAAAACCTCAAGCCTTTATTTTGCTGTAAACTTTTATTTTGGCGGAAAACTGAAGGAACTGAAGTTTTTGTTGTTTCTTGTTGAGTTGACAACAGCCCTTTAATGTCGTGAACTGCTCTCATCTCCCTTTCTGTCCATAACAAAACCCGGTGTCATAGGGTTATTTT
Source organism: Myxocyprinus asiaticus (assembly GCF_019703515.2). NCBI lineage: Eukaryota > Metazoa > Chordata > Actinopteri > Cypriniformes > Catostomidae > Myxocyprinus > Myxocyprinus asiaticus. The sequence continues at coordinate 37,836,001 of NC_059369.1, forward strand.
AGATTTGTATAGTAAATTGTTGTGACCAAACATATGTGAAATTACACAAATGTGCAATGAAATTGAATCTGGAACACTTTAAATAATGCGATCAGACACGCTGGCACCCTGAACCAAACTCACAGCACATTTGTCATTCAGGGCACCAGATAGACAAAATGTGAGTTTATTGAGCACAGAACCGCTCTGATAACACGTCTAATACACTGACCCTATTTACATGTAATAAAGAAAGCACAACACACTACAGACAAAACAGCTGCCCACATGAGCGCAGCACAGTGGGCAGCGCATTCAGTATATTTACAGTATTTAATTAAATCGCAGCCCTCGTGGTTTGATAACCACATTGGGTAATTTCACGATTTTGATTTTGTTTTTATTAATTGCTCAGCCCTATCTTGGATAAATTGTTTTCACTGTATTACATAAAAAATACAAATGCAAAGTGGAAGCATTTTCACAGTCGACCCCACTGTGCATAGTGAGTTTTTGCTCAGGTGACTGAAGGGTCACTTAATAAAAATAGGTTTTGCCCAGCAAGGACAGAAATCAGAGGGAACATTAGATGATGAGTTTGGAACAAAGTTCTGGCAACAGAGTAAATGATACCTGAGTAAATAATGCCATTCACTTCCACTGATACACTTATACTCGCCACTCCAGTGGAGGAAATACTCATCGACAGATCATGTTTCTCATCTACACAAACAAACACAAACCTGAATTAGACACATTAACACATTGACACAGTCCGGCAGAGTCACATGTTGAGCAGGATCTCAAGACAACATGTACAGGTCATATAACAGCTACAAAGCAAAAGAAAACGATTGTATTTTGCGTAAAGAAAATCAAGCCTATTTATAGGACCATACCATTTTTTGCATTGTGACATCCTTTTCATGTCAATTATGTAAAATTTCCCCCAAATTCAAATTCCCACAACTGTCCAAGATGCAAAATGTCCTGGTGCATTACAGTAATGAGAATATTGAGGGGAAAACATCCTTAACTGTCATGAAAATAATGATGCAATGCACAAAATCTTCCTAAATTTCCTGAAACTAGGCTTCATTTTCATTTAGGACCTGGACATGTTCTTGGACAGGTTTGGTTGGGATTCATGCACTAACCTCTGGGTGGCGCTGCAAGCCGCAGGTTCATGGGTATGTGTGATGTCATGGTGAGCAGGTTGTGTTGGAAGGCCTGCTGCATCAGTTTCTGCTGCTCTTCTGCTAGTCGAGCGATCTTCCTCTCAGGAGCTTCCGTCTCCAGTTTCTCTCTTAGCTGCTCCAGTGTAGCTGCTCGTGCCAAACCTGCCACCTGATGCTGGCCCAATGCTAGCGCCATGACTGGAGAACGCCCGGACAACAGAGAGGGGACAGCGTCCTCTAGAGGAGAGATATGGAGAGTCCCAGGAGAAGATATGAATGAGGAAGGTATTAAATTGCTTTTCATATCAATTGTTTTTGCTCTGCTTGTATGTTACCACGTTGACTTTAAAGGGGTCATGACATGTAAGACTTTTTTTATTATTTTTATATAATCCTAAGAGGTTCACTTATAATATTAAAGTTTTAAAAAAAATCTTATATTTGTAAAACATGATCATTTTCCACCCTTATGCTGGCCCACTGTTATGACTGGCTCTCTGCTCTTGACTGACCTGCTCTCTGCTTGCCATCTCACTGCTCACCTTTGCTGGGCAGGGCAACAGAAGTGATAAGGTAAAGTAGTCACTGAGGTGTTGTTGTGAAGGTGGCCAGATGCAAATGTATAACACAGTGTAACATCACAATGTGGAGGAAGTAGAAAAAGAGTCGTTTTGGCAGTTTGGTTTCAACAAATGCTCTTTTTGCAGTGAGGAGGAAGTTTTGAGATCTGAAACTTACATTAAGTTTTTTTTTTTTTTTTTTTTATAGTACAATGACCTCTTATATGGTAAAAGATCAAGGAAGAATTTATTCCTCATGTCATGACCCCTTTAATATTTTCCAGATGATAGATAGATAGAGACAGACAGACAGACAGACTGACTGACAGATAGATAGAATGATTGAGACAGACAGATGCAAACAGACAGACGGATATATTAGGGTGACCATATTCTGGTTTTCCACAAAGAGGACACCTTTTGGGGTGGGGGGTGGGGTGTGTGGAATAATAGGGTTCAAAACAGTGTTACTATGAATGCAAACTTTAATACAGTGAAAAAGACATTCTTAGCATAACATAAATATATATAAATAAATAAAAATTTTCAACATTCTTTTGAATGTCCATGTACTAAAATAAAATATTTGATGCCATGAGAGTACCTTCATTTACGATTACTATTATTTTGAATGGCCATGGAAAATGAAGCAATGTGATAATTTTACCTGGTTGCAAAAATAATTTGGCCAATAGTTGCTGCAAGCCTCTTATAATCGACCAATTGGTGTGCGAGAAGGCGGGACTTACAAAGAGGGGTTAAAGCAATGCAAATATGCGCGCGCACACAATGAAATGTTAGACCAGATGCACATCATAATGCAACTAAAGCCGAATCCCGGACATTTTCGCAAATTTTGAAATCCCGGCCGGACACTTTAAGGTTCGAAAAAGAGGACATGTCTGGGAAAAAGAGGACGTATGGTCACCCTAGATATATAGATAAGTGGATAGTTGGACAGACAGACAGATAGATAAAGACAGACAAACAGATACAGACAGACAGACAGATAGATAGACTGATAGAAAAAGACAGAAAATACAGACAGGCAGACAGATTGATAAGTGGACAGTTGGAAAGACAGACAGACAAACAGGCAGATGGAGACAGATGAATGGACAGATAGGGACAGACAAACAGATACAGACAGACAGGCAGATTGACAGATAAGTGGATAGATGTACGGACGGACGGAAGGGCAGACAGACAGATAGAAACAGACAGACAAATTTATAGAAACGGACAGAAAAATACAATCAGACAGACAGATATGTGGATAAGTGGATAGTCGGAAAGACAGACAGATAGATAAAGACAGACAAACAGATACAGACAGACAGACAGACAGACAGATAGATAGATAAGTGGATAGTCGGAAAGACAGACAGATAAAGACAGACAGACAGACAGATAGATAGATAAGTGGATAGTCGGAAAGACAGACAGATAAAGACAGACAGACAGACAGATAGATAGATAAGTGGATAGTCGGAAAGACAGACAGATAAAGACAGACAGACAGATGCAGACAGATGCAGACAGACAGACGGATATATAGATAAGTGAAGTGTTGGACAGACAGATAGAAACAGACAGACAGACCAATTTATAGAAACAGACAGAAAAATACAGACAGACAGATAAAGACAGACAGATAGATAGATAAGTGGATAGTTGGACAGACAGGCAGATGGAGACAGACAAGTAGAGACAGATACAGACAGACAGATGGATAGACAGACAGGCAGGCAGACAGAACATCACTGCACATTGTTTCTATCTGTTTGCATTGCTTTGAAAGTCTTGTTCACTGCAAATGTTCACTCAGTGTGCACAGGACTTTAGGCTAATGAACTATATTAGGTATAACGAGAACTTGTTATTAGATGTTACGAGAACTCATAAGAACCCAAGAAACAGAGGTATTTTCAAAACTACAGTCTTTCAGTCTTTCATAACTACAGTCTTCCGCACAACATGTGACTTTCTTGGATGAAACTCTGTTGTAATCAGCAAGAGGACAAAACACACAAATTACCACAGCTTACACGTCCTGTAACACCAATAACACAAAATAAACCCAATAACAACAGAAATTCAGTTTCCTTTTGATTCTGTAATGGACTGAATCTATGATATTTTTTTTTAAATGATTAATACCTTTGAGTAAAGAAAAACACAGAGAGGATACTAAGAATTTTCTTAAGGGTTCTGTTGTCTCCAGATTTATGAAAAAAAGAAAAAAGAAACAAGCCTACTATAATAGGACACTTCAGACTATTTTAATTCAATATCAGTGAAATACTTTGGAGTGTAAATATTTTTTGAAGATGCAGTTCATCTTTATGGAGCCAGAGGGCGCTCTAACACAGCACAGTTTTTTTTTTTTTTTTTTTTTAGTTTACAACTACAACGTCGTAACGAGCACATGCTGTACTAAAAAACTCAAAACATTCTGTGGAGATTTAACTTCACCAACAAGAACAAAATTAAATGTTATCTTTTCATGAAATAAAACTGCATGAACACAGCAAGTGTCGAAACTAGATGAACCTGGAGTATCTTTAAAAGGAATTTCCGGGTTATTTTCAATTTAAAAGTCCCCATGAAATCAATTTATTTATTTTTTTTTTAGCTTTGATGTAAAATTTTAAAATGTACTTCACAAAATGTACAGTGTTTCTTATCCAAGGAAATGGTTAAAAAATACTGATGACTCCTCATACTTGTTCGCATTTTGTCTAATAAAATGCTCTCTAGAAGAAGAATTTTCCTCCGCCTATAATATTAATACCATCTGGTTTTGTGTGGCTGTGATGTAAACTAAAGCCTATTGGCTATTAAAAAACCAGGACAAGCCCTATACCTGACTCTAACTTCCAGTTTCCAATAGAAAATGTGTCTGCAAAAAAAAAAAATCATTAGGTCTTTCATATTCTGGGTTATTTTATATTATGTCTACAGATAGCATTTTTATGGTCTGACGCCAATTACCACAGACAATAATTTAGTAAAAAAAATGTATAATCAGACATTATTGTATAATAGACATTATGTTGATAATAACCAGAAATATTTCTTAAGCGAACAGCAATAGTGTGAATGACAACATTAGACCGTTATTTCAGGGCAAGAAAGTATCCCCTCACTCACCAAGTCCCTTTTTCAGAGACGGCCTTGGTGATGCCTGGAGTCCGTTCAGGACCCCCACGGCACCAGGTCCCAGCGCAGACAGATGCATCTTGGGAGGGGAAAGGATGTGAGGGGCGGAGCTGGGGGAGGGACTAAAGTGGAACAGGCTGTTACTGTAACTGGGTCGACGCCCCTCACGACGGTTACCGTCAATGGCCGCCTGTAGTTCGCTAGGAGAACTCAAAGCCTTCCGCTCACACTCGTATGGGTACAGATACTTCATATACCTGACAGATACAAGAAAACAAGAGCAGTGCAATAACAGGCCACATCTGTGAATCTGAATTATTAGAATATGTTTCAGTATGTATATTGTTTAAGGTCCATGTTACGCCCAAGAATAGGCCAAGAAGTAAACAATACAAATAGACAGTGTTTACAACTACTGTCACTTCATGAACTTTTCATATCGGTAACAAACCTCAGACAAAACCATCATGCTACCTCCACGCATACAGAGAAACCTTTGGTGTTTTGATCCCACCACGGAATAAAAAAGGTTATTCAAACTTAATATCTTTATAAAACTGCAACTGTGAGAAATAAATGAAGTGGAAATTGAGAGATATAGTCGCAACTGCATGAAATAAAGTCACAATTGTGAGAAAGTCAGAATTACCACTTTTTTTATATTCCGTGGAGATGCTAATAGGTGAATCTCCCGATAAAGTCGAGGTTAAAATGTCCATATTTAAGTCCATAATCAAAAAGACATGAGTCAATATATTTAGCATAAAAAATGTTTTAGGACCATCGATATGTTTGAGCATTGTAACATTATTTTCATGACAATTAAGCACATTTTGCCCCAATTCTCATCACTGTAGTGCAAAAAAGTCCCATATTTTTTTGTATTTAATTTTACTATTATTTCTCTCATTTAAATTTCAAAATTGAATGCACGTATACACCAATCAGACACAACATTAAAACCACCTGCCTAATATTGTGTAGGTCCCCCTCGTGCCGCCAAAACCCAGCCAACCTGCATCTCAGAGTTACAATTCTTCTCACCACAATTGTACAGAGCGGTTATCTGAGTTACTGTAGACTTTGTCAGTTCGAACCAGTCTGGACATTCTCTGTTGACCTCTCTCATCAAAAAGACATTTCCGTCCACAGAACTGCCGCTCACTGGATGTTTTTTGTTTTTGGCACCATTCTGAGTAAAATCTAGAGACTGTTGTGTGTGAAAATACCAGGATATCAGCAGTTACAGAAATACTCAAACCAGCCCGTCTGGTACAAACAATCATTCCATGGACCAAATTACTGAGATCACATTTTTTCCCCCATTCTGATGGTTGATGTGAACATTAACTGAAGCTCCTGACCCATATCTACATTATTTTATGCACTGCTGCCACACGATTGGCTGATTAGATAATTGCATTGATGATTGTTGGTGCCAGATGGGCTGGTTTGAGTATTTCTGTAACTGTTGATCTCCTGGGATTTTCAAACACAACAGTGGTGTTTTAATGACTTCATCCTAAGTGTAAGACTTCTGACTTCAACTGTGTGTGTGTATATATATATATATATATATATATATATATATATATATATATATATATATATATATATATATATTCTTACATGAGCATGCATGAATATTTGATGTTACTAATGTTACCATGGCAATAAATATTCACCTGCATATGAATTTACGCATCGACCTACCTCAGCAAAGCCAAACTAAATCACATCAATAGATCAATAAATCTTTCGGGCTAATTAGTGTGAGGCAGAATCTGTTGAGAAGAGACTGAGAAACAGTGAGATAGTGTGAGTGTGTGTGTGTGTGTGTGTGCGTACTGTGTGCGTAGCGTGAAGGCAGCACTGGTGATGGAGGTGGGCAGGTGGAGACCCTTGGTGATCTCTCTCCAGATCTTCTTGTTAATGACCTCCACTAGTCCACCCTTCTCTGTCACTAGCTTATAGAGCATGTACAGATCCAACACCTTCTTCGCCATGATGGGAATTCTGTTCACTGGAGTCCCTTCAGGACAAAAAAAACAAAAACAAAAAAACAACAATAACATTATCATCACTGATGTAAAATAATATCAAAATCTTAGCAACCTTGCAAACTGACTTTTTTCACAGACAGTGATGTATTTCTGCCTTATTTAGCAATTCAAATCTAGCCAACTTTTATATATTGTAAATAGATTAATGAATGTAAATTCATAACATTATAGTTTGTGTTATATTAACTGGCATTTTGAAGAAAAAAAATTGCGGTGGGGTTTCAAATACGGCTACTGATGGAGTGACCATAAATTCAGCATCTCTCTCTCTTTTCTGTCTGCCTGTAATCCATCTTTCTAGACTTATTTTCCTCTTTTGGAAAGTTTTGGAAAATGAAAACGCAAAAATTATATTTGCCTTTTACCACTATAGAAGTGAATAGTTTACTTGTGCGTTCCAAACCCGGAAATATGAGAAGGGTCCATTTAGCTTCAGAAATGCTGACCAGAAACCATTCAATAATAAATATTTTGTCAATTAAAGAGATAAGCAACACAAGGCCTTGATTTTACCACTTCAAATCAGATTTTAGAGCCAGAACTATCCACTTAATAATTAATGATTCACTTATTTGTTTGTTTTCTCTATTATGTATGCCATTTAAACGATATAACTTTAATATACATTTCGTTTAGTCTATTTACCTTTATTATTGTTGTAATTTCTAAAATGAATCAAGATATTTTGATATTGATTAAAAAAAAAAATTGTCAATCAATAAAATGATTTACTTCTAATTCTAATTCTAGTGCTGCAACAACAAATTGCTAAAATCGATAATGAACATAATCGACAATGAATTTCATTATCGATTAGTCGAAAATGTGCGGTGTGCATGGAGAAACTGTCAGTGACGCCATTTTTCAGTAGGGAAAAATGTGTTTGCATGATACAACTTCTTGAGACAAGCTGAAGCAGAAAAAAAAAAACATGATCCAAGACAAGTTATCCAGCGCATTTATGATAAACACTTAAAAGATCATAAGCATTCAGTTTAATGTCGGCTAGTTGCCGTGTGGCAAATGCGTTTAGCACCGAAATGCCTCAACAGACCCAGTGTCCAAAGATGAGATCCACGTAATCCATTTTCACTAAATAAATGTTTCTTTTAAAATAATTTGTTATTTACAGTCATTTTGCTGCTCTAAAAGTAAAAAGAAACTAATTCTAATCACACAAAGCATGGGTGCGGTGAAGAAACCATACAACTCCGCTCTCCTTAATGTGCTCACATTTCTGTGAGATCCCCTTAAAGAGACAGTACCGCTTTAGCGCCTGTACAGTTTTTTGTAAAAAATAAAATAAAATAAAAAATATGCAAAAACTACAAATAATTATCAAAATGTGTAATTAATGTGTAATCAAAAGTACTTATTTAATACAGTGTGTATTACAGCAATACTGTAATATTGAAGAATTTAACAAATAGGCTCCGACAGATGGGATTTGATGAAATAGAATAGAATGTGGAATCTGTACATTTTTAAAAAGCTTGAATGTGACAAATTATAAGATAAAATGTTACAACTACAGCCTATATATTTAGCACCTGAAGTCTTGTACAACGACGTTGTAATAATTAGACTTTGGTAAAACTACATGCAATTTATAGTGTAACATTTATACAGTTTTAATACCTTTTAGGTACACAATGTATAACACACAATCACTTATGTTTTTTTAATAAATACATTTTAATGAATAAAATACAGGAAATAAAATTGGGCTTTTATTTGACTAAGCAAAGTAATAATGGAAGATTAATTGATGATCAAAATAATCATTAGTTGCAGCTCTACTTACAGTAATTCAGTAAAACTATCACTGCAACTTTTATCCCCAGAATGCATGAGTCTATTATGAATCAATGTGAGGTTATTTCTTCATTGTTCTTTAAACCGTAGCAGCAATGATTCATATGATAGTGCTGCTAAAAATCCACTTTACATTTAAACTCAATAAAATGCATTGACATTCTCGGGGCAGATGTTATGTGTGCATAGAGGTGAGAGTTCAGGTCGCCCACATGACAACACTCCCGCCCAGAGCATACTTCAAAAGACACAGGTGGGCTCCGGGCAGAAAAATACATATTAGCCTGCTTTACGCAAACAAGCTTGACCTGGATAAGAGCGCAAACCTGCCTGAGACTTTTGATAGCCATACATTAATCTTGTCAACAGCTTATCTTTAGGTCAGTGGTGGGGAAGGATTCGGGGGCGGGTCGTTTGGTGTCTGGTTAATTGTCCTTATGAAAAGCACACAGCAGCTCCCACTGTGACAGGCATCAGGGAGGGATTGTGTGAGAGCAGTAATCCACTGCACACACACAGCGCATGAGGAGACCGCTATAAATGGACCTCATTACACACATACATGGTTTTAAATACAACTAACTATAATGTCTCTCTGAACCAGAAACATGATCAGCTAGAAATATCATCCCAATTTGATGCCTTAAAGCAGGGGTGTCCAAAGTCCGGTCCGTGGGCCATTTGCAGCCATCCGACTGCTCTGATGCAGCCCACGAGAGATTTAGAAATAGAACAGAATTAGGCCCGCTATGGAGAAATTATATGAAATTCATATTCTGAACACTTGATGTCGCTATCACGTACAGCCACTATTCACAGCGCATAGTCTCCACTAGTGCGTTCTATGTTGCCTGTCGCCATTAGCTTTATCCACTGGCAGAGTTCAACTGGAGTTTGGAATACTCCTTATTTCCAAGGATAAAGCACCACGCAGAAAGGATGATACATTTATTAAAGGACTGATATCAGGTTCGATACTCTACTCATGTACTTGTTCATGTTAAAATGTCCCGATATCCCACATCATACAACTGAGTAGAGCTGCTGTTGTGCAAGCGGCTGAACAGAGTTTATTGAGTGCGCACAGAGGCGCGTGAACAGAACGCTCTTCCAGAATGTCCTCTGTAGCACTGGGATGTATAATCAATTGGTTCAGACTGATATTTAGTTGAAACAAGACAAATGATTCAAGGGCTTGCCAGCGCCATTTGAGTGAGGACATACTGTACTGGAGAAGAGAGTGCTTAAAACACTTGCACATCTGTGTCTGATGCGCACGCTCAGCTTGCACATGCATGTCCACTAAATAAAATTGTGCAATAATTTTGATCAAATTAAAGTCGTATTTGTAACGCAAGTAACAACAGAACAGAAGCCATAATTGGATAGCTATAAAGAGTAATTCCATGAAAAATTAAGAGTAATTTGTTGCATCACTACATAACAGGAAAATGTAATCTGATTCTGATTATTGTGATGGGTCACACCCAACACTCAGTAGCAGATCTATATGTTTTTTTGCAGTGCCACTGAATGGATGTCAAAAAGATAAAAATGAGTATAATATTTTGTATAAGATGCATCACTGTTCCATTATAAGAGTTCTTTGTGAGTGAAATACCCTATCCTTTATTTACATGTAGGGCCTACACAAGCATACCATAGAGCACAATTTATGATTAAAACTTGCATAATATTAAGCGTTCAATATAAAGATTATACATAGTGGCAATCTAGTAGCTTCTAGCCCTTTTGTAACTTACAGCGATGCGGCCCGCAGCACCTTATTTTTTTCTGAATTTGGCCCCTGACTGAAAAAGTTTGGACACCCCTGCCTTAAAGGAACAGTTCATCCAAAAATGAAAATTCTGTTGTCATTTATTCACGCTCTTGTTGTTCCAAACAAGTATAACTTACTTTCTTCCATGGAACACAAAAGTTTGAGCAAATTCAAACTTGGTGTGTTGCATTTGGTTACGAGACACACAACTACCTATGGCATTTGGTAGCACCGTATTTGAATAAACATGAACGAGATTTGCGAGAAGAGGGGACATTTTTCAGTGAGTAAATCCAAATATTTGGTCACGTTTCTCACCCAAATTTATCATATGACTTCAGAAGACTTAGAATATAGCACACAAGTAGTATGGAGTACTTTTTTTGATCCCTTTATGGTGCTTTTATGTTTTTTTTTGGACCATTTTGGAGCTTGACAGCCACGGTCACCATGAACTTGCATGGAAAAGAGGTTTGCAAACCTTCTTCAAACTTTCGCCTTTTGTGTTCCAAAGACAAAACAAAAGCATATGGGTTTGGAACAACATGAGGGCGAGTAAATTATGACAGAATTTTTATTTTTGAACGAACTATCAATTTAACTTAACATCAGCTCAGTGCAGGCTGCCTTTAAATGTTTTTTTTTTTTTTTTAATGCAGTCGCAGTAGATACGAAACAACAGCAGTCACAACCATCAGAACAGCAAAAATGAGCAACAAACGCAGACTTTGATCTAAAAGCATGATAACTGAAATGACTCGTACCACCTCAAATCAACTGACAGATTTATGATCTTGCTCTACATAGCAGAACATAAAGAAATTACAGAATGTATGATGAAAAACCCTCAAGTTTAAAGGTTGTATGACACGCACACAAAGAAACAAAAAGGGCTTTTTAGTGGCTGTAAATGTCAATGTTTGAGAATGATATGAAACTCAACAGCAGTTTAATAGCTTGTCCTCATGCTGATTATAAGTGTATCGATGTGACGTTGGATGCATGATCTGATCATTTCCAGAACACAGGAGGTCCAGAAGTATCTCTGCAGATCTTTAATGCAGTTCTGACCATCAAGCCAACATCTAACAATTAGTGCAACCACAAGGGTTGGAGGTCAGCCTGACGTTATTGATGTCTGAATTAAAATGCTGGTCAGCAGGAAGCCATGGATTTCATATGTACGAGAACACACAGCAGAGAATGGATAAGAGACAATGGAAACAGCGATACACAGTGAAAAAGCTCTGAATGATTCATAATGAATTAACAATGAGCAATACTTTTACAGCATTTATTAATCTTGGTTATTTTAATTTCAACATCTACTGTATTTGTTAACATTAGTTAATGCACCATGAATTAACAATGAACAACTGTATTTTTTTTTCTAACATTAACAAAGATTAATAAATGCTTTGTTCATGATACCTAATGCATTAACTAATGTTAACAAATTGAACCTTATTGTAAAGTGTTACCAACAACAATATTTGTAAACAAATTCAATTAAAAATAAGTGTAAATGAGAGAAAAACTAAAGCAAAAAAACAACAAGAGGTGGTTTGTTACAGTGATTTTACTACGGAGTCAGAGATGTGGGTTTATAAGCATTTTACAATGGCTTGGAACACAGCTCATCTAATCAGATATATTTTTTTGATTGAGCTTAACTTGTATTGAACCCAGAATATTCCTTTAATCTGTTGTGGTTTACATTACAGTATGCCAAAAATTAGCATTAAAAGAACTTAATGTTTTAAGGCACAAAAGACAAGTGCGTACATTATATAATTTGATTTTACATTAAGTTTGTTGTTAAACAGAATGTCAGTTTTGCTGGTTCTCTGACAGTAACCAAATAAACAGAGTAAATTCAGGCTTGTGCTCTGCAGAACTGCGGCTCTTGGCCTGTAGTTGACTGCGGCGCCACTGCTGACTGGAGCAGCGCTCTGATTGGCTCTCGGCTGACCCTCCCATCATGCCTTGCTGGGTTGATTTTCCCAGAGGGACCAGCCCATCAGGAACAGAGTGATTAATGGCAGGTGAGGTCAGAGGTCGCACTGGTGGGATATGCTGCGCTTGAGGTCCCCGAAGGCCCCTCCCTCGACACAACTTCTGTTTGCACACGAGGAGCACATCAGAAAAGCATGCAGCTGTACAGCAGAGCGCAAAAAACACAATACAGATACTAAGAAATATCTAAACTACAGGACATCACTGAGATGCGTTAGTTTTGAGAATCTGACACCCCTGATCCTCAAATACAGGAAACTACATTTACAAACAACAGACATTCAGTGCCTTTTGCTAACAACAAAAATGTGCATCATTAGTGTCAGGGCAAATCAGCAAGACTGTCTGACCCAATCATCAAATCCAAAACAAGATGCAAAAGACACCACATTTAAATATGAATGGGGGAAATCTCACGAAACCAGTCAAGAACACGTCCTGGTCATATTATATTATTATCATCATTAATGTGTCTAGCTGATGTTTACTTATGCTTACTGCCATGTTTATTTATTTGGGTGAATCTCATATTCATATTCAGTTATATTTCACTCTAAAATCAAAAGAAAACTATAAATAATTAAACCTTTGCAAATTATTTATATTTTTTATATTAAATAAAAAGCACAATACTTTATAATATTATAATAAAATAATACATGATACTATTTATATTATATTGTATATGTTGTAATTAATTTAATTTATGCAGATTTTAATAAAAAAACAGACAGAATGATTTTCAGTACTGCATTACAGATGAGAGTTAGATATTGTCACATTACATTAATTTAGTGGGTAAATGTGCTTAACGGTCTTGAAAACAATGTAACAATGCAGAAAATTTTTAATGGTCCTAACAATCTATTCATTTTCCTCATACAGAATATAATATAACAATGTAAAATGTAAAAAAAAATAAATAATATTTTTTCCCCTTTCTTTTGATTTTGGGGTGAAAAACTATGCAGATATTTTTCTTCATGAGATTCACCCAAATAAATAAACAAAAGGTCATTGCATGTTGACCTCTTACCTAATTTAGCAACAAAGTCAGACCATCATACACTGTATCAGCATGACGCATTAAATATGGCTGATTTCACACGACGGATGTTTGGTAAATTATTCAGAGGCTTTGAGTGACAGACCTCACGCATGACACACACAGCAAATTAATTTCTCCCTTAATGCACTACGTCAGGCCGGTGTGCAGTTTCACAGCACATCCTGCAGCTCCGCTCTTAAAGTGCAGAGATGGACAGATGGATGGAACAGGTCGAAGCGGAGGGGTAGAGTTATTTTGGCCTGATGCATCACAAAGGCATCAGTCGCAGGTCATGCGTAACTCTGACTCCCTCTGTTTGTAAAACTGGTCTTGAGGTCTTGCGGTCTGTTTCTTCTCTCCCAACTAAACGTGTGTGTGCGCTCCATTATCAGCGTCAGGTTTGTTTTATTTTTAATGGCAGGTCAGGGCATAAAAGGTAACACTCGATGACTGCATGGAATTTGCTATATTTAGTCTGGCCTGTGCCATGTCACACGACAGACTGATTCAACTACATGCAAGACATGTCTGTGCATACCAACTGCAGAACTTACTGCGTGTTTACATGCAACTAGAAAAGAGGTCACTCGCCAGGCTATAAACACAAGAAATTGTAACACACAGAGGCTGTTTTACACACTTGCATAAATAAAACATACGCATATAAACCTCTACAGTACATGTATTTGTATACCAGCAAGCTGACTTGCACAAAGCTTTAGTGCCTAAAGTCATCATGCAATCAAAATTGATCCAATGTATTTTCTTAATACACATTTCTTATTGTGCATGATTCACCAGAAGTCTTTCGTAATCTTTCATCAAAATGTAAATGATGTAATAACTTTTTTCCACCACGATGTCAGAAAGTTATTAAGAGACCGCTTTTCACTATGCAATCAATCCCCCAGGGATAAAACCAAGTCCATCCTACATTTGTTTAGTTGAACATCCTGTTTGATTCAGAAATATGCAACATCACTGAAGCAAAATGGGTTGTGAATGCGGTTTCATGTTGACATTAAGAGCCCTTTCATGAGCAACAACCTGAAACTGACATGAATGAACGAAATTTATCACGTCTAATTTATTTCATTTTTAATGATACCGAGCTCTCCTAGTATAGCCTACAACTTGACCTCAGCACAATAAAACAAAAGCTTCAATGGAAAACTAAGTTAAAACATTTCCATATGCATAAACACGTCACAGATCATGAAAAGAATGAAAATGTACAAACAAAACCTGCCCGACAAATTTCCATTCTCTGCATCAATCGAACCGTATTTGTTTAGAAGAGCTGAATCCACCAGTCAATGATCTGATTAACACATTAGCACCTTACTGCTCGTTAATAACGTTTGGCTTCAATCCAAAACAAGGATCACACACATCAGAGCTAATCGCTCTACATGAGTGAAGAGTGTGAAAGAGTGCTTTGCGATTGCTAAGGTATTTGCGTGGTTGCTTACTTACCTAAGTCAAAAAAGTTTATCCCTAAGTCTCTGTGATATTCTGGTCTCTAGATGTGGCTCGAGTCCCTCCTTCAAAGCAAGTCTATGGGATTTTTTCATCCATTGTATCGTCTGCCAGGCGAAAATCCTAAATTTGACCGTAAAGCTCTTCCCTCAATAAACAACATGATTTGAGAAATCATTCATGTCTGTAGCACAACCAGTGCAGGATGAGTTAATGGTCTGTTTAAATCACAAATATGCGCAATAGTAATAGTTGCTTGCCTTAGCAAACACCACTAATAATAACTTATTGACTCTATTTGCACTACTGTAACTTTATTTAACTAGGCAATACAAATGTACAGTTTTTGTCATGCTAACAAAGTATACCCAACTGAAATGAATTGAGAGAGAGAGGTAGCCTTTAGAAAGGGTGTAATTTGACACCTTCCGCTCATGACGACATGTCCCCAGGACAGAATAAAAGGAAGAGAAAAGAGGAGACGACTTAAAAGGCTTGACTACGTGAAAAGTGAGACGACCAATTTAAGTGAAACTAGATTCTCTGAGACCCTCTGAGGGGTGACCAGAACTGATAAGGATCTTATCAACACCTCATCGAAACACAAGGAGAGAGGAGAGGAAGAGGAGAGGGGTGTTGGACTTGTACTCTGAAAGAGAATGACTTCCAATATTCAAATGTATGATGTACCTACTGGACTCTAGCTGCATAAAACCTGGGCCCATGGCCCCTTTGCGTTTTTTCCAAGTTCCGCCCACTAAGACAGAAAAAGATTGTTTGACTGACATGTAAGGCAACCAGCAACCATTAGTTTTGTTTTTGTGTGGCGTTTAGGGGAAGGATTTTCAGAAATGGTTGATTACCACTATAATAGACTGGTGGAAAACTCAAATAATTGCACAGCAGAGTCGGTTCTCTACTGAATGTGCAAAAACACGAAAAAAATGTGTATAGACTTTGTAATCAGAATTTCTGTTCACCCAAAAGCAACACATACCAAATATTTATCCACGAGAAGAACTGTGCTATCTAGTTGTCTTGCTACTAAGTGTTTCAACCAAAACTCTGAATATCTTTTAAAGATTTGAGGACATGAAACTCACAAGCTTTAATATTAAATGCTCGCAGTATACATTTTAGGCCAGGCGATGATGCAGAGTAGGGCTGTGTCAATACAATACAACAAATATCTATAAATCCCTATACTTATTTCCGCAATACTGTTTTCGATACTTTAGATCCATGTATCATAATTTATGTTCAACTATTTTTGTATATATTATCATGTCTGTCGTCTAAATAAGTGCAAACTCAGAGTGCCGTTCCTTAGCGCAGTCAGAGATGTTTTTATGAGGCATGAGAGAGACTGAAACTGAGCCCGTTTTTCTCGTGGACACGCTGGGACTCTCTCACATGTTTGGCACGAGGGCCGGGCAAACATATTGATTTTCCAATTAAACGTAATCTTCATTTGAACAATCTCAATGTTGATTCTTAAAATCCCAAGATCGCTCTTTTATACTACATACAACCCTCTACAATGCGAGTAAATCACTCACATATGCGATTAAAAATGTCTCTGATTCGCCATTGGCTGGCAATTTTTTCAGATTCGACTCCGCAGTGTCGAAGAAGTTTAGCAGCAAGATCTTTTCACAGTGTGCTGAAAGTAAAGTCTCATATATATATATATATATATATATATACTGTATATAATATGCATTTTAATATTTATTGATGGAATACATGGACCTGTATATTTTTAAAAAGCTAAAATGTGACCAATGAAGAAAAAAAGAATGAAAATAAAATGTATTAAATTAATATTTCTGTAATTGACCAAGTTAATAGGTCCCCTGTATAATTAATACCAGTATTATTAGCTGAAAGAGATTTTCTTTCATACTGTATGCAAGCAAATTGAACATTATGACTGAAATATACCCAAAGAAATTTGAACTGAAAGCTTTTGAATCGTGATATATTGAATTGTGACATATGCATCGTGATGTATCGAATCGTGACATGTATCGCAATACGTATTGTATCATGAGGTGGCTGGCAATACCCAGCCCTAATGCAGAGGGTCACAGCATGAGGTCACAGAGACCCTATTAAAGGACAACTAAAGGAAAGCAGCCCCCCCTACTCCCTCCTCTCCAATCAATGCATAATCACACAGTCAGATGAAGTGATCAGCTGATCAACAAGGAGAACAATCAATACTGTCAGAATCAGCTGCTGAGGGAGACACACACCTCCCCCGACACACACACTTCAGATGCAGAACTCTAAGACTGTTCTTATACAAGAGCTTTCGGTGCGGATCCAAGTCTGT
The DNA here is from genome assembly GCF_019703515.2 of Myxocyprinus asiaticus. NCBI lineage: Eukaryota > Metazoa > Chordata > Actinopteri > Cypriniformes > Catostomidae > Myxocyprinus > Myxocyprinus asiaticus. Next base: position 37,853,419 of record NC_059369.1, read on the forward strand.
TTTACGTCGAAGTCCAGTTTGTTTAATTGGTGTGAAAGCTGTTTTTTGAACTCTGAAGTGCACCAAGGAACCATGCATGCTGAAAAACGAGCGACCTGGTTTCAGATCATGCGTTGAAACCACAAAGTAATCGCAAGTGCGATTTGGAGGTTGCATTTCTCTAACATCAAATTTTTTCCACTGATGGTTAGGTTTAGGTTTTGGTTGATTCCTCATTCCTCTACTGCAGAGGTCGGCAACCTTTTTGACATGGAGTGCTATTTTTTTTTTTCCTGGTCAATGGCTGTGCCGACAGCCCCCCCCCCCCCCAAAAAAAAACAAAAACAAAAAACAAGTGTATGTATGTGATTTTCCGAAGTTTGCGACCACTTGTGAAAATATTTCTATTATGCATTTTTCTATTTTAATCATTTCTTTTTCATTACAAATGATTTTATCAACATAATAGTTTGAGTGAAAAATGTGTGCAAAAGCCACGTGTGAAAAATCTTGCATGTGAATTTTCACAGAGCATCTTGTGAAATTGCTTTAATGAAAGAAAACCTGTCCTTTTGTACAAAATGAGTTAACACAGTTAATGTCACAAATTTGCTTATTTGTTTACTGATCACGAAACTGTGTGGAATCTTAAATATTTCTTATATATATATATATATACACATATTTTTCAAAATCACACAGAGGGGTAATCACTAGCACGCAAGGAACAGCGAGAGAGGAGCAGTCCATTTTATTTATATGAAGTTTTTCGCACCTCACCTGCATTCCAATCTACATCTTGATGAAATCCTTCCTCATGATCATGCAGTGTGTTTTCATCAGCAGAATGGGAGACTAAACACTATTAAAGTGTGATGAGACTCACACTGTGCAAGCAAGCCATTCGCACATCACAAGCCGATCAACTATTTAGCCTTTTTCTGTGAATCGCACCTGCAAAACCCTAAAACTTAATTCCCAAGTTTAATTTATATTTTGAATAGACTCCGATTTTTGAACCCCACGATGTGGGTTTATGTTTTCTCTTTTAATCTTTTAATGTAATTTTAAGTGTGACCATGGTTTAAGGAGGGTGCACCTGTATGCGAAATCTCAAGGATTATAGTGGTGTTTTCCTTATTGCATCACGTGTTTTTCTGAAAGCAAAAATAAACAAATGAAACACGGAATGTAGGCTGTCATCCGCGCAGCCTGACTGAAGCAAAGCGGGCGCATTTACTCGCACGATTAACCGAACGTGAAGCTCTGCTGGCTCGTGATGCGTGAATGGCTTGCATGTGCTGCACGAGTCTGTTGGGTATACTGCAGTCTCGTCACATTATAACTTTTTGTTTAGCCTACCATTCAGCTCATGAAAACACACTGCGTGATCATGTAGAAGGATTTCATCAAGCTGTAGTTTGTAATGCAGGTGCGGAATTTCATATTCATAAAATAGTCTACTCCTCTCTCGCCGTTGCTGGCATGCCAGTGATTACCCCTCCGCGTGCCAATGCTGGCACACGTGCCATAGGTTGCCGACCCCTGCTCTACTGTATCACAGCCTGCACAACTAAAAACAACCAGTTTCAGAACTCCCTTTTGGCACCCCTCCGTCGACATTTCACCCGGGACAGTTACCCGCATTGTCCACTGGGGCCAGTGTTTTTTGGAAAGCAAAGCCCGAATTCAAGCAAGATCTACCAACCTACTGTTTACTGTGAGATCAGTCTGGAAAGAGTGACAAGACATCAAACAGTATGTGCAGAGGAGGCTGAAGAACAGGAAGAGGGTGTGATAAAGGTATAATGATGTATAATTATGTATAATGATGGCACACAGGAGTATTTGTAAAGAGTTACCATCCGTGGCCCAGCGTGATGGCAGGAAGAGCTTTATTTGCCCAGGTTTAAAGGAGAAAAATGATAAATGACCCTCAGCCTCTGAATAGCAATTTAAAAATGTATCTAGACGGGTGTAAGAATGTCATTTTTGACCAAAAACAAAAACCTCACCTTATAATAAAAAATAAAAAACTCAGATACTAAGAATAAGAATCTCCTTATAGGGCTGCTTCAGGATGGACTGATTATAAGGAAGGAGGAGGAGTGGAAGGGGCCCCCACCCTGATTCCAGCACTGCGGCTGTTCATTTGCTGTTCTCTCTCAGTCTGTGTCTCTATCTGGTGACTCTGCTCTAACTCTAACTACTAGTTTAAGCAAAAATCAGAGTGAATCCTTGTTTTTCTATGCGGACATGTGCGTTTATGGTTTTGTTACACTCAAATGAAACATTCTCTTTCAAGTGTTTAGCTCTCTCTCCCTCTCTCTATGCATGACGCCTGTCTCTCTGTCTTTCAATATATGAGGCCTTCTCTCTCCCTCCCAATTCAATTCAATTTAATGAGCTTTACTGGCATGACTACTTCAGTGTTGGATTACTTCTGAAAAGTAATCTGGTACTGATTACAAATGACAAATCCAAAATTGTAATCAGTAATGTAATCTAATGTCATCTAATTTGGTTACTTCTTGCGAATTTTGATGAAAATCTACTTTTAAGTGCATTAGGTACCAATTTACATTTATTTTTTTTAAAAAAATTTTTTATTTGGAATGCCTATTTCCCAATGTGCTTTAAGTCCTTGTGGTCGCGTAGTGATTCGCCTCAGTCCGGATGGCGGAGGACGAATCCCAGTTGCCTCCGCGTCTGAGACCGTCAACCCGCGCATCTTATCACGTGGCTTGTTGAGTGCATTGCCACGGAGACATAGCGTGTGTGGAGGCGTCACGCCATCCACCGCGGCAACCACGCTCAACTCACCACACGCCCCATCGAGAATGAACCACATTATAGCGACCACGAGGAGTTTACCCCATGTAACTCTACCCTCCCTAGCAACTGGGCCAATTTGGTTGCTTAGGAGACCTGGCTGGAGTCACTCCGCACACCCTGGGATTTGAACTAGCGAGCTAGTGAACTCCAGGGGTGGTAGCCAGTGTATTTAATTTATTTAATTACGTTTAATTGGAAAATTAAAATGTCCCTTTTTTTCAGTCCCAGATTCCTGATTTAGGTCTGTCTCTTAAGTTATGAATTACAAAGTACTTTATTGGCATGATTATTATGCATACAATATAAGCATTAATACATAAAAAACAAACATAAACACACAAAATCTCTGTCTCTCTGGACGTGAGGCCCGTCTCTCTCTCTCTGTCTGGGAGGCAGAAGTCGTTCTATCAGAGGCATAGTAGTGTGTTTGAAGGGCTCATTAATCATAGTGAGAGACAGGGGGCCCCTAATCCAGCCCTGCAAACCCAATTTATCAAGTTTCAGAGGGCCCTACTGTAGCACAACACACAGGAAGAACAGAGCAATGGAGAGATCGATAAATCCAAACAACAGCATTTTTCTGGTGTAGCATTTTTTTAATATGACATGCATTTCAGTGAAACCTTGGCCTCTGTATAAGGCCGATCATGTAAGCATGTTAATGTAAAGTAATATGCCCTGGCTCCCTCAAGTCCACTTATGCTGTAATTAGTGTGGACAGAACGCTGGCTCTCAGCGCGGCAGGATTTCCTCACAACCCCTGCTGAGAAACCACTGTTCCCATGCTGCAACGCCGCCACCACCACCACAACCACTATTTCCATGATAGCATGTCCAGAAAATCAGTCACTGAAAACTGAGCGACACATGCAGAAATATTTTTGTCTTGTAAACATCCTTACAACAATGTGAATTTACTTGAGAAAAATTACATATTAAGTCTTGTTTTGTTTTGTAAGGTTTATGCTTAAAGGAATAAAAGGTTCAATACAAGTTAAGATCAGTAGACAGCATTTGTTGCATAAAATCAAGGTTAAAGTGAGGCACTTACAATGGAAGTGAACGGGGACAATTTTTGGTGGGTTTAAAAAGGCAAAATTGTGAAGCTCTAATGTTGTCTAAATCTTTGTTTTACTGTAATTTCAGGGATTTAGGGTTTACAGCATTAATTCTTAATTGCAACAAAGTTGTAAAATTGGCTTTAACTTTACACAGAAAAGGTTAGTAAGTGATTTTATCACACTAAAATTATGTTTGCACACATATTGTTTGTCTTGTGGCTATACTTCTGAAAGATTGAGTATTTTAATGTTCAAAAATTGGCCCCTTTCAAAAAAAGATTTTTTTTTTTTTTTTTTAAGAAAAGGAGGGGCAAGTCCCTAATGTGGTAATCAACATTATGCCACAAATGCTGTCGATTGATCTTAACTTATTGAACCCAGAATATTCCTTTAACAAGACAACTATTTGTCAATTGAAGAAAAATAATCTTGAAACAAGAAAAAAAAAAAAAAAAGCTTTCCCCCCCCCCTTTTAATTAAGCACAAACCTTACTGGTTTTTGATTTCACTGAAATGAAGAGTTAATATCATAAGACATTTTGCTCCTCAAGTAAATGTATCTTGTTTTAAGGACATTTTTACAGGCAAACAAGACAAAAATAAAGAGTGAGAAAATTTTGTTTTGCTGTGTGCACCTGTGACACAAGATGTCAAACCACAAACTGGCACTTGTGTTGTGTTTAAAAACAGATGTCTAACCTCCTTAACATCTCACAGCTCACTCTGTCAGTCTCTCTGATGTGTTCGACAGAAGCGTTCCTCCCTGGTGTTGTCCATCACAGGAAGTGAGGAATCATTAATCACTGAAAGTGGACAGCACTGACATGGTTTATACTATTTTGTGCTGTGGTCTTTATCTGCTGAAATAATCTGCTCAAATCTGCTCAAAACTCCGCAGCGGATATCAACAAAACAATGAGGAGGGAAATACAAGGCGCTGTCAACTTCACAATATGACAGACATCTCGGTACTTGTGTCACAATTTAATCAATTGCGAGGCAGCAAAATGTTACAATTAGATTGTAATATAAACTGAAGCAAACGCAAGCAATTTCTCTTCTACTGTTTGGTTCACTTTGTGGCGCCTCATACAAGCAGCTTTAGAGTTTATGCTTATTTAGAATGCACACGTTCAATAAACAAATCAATCCTAGGAACTTAAGTATCAATTCTATATTGAGAAAGAATCGTAATTTCATTATGTTATTGTATGTGTTCAGTATAGGAAACTTACAATACAGCAAATGCATTGCTGCTTGAAATACAGAGCTCTGAAGAAGAACAAAAGGTTTTATGCTTCGGTTTCTTCGGTTGTGTGGAATAAAACTGCAGCAACATGTGGCCTTCCTGAATCTCTCTCAATACGGGGCCTCAATTACGGGCCCCCTGATAGTCCGTTAAAGACAGCTGCTGAAATTCCCCACACACACACACACACACACACGGAAGTGAGATTCTTTGTTTTTCTTTCCCTTCATTCTGTTTCCCTCAGATGACAGATGGAATGCATTTTTCTCTCAGTCACACACCCACAAAATCTGATACAAAACGTTTAGAATGAGGCAGAGAATCTCTTATATAATGTAATGTTAAACTGTGAGAGTTTAAACATTAGTGTTTATGGGCAATGAGTGTATCATACCAAAATAACTAGAATTTTACATTATCTAATGAAAATGTGAGTGGTGCTTGCCTGTGCAAAACTTGCTGCCAAAATGTTAGGAGCATTGCTATGCTGTTGCTCATGCATTCCGAGTGTTTTTAGCATGTTGCAGTGTCATTTCTCAGGTGTTCTGGGTGGTTGCTTACTGGCCCAAGTCAAAAGAGCCCACCTCCAAGTCTCTATAATATTGTGGAGCTCGGGACCCTGCTTCAATGTAAGTCTGTAGGATTTTTTCATTACATTTTATCGCCTGCCATGTAAGAATTTCAAGTATGATTACTTAGTAATTTATAAGCACATCTCTCCTCAACATGCCATATGATTTGAGGTGTCATATTGTCTGTAGCACAAACGGCACAGGATGAGTTACTTGCTGAATTTTGATACTAAAGGTTAGGGGTTTGTTGATATCACTATGAGCAAAAACCACCACTGGTGACATGACTCGTCATTGATGTGGTTTCACACCTGCTTGACTCACAGCACACTGAGAGACACACACAGCTGAGTGGAACCTGGACGCCAGCCAAGAAATTTGTTCTCTGTGATTCAAGTGTGTTTAAGGAGGAAGTTCAGGTCAGCCAAGTAATGATGCAATATGCAGGAGCAGGAGAGAGAGACAGAGAGACCAAGAAAAAGACATTGATAAAAGACAGACGGACAGACAGACAGACAGAGAGAGAGAGAGAGAGAGAGAGAGATACAAAGAGACACAAAGAAAGACAGGCAAACTGAAAAAGACAGACAGACAGATTGTTCAGTTTTAGGAGAAGGGTTGCTGGGTAAATCGTGGTGTTTGTCCTACACAGCCTGCAAGCTGTCATAACACACATATACTTTTAAGATGTCTTAACGACAGCTGAGTACATCTTAAACATCATGACAAACCCACCACATCACTTACAAGAGTTCTAGAGATTGCAATTATTTAGTAAAGGATTATAGCACTGAAACAATGAAGAGAGCAAAACTACTAAAATAGTCAAAAGGAAACACGAAAAAGGGTGCCTTTTTCATATTTTCCTTTTTCAAATGTTCAAATGTTGTTTTCTAAAGCATCAGTCTAAAAGTACTGTGAAATATGTGATCATTGGGAGGACTCAGAGCTGTCAATCATCATCATTCTGAAAGACGTAAATAAAGGGGGAAGTTCACTCGCTACCACGTCCAGACCTGGGCCAAACTAACAAGCTGTCACTTTTCATTTACACACAGACACACTCAATCTGTTCCACATTCTATGAATTAACAACATTTTCCATAGGATTAGAAGAAAGGTATTTAAAGATAAATAGCATTTAAATCAAATTGCAAACAAGAGGTCGACCGATAGTGGATTTTGCCTACACTGATAACTAAGCTGGTGGAAAACGTATTTTTTTTATTAATTATATTAGTTTATTTGTTATTTTATTACTTACTGTGATGGACACATAAGAAAGCAACACAAGTCCAAAATTAATGAAATACCAGATGGAGTTTATTGTGCAACCAAACTCACAATAATAATCAGGAAAAAAAAAAGATCTGGTGTATAATGTGAAACCTTTAACTGTGAACAAGCCCAAAACGCACAGGGTATTTACTATTTCTTACTTATATTTTTTAATTTTTTTTTTTAAATGCTAACAAATACTGTACGAGCAGAAATTAATCAACAGTAGATCATCATTCATCAATAGTAGATCATCAGCGATTGCTTGTCATAACTGTGTATTAACAGTATTCCGGTAATCCGGTATTAGGCCTATATACAAACTAGGGATGTGCGGAACGACTAATTTCACTGATGTTTAAATGAAAATTTTGGAGTCAACTAGTCGACTAGTCTTAAAAGAAACCAACCTTCAGAAAACAGTCAAAAACAGTTTATGCGACCCATTTAAAATGCATAATTTATTCCAAAACCGACGCTAAATTCCACTGAAAAGGGGCATTTATCTGTGACATGCTCGCTTTGAATTATCATCATTGTACATTATAGAACGTGACATGCCTTCACCTTTAACGTATACAGGTTTATTTATTGAAGACAACTGAATGAATAGTGCAGGACCAATAGTGCAACCCTAAAAGCCTGTTCTAAACAGAAATCACCAATTAAAAGTTACTTAACATATTAAAACAGTCAGGACATTGTTGAAAATAATTAACAGGTAGGCTAAGCCAAATCTACAAGAGAGAAAAAAATAAAAAACACTGAAAAGTTGCGCGTATTCATGACAAGCGATCATGCATTAGCCATTGATCTAATATGACAGCTGTTCGGTAAAGAATATTAACCAATTACCGTTACGATGTAAAAAAAAAAAAAAAAAAAGCTATAGGATAGAAAAAAATAAACCGTCTCCGGTTATTCTTGTAACCTCGGTTCCCTGAGATGAAGGGAACGAGACATTGCTGAATGCTTTGGGGAATTCCTTTTCTACGACCTAGTTGAAGCCTTTGTATCATAACGCCAATATTATGATTGGCAATGGTGTTTGAGCCCCACCCTTTTAGGCGCGCATTTGCCCTATATAAACGGGCGTTCACACACCATTTCTTCAGAATTGGCGTAGAGGACAAGAACGCATCATTCGGAACTCTGTAGTAGTAGTGCGGCCAAGTTTGCAATATCTCGTTCCCTTCATCTCAGGGAACCGAGGTTACAAGGGAACCGGGGACATTCCTTATCAATTTAGTTCACGAGACATTGCTGAACGCTTTGGGGAACGGAGTCTCATCTCGCCGTGCACTACCGTTTTTTTTTTTTTTTTTATCACATTGAGAAATGCTCGGTTGCGCGCGTTGAACAGCCGCTACGAGGTACACGCGCTATTCCCACGAGAAAAGCAGGGAAGGCAAGTCGAAATATAATAAAAAACGTATGAGCTCTAGATTCCTATAAACGCTATACTTCCAGGGGGATTCTTCCCGCTGAGGACTGACAGCGCTATTTGCATCACAGTACAAAGACGCTGAAATATTCCTGAGGATGGCAGCCCCTCCAATCTGGGTGCACGCAGAGTAGGGTGCATGCCAAGTCTCAGTAAGCTCTGTGTGAACCTTTCCGAACCATGGTCTTTTGACGGTGTGCAGAAATCAGTCATTCAGATGAGAATTTTACGGCTCGACAGGGAGGCAACCACTGAAGGCAGAGCTCCTCGACTGCCCACACAATGACACGGAGTAAATCGTATCAATGGCCAGTGCGCACTCCTCACCCTCGCTAGGGGGTCATGTCATAATCATCGTCAGACCCGCCGAATACGACAACACCATATTAATTCATAGAGGGCTGGAGGTCGTCACGTGCACACTGCACTGGTGAGGACGCTGCGTGGGAAGATCGAGGGGCTCGTGGGACTTGCGCCGGCACAAGATCTTCCTCAGTTTCTTCCATCTCAACCTCGTGGCCCCGCCATGCTTCCTCATGTGGTCCCTCAAGACTTAACAGAGGAAACGGTCGGGAGGGCGCGTGAGTCCCTCAGAACGAGGGCGATCCTAGAGCGGAGCATCTTGAGACTCATGTCCTCACAGTAAGGGAAGTTTGTCCCCATGAGAGCTGCTTCGGCATGGGCAGCCCAGACAGCGAATGCAGCTCACATGTTGGTCTGATGGAGCGATGTGTTGCTCACAGGAACACTTGCGATACGACATCTTTAAAAAGATGTGTACACTCAAGCGTCTCTCTCTCTCTCTCTCTCTGTATATATATATACACAGGTGCATCTCAATAAATTAGAATGTCGTGGAAAAGTTCATTTATTTCAGTAATTCAACTCAAATTGTGAAACTCGTGTATTAAATAAATTCAATGCACACAGACTGAAGTAGTTTAAGTCTTTGGTTCTTTTAAAAGTGATGATTTTGGTTCACATTTAACAAAAACCCACCAATTCACTATCTCAAAAAATTAGAATATGGTGACATGCCAATCAGCTAATCAACTCAAAACACCTGCAAAGGTTTCCTGAGCCTTCAAAATGGTCTCTCAGTTTGGTTCACTAGGCTACACAATCATGGGGAAGACTGCTGATCTGACAGTTGTCCAGAAGACAATCATTGACACCCTTCACAAGGAGGGAAAGCCACAAACATTCATTGCCAAAGAAGCTGGCTGTTCACAGAGTGCTGTATCCAAGCATGTTAACAGAAAGTTGAGTGGAAGGAAAAAGTGTGGAAGAAAAAGATGCACAACCAACCGAGAGAACCGCAGCCTTATGATTGTCAAGCAAAATCGATCCAAGAATTTGGGTGAACTTCACAAGGAATAGACTGAGGCTGGGGTCAAGGCATCAAGAGCCACCACACACAGACATGTCAAGGAATTTGGCTACAGTTGTCATATTCCTCTTGTTAAGCCACTCCTGAACCACAGACAACGTCAGAGGCGTCTTACCTGGGCTAAGGAGAAGAACTGGACTGTTGCCCAGTGGTCCAAAGTCCTCTTTTCAGATGAGAGCAAGTTTTGTATTTAATTTGGAAACCAAGGTCCTAGAGTCTGGAGGAAGGGTGGAGAAGCTCATAGCCCAAGTTGCTTGAAGTCCAGTGTTAAGTTTCCACAGTCTGTGATGATTTGGGGTGCAATGTCATCTGCTGGTGTTGGTCCATTGTGTTTTTTGAAAACCAAAGTCACTGCACCCGTTTACCAAGAAATTTGAGCACTTCATGCTTCCTTCTGCTGACCAGCTTTTTAAAGATGCTGATTTCATTTTCCAGCAGGATTTGGCACCTGCCCACACTGCCAAAAGCACCAAAAGTTGGTTAAATGACCATGGTGTTGGTGTGCTTGACTGGCCAGCAAACTCACCAGACCTGAACCCCATAGAGAATCTGTGGGGTATTGTCAAGAGGAAAATGAGAAACAAGAGACCAAAAAATGCAGATGAGCTGAAGGCCACTGTCAAAGAAACCTGGGCTTCCATACCACCTCGGCAGTGCCACAAACTGATCACCTCCATGCCACGCCGAATTGAGGCAGTAATTAAAGCAAAAGAAGCCCCTACCAAGTATCGAGTACATATACAGTAAATGAACATACTTTCCAGAAGGCCAACAATTCACTAAAAATGTTTTTTTTTATTGGTCTTATGATGTATTCTAATTTTTTGAGATAGTGAATTGGTGGGTTTTTGTTAAATGTGAGCCAAAATCATCACAATTAAAAGAACCAAAGACTTAAACTACTTCAGTCTGTGTGTATTGAATTTATTTAATACATGAGTTTCACAATTTGAGTTGAATTACTGAAATAAATGAACTTTTCCACGACATTCTAATTTATTGAGATGCACCTGTATATATATATATATATATATATATATATATATATATATATATATATATATATATATATATATATATATATATATATATATGGAAGGATACAGCTCCTGCCTGGATGCTAAGGGAAGCGGGTAGATGTCTTGCTGAGAGAAGAACCCGATCTGGTTGCGAGGCGGAGAGACTTCTTCACCAGAACAATATAGGGGGCGGGTGATCCTCGCTGCAGGCACTGAGAGTCAGGCGAAGAATGTCCTGATGCGTCTGCAGGGAATCACATCCGCTGATGGGTGTCCGTCGATGGCGAAGAGAGGGCTGGTCATCAAGACGAGATGATGTCAGTCTTGAAGGAGTAAAATTCTGAAGAAATGTGTGCGAGCACCCACTTATATAGGGCAAATGCGCACCTAAAAGGGCGGGGTTCAAACAGCATTGCCAATCATAAGATTAGTGTTATGATACAAAGGCTTCAACTAGGTAGTGGAAAAGGAATTTCCCAAAGCGTTCAGCAATGTCTCGTGAACTGAACTGATAGGGAACTGATGTTTTCTAAACATGACGTGCACACAGAATAAAAGATAGTTTAACCCGTTAAGCAGTCGGCACCTCATTGAAAATAGCCTTCTTAATCAGCACATTAAAAAAAATGGCATTCTTTGCCTAAAGCAATCATTTTCTAGGCTACTTACTCAAAAGTATACATTTTTTGATGAGCAAAATTAACAAGTCGACATGGACCTGACTCACCTTGTCCAAGCATGCACAGATGTAAAGAAGACTCAAATGTGAAAACATCCTACTTTCAAGCCAAATGTTTCGGAAATCCGCTTCCCGCACCATCACCAAAGTGATTTCATAGCTACTTTGCTGAGTTTGCTTGTCTAATGAGAGGACTTTTCCTGCGCGTGCCACGAGTGAGAGAGGGAAGAAGCATGCGCAGTCTGCGGTGAAATGAAACTTTTTATCTGCTCCCGATATCCTCTTTTTTAAATAATGTTTGTATTATTAATTATATTTAATAATAATTAAATGACAGTAAATATGACAGTAATTTAAGTTCAGCCTCTGTAAAAATATAAAGCCAAACATAAATGTGTACAAATTATGAACAGTTAATAGGGAAAAATATTAACCGACTAGTAATTCCAGTGTCGACTAGCAGCATCAGAACCATTTGGTCGACTAGTCGACCTTTACTGCAAACATTACCAGTGTTGGGGTTAACGTGTTATGAGCAACACAATACAGATTTTTGTGTGATGTGACATGTTATTTTTTATTCATACTAAAATATCGGAGTTAATTTATTTAAATTAGTATCTCACTTTGTTTCAACTTACACTATATTGCCAAAAGTATTCGCTCATCTGCCTTTAGACGCATATGAACTTAAGTGACATCCCATTCTTAATCCATAGGGTTTAATATGACATCGGCCCACCCTTTGCAGCTATAACAGCTTCAACTCTTCTGGGAAGGCTTTCCATAAGGTTTAGGAGTGTGTTTATGGGAATTTTTGACCATTCTTCCAGAAGCGCATTTGTGAGGTCAGACACTGATGTTGGACGAGAAGGCCTGGCTCGCAGTCTTCGCTCTAATTCATCCCAAAGGTGCTCTATCGGGTTGAGGTCAGGACTCTGTGCAGGCCAGTCAAGTTCTTCCACACCAAACTCGCTCATCCATGTCTTTATGGACCTTGCTTTGTGCACTGGTGCGCAGTCATGTTGGAACAGGAAGGGGCCATCCCCAAACTGTTCCCACAAAGTTGGGAGCATGGAATTGTCCAAAATCTCTTGGTATGCTGAAGCATTCAGAGTTCCTTTCACTGGAACTAAGGGGCCAAGCCCAGCTCCTGAAAAACAACCCCACACCATAATCCCCCCTCCACCAAACTTCACAGTTGGCACAATGAAGTCAGACAAGTACCGTTCTCCTGGCAACTGCCAAACCCAGACTCGTCCATCAGATTGCCAGATGGAGAAGCGTGATTCGTCACTCCAGAGAACGCGTCTCCACTGCTCTAGAGTCCAGTGGCGGCGTGCTTTACACCACTGTGTGATGTGTGGCTTGGATGCAGCTGCTCGGCCATGGAAACCCATTCCATGAAGCTCTCTACGCACTGTTCTTGAGCTAATCTGAAGGCCACATGAACTTTGGAGGTCTGTAGTGATTGACTCTGCAGAAAGTTGGCGACCTCTGCGCACTATGCGCCTCAGCATCCTCTGACCTGCTCTGTCATTTAGTTGCTGTCATTCCCAATCGCTTCCACTTTGTTATAATACCACTGACAGTTGACTGTGGAATATTTAGTAGCGAGGAAATTTCACGACTGGACTTGTTGCACAGGTGGCATCCTATCACAGTACCACGCTGGAATTCACTGAGCTCCTGAGAGCGGCCCATTCTTTCACAAATGTTTGTAGCAGTAGTCTGCATGCCTAGGTGCTTCATTTTATACACCTGTGGCCATGGAAGTGATTGGAACACCTGAATTCAATTATTTGGATGGGTGAGCGAATGCTTTTGGCAATATAGTGTATTACTGTTATTTTACTGCCAAATAATACAACTGAAAACATCTTCCTTGCCCATAAACTAATCTCATAGTTAATGTGGCATGCAAGTAGGGTTGCAAAATTCTGGGAATTTTCAAAGTTGGAAACTTTCCATGGGAATTAACGGGAATATATGGGAATTAACGCGAATTAATGGGAATTAAAGGGAATAAACTGGAAATTTGCAAAATTGCAAGTTAGCCTATAACAGGGAACTTGAATGTAGTTGAAAAAAAAAAACATCTTGCAACATAATCTTGGTTAAAACAACCAGATTTAATGCAAATTCAGTTGAATTTCTACCCTGTGCATTCCTCAATCAAATGCACACAGCACACTACTTACTGCAGGCTACTTTCTACAGCAGGACTATTGAAGCCACACTACTGCATTTGAGCCTAAGGACTACATCCAGTCAAGTAAGTTTTGATGATATTACTATGGTAAATATATTTGATCTATGGTATTAAAGTTTACCTAGCAAATACTAAATCAAAACGTGTTTATACAGTAGCTAGCTAGCCAGTAAATCAGATGTGCTAAATGTAAGCTAGCTAACACCATTTCATTGACAATTTAAGAGGCTGTGCACATTTGCAAATACTGTGCAAAGACCTATGTTAAGAATGCCACAAAGATGCAGCAGCATATAGCCAAGTGCCCAAAGTTTTTTCCAATATTTCCAAAATTCCCCAGCTTAACTTCCCATGGAAAGTTTCTGGAAAATTTCCGGAAATTTACTAGAAATGTTCCACCCATTTGCAACCCCACATGCAAGACAATGCGTGTCAACACTGCAACCGAACAGCTCAAAACAATGCGACAAAACTAGACCACTCCCACTGGCGATAAAAATAATTTAAAAAAAAGACATCTGCAAGCAAAGCAGAGTGCAACATGAGAGCGCCTCAACCAAATAACAACAAAAAAAGTATACACGTTATTTTAAATAAAGTGTACCAACTAACCATATTTAGCTGCTTTTACTGGAGAGTAACAACATAGTAGTGTTTTGTTTGTTTTGTTCACAATTCTTATGTTTTTTGTCTTGGATGTTGTCTGCCTTATTGTCTACGACAGACAAACACTTTTGGACATTGGTTCAGCAATTTCACACCGTAAACTGGACTTCACATTCCTCAATGCCGACCCGCTGTTTACAAACACGCAAGCAGAGCCCTTTGTCTGGGCAGCACGGCCGCGGAAACGCAAAAGGAAAAGGGGAAACAGAGCCGGCGTTCTCATCAGAGTAAGACGCCATGCAAATCGACCCCCGCTACCCACTATTCTACTGGCAAATGTTCAGTTTCTGGATAACAAGCTCTGCGAGCTGAAAGCGCGGATCTCTTTCCAACGAGATACAAGGGACTGCTGCATTATCTGCCTTACCGAAACTTGGATGTCTGCGGAGATTCCAGACTCAGCCATTGAACCAGCGGGGTTCTCCGTGCACCGAGCGAACAGAGTGAAAGACCTCTCAGGTAAAAGCAGAGGAGGTGGTGTATGTTTTATGATCAACAAATCCTGGTGTGATCAGACGAACGTACATTCTATCAAGTCTTTCTGCTCTCCTGATCTGGAATTTCTTATGCTTCTGTGTCGACCATTCTGGCTACCGAGGGAATTCACAGCGGTCATTATCACAGCTGTGTACATTCCCCCACAAGCCAACACAGACCGGGCACTCAAGGAACTGTATGGCGCACCCCGAGGCCACGTTCATTGTGACCGGGGACTTTAATAAAGCCAGTTTAAAATCAGTCGCACCAAAATACCACCAGCACATTAGTTTCAACACATGAGGGGACCGGGTTTTGGACCATTGCTACTCTCCCTTCCGGGATGGCTACAAATCCCTACCCCGCCCACCATTTGGCAAATCGGACCACTCTTCCATTCTGCTTCTGCCCACTTACAGGCAGAAATTGAAACAGGAAGCACCCACCCTCAGAACGATCCAGTGCTGGTCGGACCAATCAGATTCAGACTGTTTTGATCACATGGACTGGGAGATGTTCCGGTCCGCTTCTGATGACGACATCGAGCTTTACGCTGATAGCGTAATGTGTTTCATCAGAACGTGCGTAGAGGACGTGGTTCCGACCAGAACAATACGGATCTATCCGAATCAGAAACCTTGGATTAATAGCGATGTTTGCGCGGCACTTAATGTTTGGACCTCCGCTTTTAATTCCGGGAAAGAGGAGGAGCATAAACAAGCCAGTTATGCCCTCCGAAAAACTATCAGAAACGCCAGTACAGGAGCAAGATTGAAGGACAGTTTAACACCACCAACTCTAGAAGCATGTGGCAGGGAATTAACATCATCACGGACTTTAAAGGGAATAAAAACTCCGCCTGTGAACACCGCTGCCTCTCTCCCGGATGAGCTAAATACTTTTTATGCTCGTTTCAAGGGAACTAACACCTCCCTCGCGGAGAGAGCTCTCGCGGCTGAAGCTACAGAGGTTAATTCACTCTCCGTCTCTGTAGCGGATATAACCCAATCCTTCCGACGGGTGAATATCCTCAAAGCCGCGGGCCCAGACGGCATTCCGGGGCGCGTCATCAGAGCGTGCGCGAACCAGCTGGCTGGTGTTTTTACGGTCATTTTCAACCTTTCCCTCTCTTTGTCTGTAGTCCCCACATGCTTAAAAACATCCACCATTGTGCCTGTTCTAAAACAATCAAAAATAACTTGCTTAAATGACTGGTGTCCTGTTGCTCTGACCCCCATCATCAGCAAATGCTTTGAGAGACTAATCAGAGATTACATCTGCTCTGTGCTGCCTCTCTCTCTTGACCCGCTGCAGTTTGCTTACCGCAACAACCGCTCCACTGATGATGCCATTGCATCTACAATACACACTGCTCTCTCCCACCTGGAAAAAAAGAACACTTATGTGAGAATGCTGTTTGTAGACTACAGCTCAGCATTCAACACCATAGTGCCCTCCAAGCTAGATGAGAAACTCCAGGCTCTGGGCTTAAACAGCTCGCTGTGCAGCTGGATCCTGGACTTCCTGTCAAGCAGATGACAGGTGGTTAGAATAGGCAGCAACATCTCCTCATCACTGACCCTCAACACTGGAGCCCCGCAGGGCTGTGTTCTCAGCCCACTCCTGTATTCCCTGTACACACATGACTGTGTGGCAACACATAGCTCCAATGCCATCATTAAGTTTGCCGATGACACGACGGTGGTAGGTCTGATCACTGACAATGATGAAACAGCCTACAGTGAGGAGGTGCACACTCTGACACACTGATGTCAGGAGCACAACCTCTCCCTCAATGTCAGTAAGACAAAGGAGCTTGTGGTGGACTTCAGAAGACAAGACAGAGAACACAGTCCCATCACCATCAATGGAGCACCAGTGGAGAGAGTCAGCAGCTTCAAGTTCCTGGGTGTCCACATCACTGAGGAACTCACATGGTCCATCCACACTGAAGTCGTTGTGAAGAAGGCTCATCAGCACCTCTTCTTCCTGAGACGGCTGAGGAATTTTGGAATGAACCACCACATCCTCACACGGTTCTACACCTGCACTGTAGAGAGCATCCTGACTGGCTGCATCTCCGCCTGGTACGGCAATAGCACCGCCCACAACCACAAAGCACTGCAAAGGGTGGTGCGAACTGCCAGACACATCATCGGAGGTGAGCTTCCCTCCCTCCAGGAAATATATACAAGGCAGTGTGTGAAAAAAGCTTGGAGGATCATCAGAGACTCCAGCCACGCGAGCCATGGGCTGTTCTCACTGCTACCATCAGGCAGGTGGTATCACAGCATCAGGACCCGCACCAGCCGACTCCAGCTTCTTTACCCAAGCAATCAGACTTCTGAACTCTTGATCTCCCACGATCAAAATACATCAGCACGGCACTTTATTACCCTTACTCTTATATCTCACACCGGACTGTCATAAATTATATTATTATTATATTATATTCTCTCTTAACAACTGACTATCAACTGACAGCCTGAATGTCAATACAGTACATTCTATATATACTACATATACTTTTTTATATATTTTTATTTTTTATTTTTTATTGAATAATGTGTATCTATATAGTGCATATTGTATACTGTACAGTGTATGTTATTATTTGTATATTGTTGAGTGTAATTATGTGTATATCAGATGTTTAAATTGTGTTGTGTTAATTTGATGTTATTGTAAATTGGTACTGTCTCATCACTGTCACGTCTGCTATGTTGATCGGAACTGCACCCAAGAATTTCACACACCATTGCACTTGCGTATATGGCTGTGTGACAATAAAGTGATTTGATTTGATTTGATAATGTAGCATGTTCCTTGAGTTTGCTGCAGGCCAATCACATGATTGACCCCCCCTAAAGGGCCACCGACGGCCCCTCCACATTCAATACAAATAAACACACATCCAGATTTTCAGGTTTCAGCCATGAAACAATCACAAGGGCTTTACACCATCTTTAACCAAGAATACACACACACTTTCTATTCTTGACACAAACGTGTACATGCTTAAGAATACACACAGACAGATAACACATTAAGCACATGTGAGCGGGTTGTCATGATACCAAAATTCTAGTCAATACTAATACCAGTAAAATTTCATGATTTTTCGGCACTGCAAATACTGTAAAATACACAATTTTTCTTCAATTACTCTCAATTTGGTACCATAGTATCTAGTAGTATCAGGAGGTTTGTCTGACTGGAGGATAAAACTCAACACTGAACTTTGACGTAAAAAACAGTAGTATGTATGTTTTGTAAGACAATAGTTGATGACCAGCAGTTAATCAGCAAATAATCATTCAATTCTCTCACCTCTTTTCTGCATGAAGGTGAAAAGATCATCAAGAAACTCCTTCCTGTTCGGGTCATTATCCAACTCATATAACTATGAAAGAGAGAGAAAAACAGAGAGAGGGAATGCTGTGATATTTGACATCATTTACATAAAACACATTAGGTAAAATAAAAAAACAAAACATAAAATGTGTGAATGAGCTACTCCCATAAACACTTGGGCAGATCTCAATATTTTCAGTACAATGAATAATTGTTTAAATTTGGGTCTGTTCCTCACACAAAGCTATTGTTTGACTTCAGAGGACTTGGAATATAGTGCACGAGTTGTGTGGACTACTTTTGTGGAGATTTTCTTTTTTCTATTTGAGCCTTGATATCTCCAATCACCATTCATTGCCACTGCATGGAAAAACCCTGACTAGGACATTCTCCAGAATTTCCCTTTTAGTTTTTTGCAGAAAAGAGAAATTAATAAACGTTTGTAATGACAGGTGAGTAAATGAAAATAGAATTTTCATTTTTAGTGAAACTGACCCTTGAAGCATAAATCTGTATTCATTTAATAAATCACATTGAGAATTAACATTCAATGATCAATTCAATGATTCAATTATCAAATGTTCAGTTTACTCAAAAAAAAACCAACACCGAGGTAAAACTTTTTGCATCTTAAAGTTTGTGGAGCTAAACTCACCTTGGTGAATTCTCTTGAGGCTTCACCCCTCCTGCGTGCGTTATCCACATCTTCCGGCCAGGACACACTGCCATTCTGAAAACACACACACACACACACACACACACGTGTCAGTTCACAGGAAACAGAACATAAAGTTGTGTCTTCCACCCCTCATGACCTTTGACACCCCCCCCACCCCCCACCCCAAACACCAACATACACACATTCTTGCAACAGGCAACCAAGTTCACGGACTTCGCCCTTAAAAGATCTGCTCTGGCTACATGGTAAAGAAAGTGCTATAAAATAATGCCGACTATTTATATTATATTTCAGTTCCCATGTATAAGGCCTGAAAAAAACTATGCAATTATTTGAACATAGACACTTCTGGATTTCACATATGGTTGCATTATAAAACGTGTCTGAGTACAATTTATTATAACACAAAACAAATACGCATTGAATTCTCAGCATTGCCACAAGGGGTGCTATAGGGGACATTAGCATAAACAGTCTTGTGTGGTCACTATTTGAGTGGCTACTTGCTGAGTTCAAGTCATTTAAATTATAAACATGTTTTTACAAACAACATCTGGTTTAATGGTACAGACATTTGAAGGTAACATTGATGCCCCTTTCGTACTGAGTTTTGTTACCGCCAAAGTAATGCAGGAACACATGTTAGATTTCTACAAAGGTGCCAAGCACTCGCAATGCATTGGCCAAGCCTTTGCGTCTTTGTTTGTGTGCTTTCATGGATTTTGTTGCTGGCCCAAGATGTAAACAGACAAGTCCCACACTTGTTTTATTTATACTGTGTTTTTGTAAAACTAGTTCAAAGATCTTCACGAACACATCAAGAGTGTTGCTGTGGACATTTTACTCCATGTCTCTCTACACTACACACTGTAAAAACCCTTCTAATGGAGCAAAAAATACCTGAACCACAAACCTACAATGTTAGGAATTAGAAGATTCATTTTAAATTAATCTTAGGGGCCCCTGAGGGCAGACAGAGACTGTGTGGTCATTGGTCCCTGTGTAAATGCAGCACATACTATATAGAACACAGAGTGCTGACAAGAGGGGTCAAGGTGTGTCTGTCATCACTCAGAGCAAAGGATCATGGGAGAATGAACTTTATCCAGCTCATATACAACAGCATATAGCTCTGAACTGCCCTACAGGCCAATCAGTCTGTCTGATAATTGCAGTTAAAGTTACAGTGTGTAAAATTAATTCTGCACTACTAGCGGCGTCAAGTGGAATTGTAATTACTGTTTCAAAACAGGTTTCCCAAACATTCTGACCACCTAAGTAAAAACTGGACATATCAGGCTGCTCAAACAAACAGAGCGATGCTTTGAAATTGCCACAGTCACAGTGTTTACACTCTTCAGAAAGTCAGTCTACCTGATTCCTGAAGCTCAACTGGTAGAGCATGGTGCTAGCAACAACAGAGTTATGGGATCCATTCCCAAGCAACACACCAACTGATGTATTGACTTGTTTCAATGATGTCACTTTTCCCGCAGCCGCCATATTTGTGACCATCAGTGGGAGGAAACAATGGCGGTGAATGTAAAAACACCCAAAAACGATATCAAGGAAAACATCAGAAATTGCTTTCGATCCATGCCAAGTCCTAGGAAAAGTTAATACAGGTCTGAAAACAGCACAAATATTGCCAAATTGAACATTTAAAGATATTTTATCCAAGATTCATCTCCGTACGCTGGTGAGTCAGATGTGTGATCGGCAAGTACACATTGTATATCATTGTAAACATCTCTCATTCAGAAGTTACAAATGTGTTTGTGTTGTTTTCTGGTTTGATTTAATCAAAGTATTAAAAACATCTGTGATTATCCCCTCTGTATGAATGTAAGAGCTTCTTTTAACTCCTGAAGAAGGTTTTTGTCGCATCCAACAGCGCAATGAAGGTATATAGAATATTCGTCACAAACATGGTGGCGTGGTCATACAGTGACTTCACATGAAACAGGTCAATGCCTTGAATGCACTGTAAGTTGCTTTTGGATAAAAACATCTGCTATATGCATAAATGTAAATGGATACCTTACAGTCATTCATTCACATTAAACTATTTCGAGAAAGTGTTTTAACATCCAAAACATTATTCACACAGCAGTTTTAAAATATATTATGGGATGTAATTTTTGTAAATAGTGTAAACTACAACTGTTGCCTCATGTATACATATGAGTGCGTGGAACAGATGCTCATAGCTTTTTGTTGTTACAATTACCATGATGGTCTGCCTGCCAGGACTTTACCATGTTTTTGGTAACATACTAGGTTCTAAACTTGATTCACCTAGTCATTTAACACCATTAAATGTTATACTTGTGATGTTCCACAGTTTTAATGTTAGAGGATAGATGATTTCACAAAAAAACAATACAAGGCAACATCTCAATAAAAAAAATGAAATGGATGTGAGTTTACATTCACAATAATACAACCCTAAATCAGAAATGGTTGTGGCAGTATGGAATATGTCAATCAAAACAAAAAGCATGATTTCTAAATCTATTCATCTAAATTTCTATTCATCCATTGCTATATTAAAAGCACTACAACAACATATTGTTTGATGTTTCACTCTTTTTTTATTATTAGGATTAGCATTTTCCATACTGTCCCAACGTTTTCAGAATTGGGGTTGTAATTGGGCTACAGAGAGATGGAGGCTCTACTATTTAATATAATTACTGCCATTTTTAGTCTTATTTTTTATTTATACTAATTACTTATTAAATGATTTTTACTTCCATTTGTTTTAATTTGCTGATTGTCACTCTAATCATACTGTAATTGTTAAATTAAATTCTCTAATTAAATTAAATTAATTTTGAATTGAATTTATTGTAATTTTATGTATTTTTTAAAGATTTTATTTAATTTAATGCATTTTTGTTTTATTTCTTAATTATTGCTTGTTTACTCTATTTGCGCTATTGTTACTTAACTTATTTTGCACTGCTTTGAGAGCTGAAGTTGACATCACATTTCTGTGTGTGTGTGTGTGTGTGTGTGTGTGTGTGTGTGTGTGTGTGTGTGTGTGTGTGTGTGTGTGTGTCTAGGTCCCATGGCAGGTCAGCTAATCTTTTTTTAAGAAAACGACTACCTGTCAAATAGTAGACAGTGATGGGAAATCTCACAGAGAGCAAAGTTCTGGAAGAAAACTAGACAGATTTATGGTCATACACACCTGGTGGTCAAATTATTTTCTGAATCTGCCTCATGTGTTTTAAAGGATTGTGTGAGTTAATGTGAACCCTGTGTGTGTATCAAACACCCCAAACACAGGATATGTGGCTCTGAAACCCCTCATGCTGGGGTAATAAAGCTGAATGGGGTGAGGTCTTGTAGGCAACCTGGCGCCAATCAGGTTGTTCTGCTCTCTCAGCAAGGCACAGATAGCAGCCATTTAAGGAGGGGTTAATCTTTAATCCAGATTAAATAATTGGGTTTTAATATCCCGCCTGAGCAGAACGGAATCATCCATAGTACTGCGGAGAGGGCGGAAAATGGGTGGAGAGGATCATGGGGTTTATCTGCTAACTGCTGTAAAAGATCTCATGGACACAAAGAGAGAGACACTGAAGCTTGTTTTACTCCAGGTAATCCCACTGAAAGGGTGTAACTCGAGGAAAGTTAAGCCGTATACGAGAGCGCTGAGAGCGAGGTGTAAATCAACTGTGCGACTTCAGGAGCCAAAAACAAAGAGCTGTGATTAGTCCTAACAAACAGAACTCAACCAATCAACCCAGATGCATTTGTTCAAACCAGATCACTTTCGCCAACATGCTACATTCCAAAAACCCTCCCCCACTCACAGAGTCACGGTTTACTGCCCGACCCCTCTTTAATGCTTCCGTAGTCCTGGAAACACACACTTACTATCTTAATCAGGACATACATAGTCTTCTGTAACTTTTATACCAAGTACATTATAATTACTAAAATCAGTGTCAGAAAGAAACTTTTTTTATGAGGCAATATTTGCACCATGGTGTTGATTTTTTAGAGTGTTTTGTTTATCTTTCCTTTTTTATCCAATATGAGGATATAACTTTTCAAACCATATAAAAACACACTGTGTGCATTCCTTTTGTGCCAAATTGTCTGCACAAAGGGACCATTTGAGGTTCAATTTTACAAAGCAGAAATCTCAAGAATTTCTTAGTTGGAAGTCTACTAAACAGACCCTTGGACAGCTGTTCACCAAACTGAAACACTGTACCACATTATTTGTACTTTGTAAACATTCCTTTCTCTCCCATTCAAGACTTTCTTATGGAGATTTATAACACTCTAAAAATGAGTTATGAAAATGACAGTTGCAGTCCTGGGTGCTGATTGGTCAATGCATCAATTTTGAGCTAAAATGCACAATATAGTAACATCATGATGTGTGTGTGTGTGCATATATATATTAGGGCTGCACAATTAATCAAAATTACAGCTGCTACAATTAACTAATTGTGAAAAGTGTCAATTACAAATTGAATACCATTTAGATCTACTGCTGCTGAATTAAAAATCTGTATTAAATTTTTTTTCAAGTGGTTAATCATGGTAACCAATCGCAGACATGTTTGTTGAATACATAAGCCTAACAGCAATAGTGCAACAAAACTAGAACACTCCAGTTATATTATAACAATATAACTGCAATAATTAAGGAACAAAGTTCTAACCTTGTTTTTGGAGGTGTAGCTTACATAAATAAGGCTTGTAATTTTCTGCCATTCTTCTCTTTAGATCCTCTCAAGCTCTGTCACGTTGGATGGGGACCGTCGGTGGACAGCCATTTTCAGATCTCTCTAAAGATGTTCGATTGAGTTAAAGTCTGGGCTCTTGCTGGGCCACTCAAGGACATTCACAGAGTTGTCCCTAAGCCACTCTTGCATTGTCATGGCTGTTTGCTTAGGGTCATTGTCCTGTTGGAAGGTGAACCTTTGGCCCAGTCTGAGGTCCTGAGTGCTCTAGACCAGGTTTTCATTAGGGATATCTCTGTATTTTGCTGCGTTCAGCTTTCCTTCAACCCTGACCAGTACCCCAGTGCCTGCCGCTGAAAAACACACCCACAGCATGACACTACCACCACCATGCTTCACCACTGGGATGGTATCACGCAGGTGATGAGCGGTGTCTGGTTTCCTCCAGACATGACTCTTGAAATTTAGGCAAAATGAACAGTATAATCTTTGTTTCATCAGACCAGAGAATTTTGTTTCTCACAGTCTGAGGGTCCTTTAGGTGCTTTTTTCCAAGTGGAAAATATGCATTTTCAACTGTGAAACTTTATATAGATAGGTGTGTGCCTTTCCAAATCATGTCCAATCAATTGAATTTGCCACAGGTGGACTCCAATCAAAGTGTAGAAACATCTCAAAGATTATCCAGAGAAATGGGACGCACCTAAGCTAAATTTCAAGTGTCATAGCAAAGGGTCTTAATACTTATGTCAATGTGATATTTCAGTTTTTTCTTTATAATAAATTTGCAAAGTTAACAAAAATCTGTTTTTTTCCTTTGTCATTATGGGGTATGGAGTGTAGACTGATGTGGAAAAAAAATATTTTAAAGCATTTTAGCTATATAAAATAGCTATATAGCTATATATATATATATATATATATATATAATTAAACATTTAGTTTTTTCCAATAAAAAATTACTACTAAAATTTGCAATAACAACTGGAAATTAAACAGCTATCATTTTGCTGGAAAATGATGGCATTTAAAAAAAAAAAAAAAAAGACTACTCACTGGTTTGTAATTCTCAACCCATTCTTACTGATGCTTCAAAGAGAATGACAACATTCTCGCAGTTTCTAAAATCTCTTAGCCTGTCATGATGACAAGTTTAAATCAGCAGAATTTCCAAAACGTTCAATACATCACAGAAATCCAAAGGTTCATGCAAGGCATGAAAATACATCAACAATTTAATGAAAAAATTTAATTACAACACAACACTGGCCTGAAACTCTCACACTGGCCCCAGGCCAACAGGCCTTCCATATTGTTGAGCCCTGTTTTGTATCTGATGCCATTAGGACAAATCACTTTGCATAGTGCTAGTGTTTACACCTCCATAAGACCATTCATCTATTCTATTATTCTCTAAGACAAAAACCTTGAGCTAAAAATAACCTTCAGATCTAACACTTCAAAATACAAAGTTGCTCTGATAAACCTCAATACACTTACATTCTTAACTTGCTTCAAGCATTTCATACGATCTACTTTAAGAATTCAAAGCAGCTGAAATACATTACTCATTTGTTCACATAACTGCTCAAATTAATTTCACGAGGGCAGAGAAAATATTTTTTGTAAGGTTGTAAAGTCGTAAAGTCGTAGCCAGCAGCTGTTTTTCCGCTGTCAGTGGTGAAACAGGTTTCTACAGTGGAATTGGGACAAATGTGGCAAACAATGGCAACTCAAATCATAAAACCACAAGGAGACACTGAGGAGTAGTACTGATGACAACTCATATTCCCTCACGATGTTTAATCGATATCAGCATGGGGTTTCATAACACATCTCACTGACGGCCCTCTTGAGGGAAAGACGCATTTCCATGTGTTCTCCTGAAGTTGCATAGACACACCAGCGAAATGGTCACTGTGACGAGGAGGAGGGCATGGCCGGGCCGTG
Source organism: Myxocyprinus asiaticus (assembly GCF_019703515.2). Classification (NCBI taxonomy): domain Eukaryota; kingdom Metazoa; phylum Chordata; class Actinopteri; order Cypriniformes; family Catostomidae; genus Myxocyprinus; species Myxocyprinus asiaticus. The sequence continues at coordinate 37,878,972 of NC_059369.1, forward strand.
AGGATGCACGCCCGGCGATGTATCGTCCTAATCAGCCGGAAGGGGGATAAGGACAAGCTGGAGACGCCGGTTGGGGAGAGAGAGAGAGTCGCATGTGTCTATGTGTGTGTGTCTGTTTCGTTGTACTGTTTAAATTTGAGGTGGAAATTAATGTTCTGTTGATTGTTCACTCCGGTTCCCACTTCCTCCTTGGTAGCGAAGGCAGAGTCTGCCACAGTCATGTTTTCTCAGATCTCGAGAAGGGCCCATGATAAAGTGAAAAACACACACACAAATAGACATTAAACAACAAAAACAAACAGAAGACACACACACGCATGTCTTGACATCAACTTTTACATTTAGAGGAAGTGGTCTGCAGCACACGTTGAAACGCAGCCCATATTTCGTTCAGCTGTGTGAGTGAATCAGCTGGTAAACTCTGCCAAACAATATTCCACGAACACGGTTGATGCTGCACCATTTTTCATATTCATCAGTTATGAGTTCATTGATCTGCTTTAATATAATGCAAAATTAGAGGAGTTAAATCAGATATTAGTAACACAATCCATGTTCACTGCATTTGAAAGGCAAATTTTTTTTAAGATAGGGAATTTCTGAAGAAATCTATTTTGACAAAGATGTTATACTTAAACACAAGTAAATTAAGCAAAATGCTCAGAATTTCAAACCAAAGGTTATGACTTTATAAGATGTGTTTTGAAAACATCATGAAATACATGTTACTTGGTAAGAAACATATATCAACCAAATCAAGGTATGTTCATTTCCATATAGCAAAACAGGACAAGCCCCAATTTGCATAACCAGTCTTGAAAAATGACCCATTTGCGGCCAGCTGTCTGCGGCGATGAAAAACCCTTCGGTTATTTCTGGTAAGGTGACTGTTGATTTCAGAGACAAACGGCATCAGAAATTTACTCTCGTTTGCTTTACGTTTCAACACAAAACAAATTCCATAATTTTCCGGATTTTGTCCAGGAGATATGAATGAAGCTCAACAGGGGAATTGCTCAAACTAGGCTTGTCAAGATACAAAATTTTAGTAGTCTGTACCAATACCAGTACATTTTCAAGATTCTTGATTCCAATTTCGATACAACAGCAAAAATGGATAATATGCTATTGAACACACTTTTTTAGCCTATTTAAAAAAAAGTTAAATATTAAATGTAAATAATAATAAATTAAAACAATTGCATGTTTCCTTCAAGTGATTTTCAATTAAGCAGTCTAAACATTGCTTAATTTTGTTTCAAGTAGGACCCAATTAAACATTTTTCTCAAATCTTGGGTTTTCCATTACATTTTTTCTGAATTCTGTGTATGAAGTTTAATTCAACTTCAGCATCAAAATTCATAAAACTTAAAAAAAAAAAAAAAAAATAGAACAATTGCTTTTTAACATACCATTGCATTATCAGATAAAATGCTTCTGCATAGATCCTCACAGCACAATCTAAAACACAACACTGGTGTTATTTATTTATTTTTCATATAAAGTGCTACACAACAGAATATCTCAGTATACATGGAAACATTGATAAAAACGTTTATTCAGTAACAACACTCTTACTTGTGAGATTTTGCTTTAACATTATTAATAGGGATGTCCAGATTTTTTGGAGAAGTACCAATACTTCCTCTTCCGTACTCGCCAATACAATACCTGTTTTTTTTCTGAATTCCATATCAACAGTTTATTTGAATTTTATTATCAAAATGGTCTAAATAAATAAATTCATTAAAACTTTAATCAAATGAATATAGAACAATTAATTTTCAACATAATATTGTATCAAATGAAGTGCTTTTACACATAACCTCACAACATAACACAAAATACAACATTAGTTATTTTTGTCAAATAAAGTGCTGAAACAGAGCATCACAGATGTGAGATATTGCTTAAATATAATACAATAACTATTGATTTATTATTATTATTATTAGTAGTAGTAGTAGTACTAATAGTAGTATTACAGTAAACATTACATAACTATACAGTAGTGATACATCTATTGTACTTTTTTCCATTTAAATTAAGCTTTTATTTTGGCAGAAGCTTTTATTTTGAAGCCCTTTCCATTTCCGTGTTGTTTTAATGGTAGCATCTCACTTCCAGAAAAGCAGGTCGCTACATGACTCAAAGTAATTATTAAACTGCAAAAGGCTGCTATTTAATTAAATAAATATGTAGTCTGTATTTGCAAAGTGCATTAGCACTCTGCTTGCTGTCATCTATTACAAACAGAGCGCACGATGCTCATGATGGTGTTTTCCGTGTATGAGCAAAGGAGCTCTAAAAGCAGCCGGTGCCAGCACAACACTGGCTCCACACATTCACAAGCGAATTTGAAGCACACAGCACATGCAAACTATATATTTAACTCATTAAATTGTAGAATTTGCGTTTAATAATCACACTGGGATATAAAAATGACATTCGTACATCAGGTGGTATTGGTTTTGGGGAGCATTTTTGCGAGCATGAGTTCAAGTACATGAGTGCGGTATCTGACCCGATTCAGATATCAGTATCGTATCAGGACATCCCTAATTATTATAATTAGGGGTGGGTAAAAATATAGTTTTTCCGATTAATCGCGATCTTCATTTGAATGATCTCAATATTGATTCTTAAATCCCAAGATCGATCTTTCACTCAATGCGCAACCCTCTACTACAATGAGAGGAAATCACTCGCATTTGCAACCAAATTTCATTAATGCGACTAAAGTGAATATATTTGGCAACTGGCTGGTAAATGTTTCCATTTCACTCACCAGTAATTGTGTAGTTTAGTCGTGAAGTGTTCAGCAGCGAGATCCTTTCACAGTGTGTTGAGAGTAAAAGTTGTTCCATTTAATGTGTGTCCGAAGACAAGATCCATGCATCCCATTTGTCACTGAATAATGAATTCTAATTATGCATTGCACAGATGACGTAAAGCCATTCAAGTCCTCTCTTGTTAACATGCGTTCATTTAAAGGCGCTGTTTACAGAAATGCAGTTTTTTGTACAGGTACAGGTTTTAGCACGTGTTCAACAAATCAATGTAAATACTTGTAAATTGTAACAATTTTGCAATTTAACAATAAATATGTAACAAAAATAATATATGAAATATATTATCTTATTTATTGATTGAATACATTTATTTGTTAATTTTTCAAAAGCCAAAATGTGACCAAAATGATGAAAAAGTAATAAAATTTAATTAGTAAACATTTTTTCCTAATGTACCTAGTTAAAAGGTCCCATGTATAATAACAGCATTTGCTGGGATATAATTTATTTTATATGTAAGCAAAAGGGACATTATCACTGAAATAAATCCATCTGAATCTATATTGAATCGAATCGAATTGAGAGCTTATGAATCGGAATCGAATCGGGAAATCTGTATCAATACCCAGCCCTAATTATAATTATTGTGAATATACATTTGAGTGAATATTAAATTTTACTATACAATATTAACATATTTCTGTCATAAGTTGAATCAAGCTTTTATTTTGACATGAAGGCTTTCCAGTTTGTGTTTGTTTTTGATGGTAGCTTCACACCTTTGGATAAGTAATTGTTTAAATGACCCAGTTTGAGTATTAAAGCACAAAATTCTGCGATTTAATTATAGAAATATACTCTGCATGCACTATGCGCTTCACAGTGAATAAGTGCTCTGTTCTGTCAAATGCTCCATTCTATACCTGGAAGGACAGTGTAAATTGTCTAGGTGACATCCTAATCTAAAGCTGTCTAGTGCGTTCATTTGGTTTAACTCTGAGCAACAGATTATATGACATCTGTTATGACAAACCTTGAGCAAACATACAGTATACAGAATAAGTCAAATCGCATGATAGAACTTTAAAGGTCTTGCGTGGCGTATGCTCAACAGCAGACACTGCTCGTGTGTGTCACATATGCAGATCTTTGATTTGCCTGTTAAATTGTTGTTCAAGTCTCCAACATTCAAACATCAGCCCACTAATGGAGACAGTGAATAAGAAAAAAACAAAACAAGCACGTCTGTTCAAAGACATAAACACAATGAGGATCAGAGTTTTTGTTTGTTTTGTTTTCACAAAAATGGTTTATATGCTACTTACAGGAAATAGGCTATTCTATTTCTAGACTCTCATAGTCAATCTCTCTAAAAAAGACATTAGATTATTAGTGGATTGAAATATGATGAATTATTAAACTTTATGGTGTAAGCTTTGAAAAACCTTAAAACATAAATGTTTATTCAAGCTTAACTAAAATCTACTGCTTAATGCATACAGTATATGCATAAAATGTATTGTATCATACAATAGGAACAGCGAAAATTGCTATATTAGTGGAATGTTATCAAATCACAGGAACAAATTTGAGTAAATTACACCCTACAATTGATGTCATTTTCCTAACAGCAGGAACTTCATCAAAAACGTTATTTATACAAGTTCATTAAGAAAAATATTTAAATGGTTAACAAATACTCCTCAGTTTAATAAAATGGTTAAAAACAAAGGCTAAAATATGCTTAAAATAATTTCATTTAGGACTAGAATGGAAAACTGCACTAACCTAACATCAACTATACACTCTCTCTGAAAGAGTCAGGCTAAGTTTGAGAAGGTTATCTTTGCAAGGAATTCACTCTTGGCACGCAGTTAAAGGCCCTGCAGCAAGGTAGCGCTTACATCATGCGTGGTTGGCAACTACAGCAGGAGCGTGAAATAAAACCCTTGCACACCCCCCCCCCCCTCTCTCTCTCTCTCTCTCTCTCTCCGCAGTCTGTGGCCACGTGCCAGCCTGCTGCAGGTCTGTGATGGGTCGCTCAGCTGCTGATCTGGATGGGAGCCAAACCAACTTGAGACAGAACAACAATCATTGTGGTTCATTCACAACTCGCTTACCGCACGAAAGACTTCACCTACTGACCTGAAAAGGCATGCTACTCCCGAGGAGATGTGGAAGAGTCTGCAAATAACCTACTGACCAGATTCACAAAATAATAAAATAATAAAATAGAACCCAGGACAGATCAGGCAGACATTGAGCACATTTACATGCACATTAAAATGCTGATAACAACCAAAACTTTTGCTTATTAAAAAAAATCTAAAAATGCAAGAAAACAACATTTAAATAAGATTTGAAATAAATGGATTATTCTCTGCTTTTGACATCAAAACATAAACAGGCATGCGCACCACATGTATACACATTGGATAAGCGGTAGAGGTGTATATATGCATTGCAAATTCAGGGTTATGGGCAAAATGTGTGGCAATCAGTTTTTGTTTAAACCGTTTATGACCCTAAAGGGATAGTTCACCCAAAAATGAAAATTCTCTTATCATTTACTCACACTCATGCCATCCCAGATGTGTATGACTTTCTTTCTTCAGCAAAACACAAATTAAGATTTTTAGAAGAATATTTCAGCTCTGTAGGTCCATACAATGCAAGTGAATGGGTGCCAAAATCTTGACACTCCAAAAAGCACATAAAGGCAGCATAAAAGTAACCCATAAGACTCCAGTGTTTTAATCCATATCTTCAGAAGTGATATAATAGGATTGGGTGAGAAACAGATCAATTTTTAAGTCCTTTTTTTGCTAGAAATTCTTCTCCCCACCCAGTAGGGGACAATATGCATGAAGAATCTGAATCACCAAAAACACAAGAAGAAGAATGTGAAAGTTAAAGTGGAGATTGACTGAGCAGGGAGGAGAATTTATAGTGAAAAAGGACTTACATATTGAGCTCACCCACACCTATCATATCGCTTCAGAAGACATTGATTTCACCACTGGAGTCTTATGGATTTTTGTGATTATGTGATTTTTGGAGCTTCAAAATTTTGGCACCCATTCACTTGCATTGTATGGACCAAAACAGCTGAGAAAGTCTTCTAAAAATCTTCATTTGAATTCAGCAGATGAAAGAAAGGCAAACACATCGCGGTTATCTAAAATAACCATGGTTAGATAAAATAACCGCGATCAGACAATTATTTAATAATCGCGACAGGCCTACCCAGCCCTATCATTTACACACACGTCGCATTCACTTTGTATTACATGGTGAAAGCGTGACTTAGGGAGTGGTATAAGACACAGCATATAATGTGTAAATACCACCTCTGATGCCCCTCAGGCATGCAACACCACAGCAAGATGTCAAGTACATCAGCAGAGGCAAAAAAACAAAAAAAACCAAAAATTTTTCCACAATCACATTTACTCTCTTATGTTTGCTGACATCGTTTGATGCTTTAGACACTACTATAGCAACCAATGTAGAAATAATGGATATCGACTACACGGTCTCAACAAACAGATTCGATTTCATCGCTTGCAAATCACATTTATGTGCAGTGGGAACAAAGCCTATGGCTATGTTGACAGTTCACAGCTGAATGTGGCCCAAAGCTGGTTTCCCTCAAATGTGGCACAGATCTGTTTGGATGACAGTGTACAGTAAATGGCAAAAAACACATTAAATCTGGGCCACTCTCATATGTTGAAATAAATGGGATAAATATCTGCTTTCTTTGCAATGTGTGAACATTGTGAACAGTCAGTTCAGACAATCATGCTATTTTTACGACAATCTAACTTAATTGCACGCTTGAAAATAGCTAAAGAGAGGTTTTAAATTTTTTATAAGGGTAGTTTTATTTACATTCTTCTGTCATTTTATTCCAAATATAGCCTAAACAGGGTTGTAAATGTTCATCCACCAATAACTCTGCACAAATTGTTCACACTGGGATCGTATAGTTGTGTAACTTTGTTACAAATACAAATGTCCACCTGACCCAAATTTAGTTGCATAGTCCTTATTATTTCCAGTCTAAACAAGCCAACATTAGCAGTGAACATATAAAAACCAGAATGGAAAGACCCGTCTACAGCTGATCTATTTTAGCCGAGGGTCACTTAACAAGATCTGCCATTAACAGTAATGAAGGACTCGACAGAGTGTGCGTGTTCTGACAGATCACATTACCACGGTCATCAGTATATTTTGCCACATGAGGGATCATGAGAGATCGCTCTTCAGGGTCAATTCACCAACCAATATAACAAGTGTAATAAACAGACAATTTTCATCAGACTTTGACCACAAGCTTCAGATATGAGGGACTATGAGGTCAAAACTGCAGCAGATTATCACACAACAGTAACACTAGTTTTGCTGTTGATTTAGTTAACTAAAACAAAACTTCTGTGTATGCCATTGGCTTTTTATTTAGATAATGAAAATTGAGAATATTTGCTATAATTTTTGATGGATTGTATTTGATCTACTTTGTATTTGATGGATTGATGAATAGTTCTTATAGGCTAGTTAGTGGTGGTTGTTAGGTCAAGCATCACTATTACTATTGCTCACACTAGGGTTAGTGATTTGAACAAACTACCCCATGCATTAAACTTCACTGTGTAACTTGTCCTGCACAGTTTGTACAACAGACATGAATGATACCTCAAATCATGCAGCTTGCTGAAGAAAGGTGTGCCATTACATTTCTAAGCAAACAGACATTTTGCCGGTTTTCGATGACTAAATGGGTGTAAAAAATGCTTAGCCATATCTAGAGATCAGAACACCAGAGACTTGGGGGTGGGCTCTTTTTACTTGGGCCAGTAAGTAACCATCCAGAACACACTAGTGTGGGTTGAGTTTGTGCAAACAAACCACTTTTTTCTTTTTTTTTTTTTTTCTTTTTTTGAGAGCGAGAGAGAAATTTAAAAATCTTGTTTGTTTTTCCTTTTATTTAACTCAAAAGGTGTTTTTCTAGACATTTGCTGGGCTGGTCATTCACACGCTCGCTCATCATTGTAAAAATATCTAGCGCTGACTCAAGGCCAGACCTGTTTTGATTGCATATTCCTTTGAGCAAAGCAAATTTCTGTGAGAGGTCAAGCAGAGTACACATCAGAGCAAATTGATACGATGTCTGTATATTTCTTTGTGTGAAAAACACAATCAAATGCAATAAATCATGTAGAAACCTCAACCTCACGATCCTACGGTGTTCTGGGTGGTTGTCAAGGCATTTCTCTGCGGTTGCTAGGGTGTTCTTAGTGATTGCTAGGTGGTTGCTTCAAGGGTATTGTGGGTGGCTGCTTCGGACCCACGTCAAAAAGTCCCAACCCCAAGTCTCTATGATATTCCAGTCTCTAGAAATGCCTCGTGTCCATTCTTCACTGCAAGTCTGTGGGATTTTTTTACACCCATTAAATCATCTCTCAAGTATAAATCATAAGTCTGATCTCTTAGAAAAGTAATAACACACCTGTCCTCAACATGAATGATACCAACAAGAGGTATCATACAAGTCTGTAGCACAAACAGTGCGAGTTTTGTGAAGCATAACCAATAAAGGTTTTACAAATAGTGTCTGAAGAACCCCTTCCTCCTAACGTTCGTCTACTACTCTTTAACTAGTTGTCCTCACTTTTATTGACAAGAAGTCACACAAACCAGAAGGAGCATGGATGAAACCAGTGCTATTATTGGAACAACCCTGCTCTGATGGGAAATCCGTCATGTTTGACGTCTTAACTCTGTAATTCCATTTGGAATGTTTCCTTTAGGTGGGGCAACACTTCCAGCCCACCCACCCCCAATTTACCCTGTCACCATCCCCCACATTAAATACATCTATTTCTGGCCCCGAGGAATCTATAACTCTTGACAGTTAGAGGCAGGATTCTACAGGCACACCCTAAACACACACACAGAATTAGATAATCCTAGAAGATTAGTTCAACTCATTGCTTCCTTTTAAATCCCATTTTATATACATATACAGTATATAATGCTTGTTTGTGTGTAAGAGTGTGTACACGTGTGTATGAAAATGTGTGTAGCTTTTCAGATATCATATGTTTGACAACAGCTTCTGTATAACAGCAGATAGGATCACTATTTTAAGAATGTGAAATTTCAGAATATTAACTTGGGTCAAACATTTTGGGTAGCCCTCCACAAGCTTCTCACAATAAGTTGGTGGAATTTTGGCACATTCCTCCAGACAGAACTGGTGTAACCGAGTCAGGTTTATAGGCCTCCTTGCTCGCACATGCTTTTTCAGTTCTGCCCACAAATTTTAAATCAGATTATGGTCAGGGCTTTTTCCAATACCTTGACTTTGTTGTCTTTAAGCCATTTTGCCACCACTTTGGAGGTATGCTTGAGGTCATTGTCTATTTGGAAGACCCAATTGCGACCGAGCTTTCACTTCATGGCTGATGTCTTGAGATTTTGCTTCAATATATCCAGATAATTTTCCTTCCTCATTATGCCATCTATTTTGTGAAGTGCACCAGTCCCTCCTGCAGCAAAGCACTCCCACAACATGATGCTGCCACACCCATGCTTCACGGTTGGGATGGTGTTCTTCGGCTTGCCAGCCTCACCCCTTTTCCTCCAAACATACCGATTGTCATTATGGCCAAAAAGTTCAATTTTTGTTTCATCAGACCAGAGTAATTTCTCCAAAATGTAAGATCTTTGTCCCCATGTGCACTTGCAAACTGTAGTCTGGCTTTTTTATGGCAGTTTTGGAGCAGTGGCTTCTTCCTTGCTGAGCAGCCTTTCAGGTTATGTCGATATAGGACTTGTTTTACTGTGGATATAGATACTTGTCTACCTGTTTCCTCCAGCATCTACAAAAGGTCCTTTGCTGTTGTTTTGGGATTGATTTGCACTTTTCACACCAAACTAAGTTCATCTCTAGGAGACAGAATACGTCTCCTTCCTGAGCGGTATGATGGCTGTGTGGTCCCATGGTGTTTATACTTGCGTACTATTGTTTGTACAGATAAACGTGGTACCTTCAGGCATTTGGAAATTGCTCCCAAGGATGAACCAGACTTGTGGAGATCCACATTTTTTTTTTTCTGAGGGCTTGGCTGATTTATTTTGATTTTCCCATGATGTCAAGCAAAAAGGCACTGAGTTTGAAGGTAGGCCTTAAAATAGTTTTGTCTAAAGGTCTAAACATTGTCTAAAGGCTTGACATCATTGTCTGGAATTTTCCAAGCTGCTTAAAGGCACAGTTAACTTAGTATATGTAAATTTATGACCCACTGGAATTGTGATATAGTCAATTAAAAGTGAAACAATCAATCTGTAAACAATTGCTGAAAAAATGTATGTCCTAAACGACTTGCCAAAACTATAGTTTTCAAATATTAAATCTGAGGAGTGGTTAAAAAATGAGTTTTAATGACTTCAACCTAAGTGTATGTAAACGTCTGACTTCAACTGTATATATATATATATACACAGTTGCAATCAAAATTATTCAACCCCCATGACCAGCAATACATTCTGGTGATGTGAATTAAAACACATCAACTAAAATCTCAGTAAACAGTCAAAGTAAGTTTTTAATACACATTTGAGTGATTTTGAGAACAAAGAGTTCAGTTTACCCAAATTTTAAAATAAAAAAGAACTAATTCTCTCCACAAATGTCATGTCAAAAATATTCAACCCCCAAAGCCAATCATTTGTGGAGCATCCTTTATCCTTAATAACAGCAAATAAATGTTTACGGTAAGTGTTCTCAGGCTTCGGACACCTCTCTATTAAGAATTTTTACACATTTTTTACACATGTATTTACACATTCCAACTCATTGACATTCTTTGGTTTCTGTGCTGCCACTGCATCCTTGAAATCCCAACAAAGGTTTGCAATGGGATTTTAATGATGGACTGAAAGGGCCATTTAATGACATTCCACAACCTATCCCTGAACCACATTTTGGACATCTTGGATGTATCCTTGGTGTTATTGTCTTGCTGGAAAGTCCAGTAATCACCAAGCTTCAATTTACACACTGAAGGCATCACATTTTTCATGCCAAAATGGCCTGATACCTGAAAGAATCCATGGTGTCAGTCACATAGTCAGGATAGCCGTTTCCTGCAGCCGCAAAACACCCCCATAACAGGACTGACCCACCTCCATGCTTGACTGTGGGGATGGTGTCGTTCTTGTCCTACATCTTACTCGAGACGTACTGCTGACCCATGGGTGAATAATTTCGACTGCAACTGATTTAAGGTTTATGAACATTGAACAACACTGATTCAGAGAGTTCATTCAGTAAAGGATTAATCATTATAATATAATATTGAATAATCATAATCATAATAATAATAATAATAATAATGGCTATTAATACTAAATTAAGAAATTACAGAATATATTACATTTGTATAATAATAACTAATAATCACTATATTATTATTATACAAGTATTTTTTCACTAATAATTTCTTAACTTGTACGCAGCATTGCTATGGGATCTAGTTAAAAATTGTAGGAACTTTCTGTGTGAAGTTGCGTTACCAACAACCTTTGAATGAGCACCGAATAATTCCAAATAGGGTGAAATGCTCTCATCTCATCTCTGCTTCAGTCCACAAAAACACGGTGTCATGGGGTTGTTTTCCATTTGTGTAATGCATATTTTTGGATAGCACAGATAATAAAAAAAAATTACAAATGAAAGGTGCTTCAATTATTTTGATTATTTTGTCTTTATAATTGGAACTAAATAGACACAAACCCAAAGGCAAGGCTATTCATAACAAATGACTGATAAATCAATGTAAAAACAGCCTCACATTATGAAACACTTGAGTTAAAAACAAAAGACTCAAAACGGTAAAACTAATGTTATAAAATGCTTCAAATTACTCTAAGTTCTAACTGAATGAGCCACATTCGAAGGAGTTGTAAAATAGCCTTTTTTTTGCACACCTGTGACCTGAGATCAGTTGAATTCTCTATTAATGCAGCAAGATCCAACGTAACAGTAAACAACTAAATTCTACTTTGTATTGTTCCTAACAATCACCTCTTAATAACAAGTTCTTCCTCGGCTTAACATGTTTGGGACACATCCCGCTCTATTTTTTCACATTACTCCATTTTTCTTGGTTGCTCTCATGTGTAAATGGATATATCTACCATGTTATAAATAGTGTAGAGAAACAGAGCAATTAATTTATTCTTTCGACGAGTATGTTCATTTCTGCAGTAGTGAAAAAGCCCTGAGCAAAAAATGCAACCATTGGACGTTTACGTTTAATGCCACAAATACCAGGCCCACAGAACATCAACCCACATAAACAGCCCACAATCCCTCAATGCAGTCAACGTAGCATGCTATTAAACTGGGTAAACACTGAGTTCGGCCCAGCCAGAGGCTGTCTGGTTATGCCACATTTAATGGGAGAGGCTGGGTTATGAAAATAAAGCATTCAAATATAACTGAGGCACTGAATACAACACGCCTGTAGCATAAAATCTACAACATTTGTCAAAAGATCCTCAAAGATCCTCCAAACAGTTTTATGATGTGCTAGTATTGCTGGGTGATACATTTCATATCTTATAGGGCTATGTAAAATTATAACGTTACTGATTAATCATGATATTCATTTGAACAATCCCGATAGTTTCTTAAAATCCCAAGATCGCTCTTTCACTTTTACATTAAAGCTTATTTCAGGTTTGGTTTTGTTGATTATTATATCTGTTAAATACATAATTAAATTGCATAGTTTGGGCCCTGTTGTTAATTTTTCAAATTCATATTTTTTCCATGTACCAAGTTAGAAGGTTCCCTTTATGTTTTACAGCATTAGCTGGGAGAAATTTTATTTAATATGCAAGCAAATAATCAACATTATAACTGAAATATACCCAACTGAATAAGAATTGAATCAAAGTGTATCAAAATATGAATCAAATCAAACAAGGAAATCTGTATAGACACCCAGCCATAAAATGTATGACATATTTTTATTGTTTGAAACATAAGAAATTAAGCAACAAATTGTGAATAACACAATGACTTCAATTCAAGTTTGATTTGGCTATCACGTTTCCAAAAGACAGCGTCAGCTGGCCAGTTGTGTGCCAGTTAAAACTTTGATTGAAACATCAGTAGCAAAAATGCAGACAAGAGCCAGAGAGATTGATTCATTTCTATTAGCAGTCCCTGAAATTTTACATTTCAGTGAATCAAAACTCTGATTTGTTTGCGACATCACTCAAAAACGCTCATGGAAGATCCTTATCTGGCATCTTACATAACAATGCTTAGTTCACACAAAAATGAAAATTCTTACATCATTTACATACCTTCATGATATCCCAGGTGTGTATGACTTTCTTTCTTCACCAGGACATATTTGAAGAAAATAAAAAAAATATCTTAGCTCAATAGGTCTTTAAAATGCAAGTGGATGCTGATTTTGACTTTTGATGTCTTCTAAAGCGACACGATTACTTTTGGTGTGAAAAAGATCAATATGCAAGTACTTTTTTTTAACTATAAATCACCATGTGTCCTGGTGAAGAAAGACAGCCACACACACCTGGGATATCATGAGGGTGAGTAAATAATGAGAGAATTTTCATTTTTGGGTGAACTACCCTTTAAGTAAAAATATATCTATATAAATATTGCTGTGTATTAGTGCTACAAGTATACTGTTATATTGTTGCGTATAAATAAAAATCATTAAATATGATTCCTCCTGGTGTTCATTTAATTAATTACAATGTGGACAAGGATGTCTTGAATATTTGTCATTTAAAATAACAGCAAACACCTAATTATACAGATATATTGGTGAGTCACTGGTCCTTTGCAAGTATCCATCCTGAATGACAGGGACAACGAATAAATAATACATGAGCTTTTAGCTGCAGAACGTGCGTGAGACAGAAGTGTAATGGCTGAGTGAAAAAAAAAAATTAGCCTAGTTGATTTGAATTTAAAATAAACTTTACAATAACAATATCAAAGTCACTCAAACTAGGTCACCAGACCGAAAAATAAAACAAAAACAAAAAACAAACAACAGGTGTCACATCAAGCACCTCCTTCTTTTGTTTTAATTTTGACCCATCTGAGTGCATCAGTTCGGAAACCTAAAACACACGTGAAGACACCCAAACCCCCCACCCCGCGCATTCATCATGCATGAGGTGTAAATGATTACACAATCTGCATCGATCAATGCTTAGCTGCTCAGCCCCATTTCCTCTCTCTGTACAGCCCATGTAACGGTTAAATAATGCAACACGCTGAGCAGAGGGAACTATAGTGCTCAACCAATATGGAGTTTCCCATGTCCATGAACTTCTTTTTTTAACATTTAAAAAAAGATATTTTTTTATACTTTACATATGTATATAATGGAAAGTATATATTGTAAGGAGGTGTAAGTGGGCACCACTTCTTTAACCTTTTTTGCCATTCACTTAAATAGTCCTGTAGTGTGACAAATGCATTTCTACAGTACAAACATACAGTACAAGACAAAAATACAATTTGATGTAAACACCATGCTTACTATTTTCAAATCAGGAAATGTGCATCATCCATTAACAAAGTGGTCTGTAAATTTAAGAAACTAAAACATTACTGTTAAAGGAATGTTCTGGGTTCTGTACAATTAAATTAAGCTTAATCAACAGCATTTGAGGCATAATGTTGACTACCACAAAAAATTATTTCAACCCGACCCTGGTTCATTATTTAAAAAGCAAAAATCGTGGTTTCAGTAAAGCACTTGCAATAGAAATATATTTAATATTACAACTTTGCCATCATGATGACGTAATGCTAATAAACCCTGTAATCTGGTTAATGCCCTAACACCAGTAAATAACAGATTTTATGACACTACAATCATGTTAAACATTTATAATATTTACATATATGATGTGCATTTTAGCGTTTATGCAGGCCCAATCCACTTCCATTATTATTCTTATTTTTAAATAAACGAGGGACAAGTCAAAATTATTTTTGTGGTAATCCAAATTATGCCACAAATGCTATCGATTGAGCTGAATTGTATTGAACCTGGAACACCCCTTTAATCACTGAAGTTTATCGCAGTTTATGAGCTGAATGCAGAATGTCTCCATATCAACCGATTAAGTGGACCAGCTGATATATCAGCCTATCACTAACAGAGAAAGCCACATACTGACCACAATATATGAAAATGACAGTATGTACAACAAAAGAAGGGATACAATTACTCCAGGAATACATTTCACTAGGGAAGCACATACATTCAGCAGGCGTTATTAAACCCCTATTAATCACTGTCGGATTACAAAGGGGCAGGGATCTCGACTGCCGTTGGATGGACTGAACAGCCCCTCTGGACCCCAGGGACAGACCGGAGGATTATCAGGGTCAGCTGACCTGTACGTCCCACTGTGGCCCACGCCAGGCAAGAGAAATGCCCTCACAGATCGCTGGACCCTCCCTACTGCACACAGCACACGACACCTTTGTCCATCCTCTTGTTTAACAATTATTTAGGAGGGAAGAGGGGTGAGGTCAACACTCATACATCAATGACAAAACCCCCACAAAGCTACACTATCACACTTACACTCGCATGAGTCATTAACCTCTTACACTCACCGCCACACTTGTTGAATTGAATTTTCCATTGATATTTTTTTAATTTAACTGAATTTGGTTCATTTACTGACTTAAAGAAAACTATGGACAAATTTAACTCCCATTAATTGGATTCTAAAACAATAAGCATGAAGAGAACACAATCTATTCTTGTTCTCACACTTTTCCCCTTGTACATAAACCAAACTGAAAAAAGGCAAATATTTTGATTTTACAAGCCTTTATTATGTAAACAATGAATTCCTATAGATCCTTTTACACTGAGTAAAAAAAAAAAAAAAATTCTATATATACAGTATGTATATATATATATATATATATATATATATATATATTTTTTTTTTTTAAATCGCTAAAACAACAATGTAAAGTTGTTTTTCGCAATGTAGGTAATTTTTTCTGCTAACTCTGTATTGTCAAATTGGTGTATAATGCATTAAAATACATTGACGCACAATGCAAGAGTGTGTTTCAATTTCGTTGAGGTGTGTGAACTCTAGCAGATCCTACTGAAAATTTGCATCATGCTCAGTGCGAGTAGTTTAGACGTATAAATTCGCTGGTGATTTACATTGGCAATTAGCAAGCTTTGATGAGTCGTTTTTGGTGTGAAGAGGCCTTAAAGAGATAGCTCATCCAAAAATGAAAATTCTCTTATCATTTACTCACCCTCAAGCCATCTCAGATGTGTATGACTTTCTTTCTTCAGTAACACAAACAAAGATTTTCAAGAAAAATATCTCAGCTCTGTAGGTCCTTACAATGCAAGTGAATGGTGACCAGAACTTTGAAGCTCCAAAACGCACATAAAGGCAGCATAAAAGTAATCCATATGACTCCAGTGTTTAAATCCATATCTTCAAAAGCGATATAATAGGTGTGGGTGAGAAACAGTACAATATTTAAGTCTTTTTTTTTCTTCTTCACTTTAACTTTCACTTTCAGATGTGAAAGTGAAAATAAACAGGCACCACATGTGACTTTCAGATGTAAAAGTGAAAGTGGAGATTTAAAGTAAAAAAAGGACTTAAATATTGATTTTGTCTGTGGAATGCATTACATCATAATTGAATGACAGCCTCAGTCACCACAGAGACTATTTAGCAGAGAGGGGCCACTTCTATTAAAAAGAATGGGAGAAATTTGAACGCCCAACGATCAACAGATGTAGAACGGATGTCCTGCCTTACAGGTAAAAGAGCCAATCACCTTTTAGATACAGACACTGCCTGTCAATCAACTTGAGAATGCGCATTAGCTATACAAGCCGGGATTTTTTTTTTTTTTTTTAGCATGATATGAGGTAAAGAAGCACAATTTATGAATCCTGTATTGTCGAGTTTTATTGCTGATTTAAAATACGTTATTTGATCGTAATCTTGACCAACCGTTTTTGAGATTTTGGTCTTTCCCCATTCAAGTAGATAGCAGCTTCACTGTCATGACTGGAAATAGCCTGTGAGAGTGTTCCAAAGACGGCTGACAGTGGACTGACTTAATAGAAAGACTTTGGTCACCATTAACTTTCATTTTAATGAAAGGCTATGCAGGCTGTTTATAGCTGCCAAACAACATAGGAACTTTCCAAACTAATAAAATGTTTGGTCAGAATGCTCACATGTTTATCGTCATTTTACAACACTTCAAAAACACAGCTCACAAAAATGTGGAACTATACAATCTAAAACATATACTTAAGTATTTAATGTACTGTTCAAGAAACCTCAACATTAACACACCAGCCAACCAGAAGAATCCAACATGACAATCCATAGACCAGCATGTGATTTATTCATGATTTTTGATCAGTAAATCAGACATTGTCTCATTGCAACACTACCTCCTGTCGGATCATTTCAGGAAAAAAAAAAAAACTGCAGCTGTCATTAAAACAGAGTTTCCATCTTGCACAGAAATGCCATTAAAATGAGTGTGTGTGTCGTCCTGCTGTCTCTGAAACCCTCCCCGCCCCCATCCACCACGCAACCTGAAACTGCATCCGTGATGAGGTGTCATTATATACTGCTTTCCACACATAATGAAAGAATGCATAAAAGACAGGATACAAAGAGAGAGAGACAGAGCTGTCTCAAAGCACAATGATGTCTTCCATCCCCCTGTCTCACCATCTGTATTTCCTTTTTGCTCAGAAATGCTGCACCTCTGCTTTACATTGAATACTGACAGTCTGATTAGTGTTGCATAAATGATTTCATAATCTAATGTTGTTTATCCATCAGAAACTGTTAAGTTGTAATGAACATAATTATGAGATAAGCGCACATGAACAGCGCACAGGAAATTTGAGAGACCGAACTTTACACGTTGTGGGCGTGTCATGGCAGAAGCATCAAATTTTCATTGTGAAGCTGACTGTAAAATTGAATTCGTACACATTGCACAGGCTGATCTCACTGTGAATTTGCCAACAGTATGTCGAAATGTCTTTAGCTGAAATTGGTCTACGCTTACCGATATTCAAAGCATTGCCCCCGATGCCGAAGCTGAAAGTGTTGTTGAATGTATGGACTCCTCTTTTAGAGGAGAAATGCAACCTTAAAATCATGCTCATCACTGATTATGGTTTCCGTGGCACTCGTATCCAAGGCTGCTTAAGCAGCAAGAAAAGGTAAACACATTTGAATTGATGCAAAAATGTGTGATGGGAGATTGGGGTCGATTTCAGGGTGTCTGAAAATTCATTTTGTGAACTGTTAAAGAAAAATAGCGATAAAGCAACAGACTAATTTCCCATAATTTTCGGGGCAGCACAAGAACAATAAAAATCCATAAAGCATCAATTACACACAAAATGCGCATTATATGCGCTTTATTGTGAAACAATATTGCTAAAAAGCTTCCTGTGCAGGTCACCAAGTGAAAAAGAAATAGGAAATTGCCGAACCAAATCACTTGAACGCACATCACATCGTAATTACAACTTCCGAACACGTAAGTAGCAACTTCCCTTTCCTGTCTCTTTGTCTTATTCGCTAGTCTCTCCCTCTCTCTTCACTGTTAGGACCATCTGTTTCCACACTGCTGTTCTATATTAGGAAAGACTAAATGAACGTGGCAGTCTTTCCTCTATAAATAGGAAGCTTCCACACCCACTTTAATCACATCATACACTCTTCATGTGGACAGATCTCTTGATGGTTCGCTGGCAGCAACAGCACACATTTAGACTCGGATGTAAAGCTCACGCTCACAAAACAGCATCAATAGATTTAGCTTCACTTTAAAGTAAACATGAAATCAAAATTGACCCATATACTTTATTAATGCATGCTTATGGTATTATTATGTGTCTTCTTCGTAATCTTTCATCAAAATGTAATAATTTGCTCCACCTCTAAAACAACTTTCCTTTTCGGCTGATGTCACCAAGCCCTCTGCTTTTTTAACCCCTCCCCTTAAATCACCTGTTAAATAGAGACCACTCTACACCATCCAATCAGTTTCTGAAAATCAAAAATCAAAACCCACCCTTTTTCTTCTCGTTGAATATCCTGTTTCACTTTGAAATATGCCACATTGCAAAAGTAAAGTGAACAGCAAACAATATTTCATGTTGACTTTAAAGGTCTCAGATCACCTTGTAGAGAGCCGCAGCTACCTTACAACTTCCCCCTCACACCCCACCCACTGCACGCGTGCACAAACACTCCTGCTGCGACTCGCTCACGCTAACTGACAAAACTGGGCCAAACTTTCTTGATGTAGTCCGGACATGAGCCAAACCCGAGTCAGCATTTGGCAGCAGTGAGACAGAACATATAAGTGCTGCTAAGTGTCAGGCTGTGTGCCAGCAACACTTCCAGAGAGCAACAACACATGAAGGCAGATGTTTCTCCTGAGGCGCAGTTACTACACCACTGCTAACATGTACCATAAACACACACAGAAACATGCAGAAAGGTGCTAAGAGGGCTAGAGGGAGAACTCATTCAAAATGAAACCTTTGCAGTGACAGTGTACTGTAATCCAAACCCAACTGTGCTCCATAAGTATTTAACCTGTTGCTTAAAAGCATAAAACTACTTCCAGATACAAATAGGCAACATCTGTCTGCCAGACAGCTGATCAAAAAAAAAAAAAAAAACCTTGTCCAAGTCATATTTCAAAAGAAAAGAAAATAAGAAATTGAGCAAGTAAGAAAATCAAACCTACTGTATTTTTAGACCACTACGATTTTTTGCATTGCTTTGTTTATTTCTCATTTCAATTTTTTTTTAATTCTTTTCATTATTCTCAACAGTAATTCTGTTTAGATTCTCATTACTGTGATATAGTATATTATTACTGTAAAATTACATAGAAAAGTTTGATAAAACAATGTTTTTTTAAATTGTATTATTAATATCAGTACACACTACAGACAGTAGAATAGATACTAGCATCGGGTAAAAACAATTGGGCCGTCGATTTAACGTGTTAATTTAGTGCGATTAATTTTTTCGAAAAATAATGCGTTCAAAAAAAATTACACCAATTACTGTTTTCTCAGTAATTTAAGCAAGCAGGATTTCCCCCCATTTATCCATTTTGCAAGTCGTCAGCTACGCAGTGGACATTCGTTGCCATATTGTGAGCTTCATAATGTGCCACACATTCTCAATTGGAGATATGTCAGGACTGCAGTCATGCCAATCTAGCACCTGCACTCTCTGCATACGCAACCATTCACTTGTAATCCGGGCAGTATGTGGTTTGCGTATGCGTGATCTCCGATCCCTCAGACAGTGACGTCTTAAAAACATCTTTCGTATGTAACAGATATCATGACATGGGCTCGTAAATACTTTGGTAAACCTTTGTTCGTCAGCACCATTCGCTGCTGCATCCACAGATCCAAGTTAAGGCTTTACTATGAAAAGCAGGAGCCGTACACCTAACACTGTCCAGAAAGGCTGCAAACCTCTCTGAGACATCTCATCTGAGATGGAAAGTAGAAAAGTGGAATCATGTTTAGTGGCCCAACAAGTCCAAATTTCAAATAGTTTTAGAAAAACAGCCATCGTGTTCTCTGGTCCACTCCTTTTTTTTTTTTTATTAGCATTTTTGGTACTGTCCCAACTTTTTCAGAATTGGGGTTGTATTATAGACTAAATTATCTTTATTTGGGGGCCTTTCTCAGTAAATACATAATGTAATTAATTAAATAAAAAAATGTAACCACCTGACAGCTTTAATAAATATATTACCACTTAAGTAATCTATTAAGAATATATTTTTTTCCGCACCACAATAAAGAGGATTTGGGAATAAATGTGCTAAATTGTCAAGAAAATAATGTTACGATGAAAGACTAAATCTTAAAGGATAGTTCACCCAAAAATGAAAATTCTCTCATAATTTACTCACCCTCATGCCATCTCAGATTTTTGGAAGACTATGTCAGCTCTCTTGGTCCTTATGCAAGTGAATGGTGTTCAGACCTTTGTAGCTCCACAAATCACAAAGAAAACAGAAGTAATCTATAAAACTCCAGTGGTTAAATCCATATCTTCAGAAGCAATATAATAGGTGAGGCTGAGAAACAGAACAATATTTAATTCCTTTTTTTTTTACTCAAAATCTCCACCTTCACTTTCTCTTTTACATCTGAAAGTTACATGTGGTGCCTGTTTAATTTCACTTAAAGTGGAGATTTAAAGTAAAAAAGGGCTTAAATATTGTTCTGTTTCTAACCCACACCTATTATATCACCTCTGAAGATATGGATTTAAATGCTGGAGTGATATGAATTACTTTTACATTTCCTTTATGTGGTTTTTGGAGCTACAAATGTCTGATCACCATTCACTTGCAATGTAAGGACCAAAAGAGCTGAGATTTTTTTCTAAAAATCTTAATTTGTGTTCTGCTGATGAAAGAAAGTCATACACATCTGGAATGGCATGAGGGTGAGTAAATAATCAGAGAATTTTCATTTTTGGGTGAACTATCCCTTTAACTGTCCTAAAATTGTATTGACATGTTCTTGACCGGTTTGCGAGATTCACCCGATTCTGAATAAGATTTGCAACATGAGGTTCCTTTAGCAGACAAAAAGCAGTTTTCTTACCTGTTTAAAATGTTCGTCAAAGCTCCAGTCTGCTTGGCCGTTAGGAGAAGACGCTGATGGCCGCTCCGCAGGTGAGAGATCATCATCGGGCTCCTGTTTCACCCTGAGAGGGGGTGATGGAGCTCTCTGGGCACCTGCTGGAGCTGGCGAGTCTCCAAAGTTCCCAAACGGACGTGTAGGAATCCGGGTGGCTCCCTGCTGCAGTGCCAGCGTCTGCTTTCTGAGAAACTCCAGTCCACTGGCCGCCCTGTCATATTCTTCGCTGCCTTCATCTCCCTCCATCATCTCATCGTCATCATCCTCCTCACCCGAGTCTCGGCCCCGTTCCTCCTCATCCTCTCGTTCTGAGTCCACACTGTACTGATTAGACACTCGAGAGAGCTGCTCGACCCCAGGGGGCCCCGCAGTCCCTGTGCCAAGGCCCTTGCCCATGAAGCCAGCCCCAGAAGCTCGGGCGGCAGCCAGAATGGCCTGCTGAGCCGCAACCTGCTGCGCATACATGATGTGAGCTTCATGCAACATCTGCTCCTTCCGCTCCATGTCCAAACGTGCCTGCTGTTGGCGCTGAAGCTGCTCCATCATTGCCTCTAGCTTAAACCCCGCTGGGCCACTCTGAGGGTACCCGCCCCCCAAACCCCCCTCCTGAAAGACAAAGACAAAGACATTAATGATGTGCCGTAAAATGAGCATTCAAATTACAGTCACATCCTTTAAAGCTTCAGAGACCCCATGAAATGGCTTGACGAGTGCAGTTCACTGTCCTGTGATGACGTTTTTGAACTGAAACAGAAAGTTGGGACGGGATATATCAAAGGACTAGTCCTTTTTGTTTTTTAAAGGTGCGTCTTGGACTTACTGTACACTGACACCTAGGGGTGTGGATGCAGCATCATTCAAATGCAATAGTTTTCAGTTAAAGATGCTGTTGAAGAAACTCACTATTCACAGTCAGTCATGATTCATTTAATTCACGAGTGAAAGTGTCTAATAACAGGGCAGTTCCTGTGATTAAGCGATTATTATTCAGCTGGTCATGTGATTCTAACATGGCAGCCGCCATGAGGGGACCCTCTCCATATAGAATAAAACAGCTTTAATGAGGTTACTGATATGACTTGTGTTATTGCCTTCATCTCAAGGGAGTCATCATGATTATATAAATATGTTTCATAATTGCAATTAATTTCTTTAGGAGTAAATCTTTTTTAATGAGAATGAGTGCACCTTTAAAAAGCCAATAGCCTTTAGTTTACATCACAGCCATGAACCATGATTTGCTACTTGATAAAGCTAGTCAGAGGCAGGTGGTATTAGGAGGAGGAACATTCTTATTCTAGGGAGCATTTTATTGGACAAAATATTTGAGTGCAAGATGATGTCATCAATTTTTGGCCCATTTATCCACCATTTTTAAATGTGTATATCTGAAGAAAGTTAATTTTGTCAGCTTTTAGAAGTACATTGATTTGCACATAGAAAGCTAATAGACATGGACTAAAAGCAAAACAATACTAATTTTGTTTTTATAGGGTCTTAAAATGCTTAACTTAAAATGTGTGAGAAACTTTTATGAATACGTTATTTCACATAATTTATTTATGTTGATTTGCAATATTTTCTGTACACATCTAAGTTGCAAACACTTTAGCAAGACAAATGTACAATTATTTGTCATGCTGCATGCCAATAAAGCACATTAAAACTGAAACTTGTAGCTTTAATGGACAAGAAAAGACTTGAAATCTTGTCATGGAACAACATTGAACAACTGTAGGAAAAACCGCTCAGCCCATATTTCCCAAAAACAAATACGAACCCATTTCTAAATCTGTACGTCCATCAGAAAAATAAACATTATAAACTAAATATCAGTGTTTTTATCTTATAGCACTTGAAAATCAAATTGATGGCCCTGCCTATCATGATATGCAAACTGTGCAAACTAAAGCAAACAAAACTAAAGCTAATCGGTGCTATATTCAATAATCAGTAAATTAAATATTAAACATATCAGGGGGCCTGGGTAGCTCAACGAGTAAAGACGCTGACTACCACCCCTGGAGTCGTGAGTTTGAATCCAGGGCGTGCTGAGTGACTCCAGCCAGATCTCCTAAGCAACCAAATTGGCCTGGTTGCTAGGGAGGGTAGAGTCACATGGGGTAACCTCCTTGTGGTCACTATAATGTGGTTCTTGCTCTCGGTGGGGAGAATAGCGTGAAGCCTCCACACGTGCTATATCTCCGTGGTACAAACTCAACAAGCCACGTGATCAGATGCGTGGATTGACGGTCTCAGAAGCGGAGGCAGCTGAGATTTGTCCTCTGCCACCCAGATTGAGGTGAGTCACCATGCCACCACAAGGACTTAGAGCACATTGGGAATTGGGCATTCAAAATTGGGGAGGAAAAGGGGAGAAAAAAAAAAAAACATTTAAAAAATATTAAACATATCAATAATGACTGTCAGACTAAGTTTTTAGATATGCAGGTTTACCTGGATAGACTGGTGTAATGTTAACTTTTGTAATACAGCGCTTTGTCTAGATTCATTTAACTCAAGTTATGCTTTTGCAAAAAAAATAAATAAATAAAAAAAATAAAAAAATAATAAAAAATTTTTTTTCAAACATACAGACACATTAAATGCTTAAACAGATAAAACATTTTTATCTAGGCTGATTCCGTGACTGTCAAAAAATCTGATGAGATGCTCTGCGCCTAAACAAATCAGACATGAAATGAAAATACTAGAGTACAAAACAGCCATTCTTCAGAATAAATGTGGTTTAAGTGAATTCAACACGTCTAAAAACAGTTAAAATGTGAGATCAAAGCACAAGCCTTTAATGAAAGCAACATGTTTGTGCATTCAGAGGCATCTGGTGCAGAACAGTGTGTGTGTGTGTGTGTGTTGTGCCAGTGCCCCCACAATGATAGTTAAGCCTAAACTTACCAACATTGTAGGTCACCACCATCATGAAAAAAACTACTTCTTAAAGGTACTAAATATTGCATTAAAAAAAATATCTATAGCTAGAATGCAATTTTGTTTCTCTGGTAATTTTATCCCCACTATGCTATAAAAACAAATGTGTGTTTGTGTCTTTTACACATAATTTGTGATGATAAAGTGCTTTTTAGACATTATTCAACGTAGCGCCATATTTGATATTTGAAACAAGGCTGTGAGGGATAGACTTACAGTCTCTTCAATGGCATGCACTATCCTATAAAGCTCCTAAATGACATCTCATTTTCCACAGCTTGTATTTTCTAAAGTGTTTTGTCTACTGTAATATCTTGGAAAGATGTTTTTTTCAATGTTTCATCGGCGGAACGATCCAAAACACTTCTAACAGCAGTACAACTCAATGAAGAGACTGTAAGTCTATCGCTCACAGCCTTGTTTACATTCACGTCAAAAATCAAATGTGGCGCTATACTGTGAATAAAGGTCCATTGAAGACATTTATTAGGGACCTATATGTGTTTGATTAAGAGCACATCAGGATGTTCAAAGCTGCAGCAAGAGACTAATGTTAACAATATTCTAACATTTAAAATAATATTTAAAGTTACATGACACTTTTCAGTGAGTTTTAAAAGCATCATTTGTATTGCAGTGTTTACGCACTTTTAGACCAATTAATGAATTTCCATTAGCCTTGCAGTCGTTTATGATTACTGGAAAAAGAATTTTACGACCATGAATCATTTTACACCGATTAGTGAATCGGTTCGATTCGTTGAAAAGAACCGACTCAAATGACTCATCGCTGGTGCTTGCGAGCAAGTACTCTACTACACAAGATACATCTTCGTCAATTATTTTAGGGCGTAGTGTAACTAGAAATAAATTATATTTAATAGAAATTGCAATCATTTTTTCCATGAATAGGCCTACTTAGACTTTATTCATTTTCATTACCTTTGCAGTGTCTCGTAATTCCTGAATGATTAAAAAAAAAATTAATCGAAAAAAACCTAATCAACGAACGATTCACTAACAAAACGAACATCACTTCGACTCACGAGTAAATGTACTTAATGAAAGCAATATTTAAGTGAAATAGTTTAAAGAAATGCATAACTAGACAAACACTAAATTCATTACAAAAATTCCCATGACTTTTTTTTTTTTTTTTACATTTTATGAATTTCCCATGACTTGTCCAGGACTGAAAAATACCATTTTAAAATCCTCTGCTAAAGGCGATTGAATGGTCTGCTCACCATCTGTGTTTTACTGCTGCCGGTGTTGTCCACCATCCCTCCGCTCCTCCCGGTCTCGTCGATGTCTCAGTCACTGTCCCTTCGATAAATCGTGCACGCGCACCGGCGGCACTTTCCGTTCGTCCACCGAGTGCGTGTGAATCCGGTGCGCGTGAATCCGGTGCGCGTTCGGCCGCTGATATCTCCCGTAAATGAGCAGGACCCGATCTCAGATCTCCGACCCGCCTGGCGTTCAGATCAGAACTCCGTTCCGTTCCCTTCTCTCTGTCTTTGGCGTTTCCTCCCCTGGCCACACCGAACAACCTCCGCCCCGCGCGAGCGACATGAATGCGCTCGCGCTCTCTCTCTCTCTCTCTCTCTCTCTCTCTCTCTCTCTCTCTCTCTCTCTCTCTCTCTCTCTCTCTCTCTCTCTCTCTCTCTCTCTCTCTCTCATACACACACACATAGTGGAATAATACATGTGCGTTTGGTATTTTGAAAATTATATTAAATTATTAAAACAACAATTTAATAAAAAATAAACTAGTAATAAAAACAATAAATTAAATATTTAGAAAATACATTATATATAATATATCTGTCAAGAAACGGTCCGCTGAAATTCTTAGAGACAAAAAAGCATCTTGGTCGCAAATGATGTCCCCAACATGCTGTCTAGGTAGGCAGCTTACTAGGTTTTGAGCACAACCTGATGAATATGTTTATTTGTGGGTCAAGCAAGACCTGTTGCTGATAATGAGGAGTCTTTTAATGATGCTAAAATAATCAAATTAATATAGCTAAAAATAGTAAATACGAGAATCAAAATAAGTGTTTAGCCTGTAAATGTCAATGAAGTCAATCACTGTTGCACAAGCGCGCCCCCTAGTGTTCATGTGTAGTGGGCACAGTTTTACAGTCGCTGGGAAATGTATTTTTCGTTTATGTTGGCTTGACATTCTGTTTAGTGCAAACATAAATAATCTTCAGACCTCCACTTTTAGACAATGCTTTGTCAAGCCAATATTCAGTTAGTCTTTTCTAGTGTAATATTATATAAAGTTGATGTTCTGAGTCCATGCTGATATTCAGTTCTCGATATAAACATTCAACAGTCATTAATAAAAGCATTAACATAGCTATAGTTTAGGTATGTTTCCTTAATTTCACAAAACAGTTAAATACAAATAATACTTTTCTTACAAGAAAATAAATGTATTTTAATTTATTGCATGTGAAGTCAGTAACTGATTCATTGTGGCAACAAAGTGAAAATGTTTTGTTGCATAGTGTTGCAGATGGTCCAGTCTGACACACACACACACACAAACGCACACGCACACACACCTCTAATACTCAAGAAAAAAACTATTCTCCAGTTATTTCAGGGGCAAATACAAATATATGATAATACAAGTTTGAAACTGAATATAAAATAACACAATCTCTCACAGCTGAGATCTAACTTACTTATGTCATAAACAAATACAAGAAACGTAAAATTCAATGGCAGCTAAACACTAAAGAAGAAGCAGGCGTTTTCCTTTTGGGAGTAACAGAAAATAGTATTGTACTACAGAAAATAGTACAATACTTACGCAACACGTTTTTTTTTTTTTTGTTTGTTTTTTGTGTCAAATTGCAAATTACACATTTTTAAAGCATAAACTTGAAAAGGAACAATTCACAAATAAAAGATAAAAAAAATTAATAAACAAACTTTTCAACACAGAGACTGGACAACACCCAGTCTGGAAACTCCAAAGCAGAGTAGTAAAGCATACATGAGCTCTATAAAGAAACACACACGCATATACAGTATACACACCCACCTATAAATTCTGTTTGTCTCAACAGTATGTAGTGTCAGGTTTCTCAATATCAGTAGCACTCCACTTCCTCAAACAATGTGCTGATTATGGGATGGAATTATGGGCATTTTGTTTCAAGTCACACTAGTTGACATTCTGAGCTTGCTGAACCAACAATAATGGCAGATTTTTTTAAAAACCAAACCACTAACAGCTGCTGTCTCAAGCAAAATGTTTGAACTGTGAAACTCAAGCAAAAATACTGACAGCAAAAACATAGTGATTCATCCAAAATAAAAACTGTCATCATTTACTCACCCTTGTGTTGTTCCAAACCTGTATGACATTCTTATGTGGAACACAAAATGCAACATTTTGGACAATGTATGGTAAACAGTGGCATACAATAACAATAACATTGTTCCAAAGCTCCAAAATGGACAAAAAGTACCATAAATGCATCAAAAAGTAGTCCATATGACTTGTGTGCTATATTCCAAGTCTTCTGAAGTCGAATGCAATAGCTCTGTATGAGGGACAGACCTGAATTTAAGTCGTTATTCACTGAAAATCTTCACATATGGCACGCACTACACCGGGTTTGACATCATCAATGGTGGATGTCATTGGTTCTAACTTGTCAGATGACTGATCACTTCATTTGGATATGTGGAAGTGAGAATGAGATTTGAGAGCTTCATTGGAGGGGAAACATTTCAAAGAATAATGAATTATGCAACATTGGTTTGTTCCTCACACAAAACATCCAAAACACTGTGGTTTTAAAAACATCATAAGAACTCAAATCGAATGTTTCTACTCTATTTCACAAATGGGAGTGACGGCACTGAAGTTTAACATGGTGGCCAAACCGAATATCCTGAGTGTTCAGTGCATGTGTTGTAGGTTCGTTCACTGCACGCAACAGGATGACGCATTTGAACAGCAGCACACAGAGGAGGTCAAGGCTTTAGGGGGGATCAGGTCCAGGTCTTCATCATCAGGTATTTCATCCAGGTGATATCCGTCCTTCAACAGCTGTCTGCTCAGGTCTGGATGCACCTGAGGAGAACAGAAGAGACTTGACGGGACAGACACTGAGTCTCATTCACTAACCAAGTTTACGCACATATGTGTGTAAAATCTGCATGTGGACGCTTTCAATCAGAAGCAGGGTTACCACACCAATTGATTTCCATGATATTTCTAGGTGTTCGGATTACTGGATAAGGATTTAAAAATATATATTTTTTAGAGATTGCACTCACAAAGAACACTTGCTAGCCATTTAAATATTGTACAGACTAGACCACACTAGTTAAAAAAAACATTATTCACTATAGAAATTTCCAAGACTTTTCCAATGACTTTTTAAGATTTAACTAATTTCCATGATTTCTAGGCTAGGAAATCCCTATTATAAAATTCCCTGATATTTCCAGGTTTTCCCAAGACTGTGGGAACTCTGCAGAAATGATGATTGATCTATGTCTTTACTTTTTAGGATAATCCTTTTTTTTTTTTTTTTTTTAGGATATAACTTACAACCAATTGAAATCACATGTATGCAAAATAAAATGACCTAGTGTATTTCTTTTGAATAAATATAATTATTACAAATTGACAAATAAATCATACTTATTTCACACTAAAAACAAATTGAGTGAGAACTTTCACTATCGTCGGTTTTACTCAATCCTTGCATGTTCATATTACTCAAAAAATTCATGTAACCAAGGAAACTTAGTTGATTCAATGAAAAAAAAAGTGTCTTGTCAGCTTTACTTAATCCATGTGCGTTGGGACAACATGAATATTTATTGTTTGGTTAACTGAAACTGGGCAGACAATTTCAAGTTCCCAGCATGCTTTGCATGGGACTCGACAGGAAGAGTACATATTAAAACAAAGCGTTATTTGATGTGTCTTTTTGCAAGATAAATATAAAGGGGGAGACTTGTTAATGATTAATATTTTGTTATGTAGAGATTTAGAAGAATTTCTGTTGTGGGGGTTACCATCATGGTGAAGAGTGGAGCTTGAGCCTAGGTTGAGGACCAATACATTTTTTGAATATTCAACATATTGCTTTATCTACTGTGCAAAATGCTGTGCTAATCATTGCATGGTGACTAAGATGCACTTATTACTGCTTCCCACCAGCATATGAATAAATCTTGTTGGGTTTACTTGATTAAGTTAGGTTCCCTCTACTTGAAGTATTTCAGCTGAATTTACATGGTCATTTTAAAACTGATTTCAAACACGTGGAACCACTGTCCATGATTAGGCCCTTTCCCACTGCAGGGACTAAAACCCATTTTAGGTACTTTTCCCTGGGACTAGTACTTTTCATCATTTTCGCACCCGAGGAACTATAGTTCCTCGTAGCCATTTTAAGGAGCATTGAATCAAGTTCAGCAAAAGAGTTTGAGTGAGAGTAACACAATTGTATGTTATAGCTCAATTTTGTTCTGCATAAAAAATAATCAGGGTTCAGAAACATATTTAACACAAATTTATGTGCACATACATCTTTTGTAAATTCTGTGAATTTTTTATTTTATTTTTTTGTGCACATAAGAACAACTGTAAGCAATTATTAGAGAAGAGTCAATGCTCTAGGTCAGTTATTGACAGCCAAGAAACTTTAAACTGGGTGTGTGGTGACAGACACCTCTAACACAAATATTACAAGTTCAATTCTAAGTACTAGTAATCCAGAAACTAGAGAAATAAGTGCAGTTGTTCAGGACAGAAGATTTCTGCTTAATGAAATGTTATGCGACTACTCAATACATAATGAATTAATAGGAGTGCATGCAATATGGACAAGCAAAATTCCACAGAAAGTGCACAGATTCAAACATCCATAATTTGAAATTTGATTCACATCCCCCACCCCCTTGCATGTTGGCTTATTAAATATTTTTTTCTAATTTCATAACGCTTTCAGCCCCCCCAAAAGATAAAACCTCAGTTTAGCACACTTGAGCATATTCCACAGAAATCTACAGATACTTTCCTCCACAAAAAAAAAAAAAAAGTGTTCTATATAATATAACAAATTAACCTAATTAATTTAATCAGGCTTGTTTGTAAGCATCTCACCTCAGCTGAGGAATATCCAGATGAACAATCCAGCTCTGTATCACTAAGGAGATTAAACAGCACACAATTAATTATAACATTCACACACTTTCTGAACAGATTTGAATAACTGTAAGAGCATGTTTATAACTGAGACACTGACGTACCTGTCTGAATCCAGAGAGATGAGTGAATCTTCAGCTGTCTGACTCAGAGCAGCATATCCCTTATTAAACTTCACACTGCAAACAGAAGAATTACACAATAATACAAAATCCATAAATATCAATAAGGAAAAAGAACATAACAATGAAAAAATATTTCAAAGTAAAAACTGGCATGTTTGTCCCGATAAACACATGGTCTCTTGCCTCTTTTACAGTCAGTATGTTTGACTTGGAGGAGAAATACCAATGGGTTTGATCAGTGTGACTGTGAAACACACCTGCACTCTCACAATCAAACACACTTTAATCAGTGATAATAGGCTACTCCTTGATTCACCACACAAACCAAACCGATTTACTGCAAGAGACGCAAATAAAACAAGCGGGTGCCTGCTACTGTTGAGTTTTCAACACACCTTTCAAACGAGTTTCTATGGAAGGAAAAAATCTCAATTATAATGCATATACTTGGCTCACGAAAACCGGAGGTAGATCAAATGTATTGCAGAAAATGACAGCAGCATATTTTAAAACACAGCATACAGGATGTCTGTTTATGAAAGGCATAAGACCCACTTCTTTGGTTTGTGTCGGTGTTGTTGAAGCCCAGGCCTGCCCGAGCTAAAGCCTCTGTTCTGCAGAGCTCTTCTGGCCAAGTCTCTGTGTTTCTCTGCAAATAAAGCAATACAGAGACATACAGCACAATCACACAATACGCACGTTAAATAATGACATCTATACATGACAGGAGATAAACACAACTACATATCTCTGAACACAGAGCACATTTAATCACTCAACTCGTCAACATAAAACATTAGTACATCTGTGCATTACACCTATCTATCTATCATAATATATATCTGTACATCTTGCTATCTGTACATAGCAATAATTAATTATTATATAATCTATTTATCTTGCTTTACACATTATGAAAAAAACATTTCAAAGCAAATCAGTTATTGAATACTTATGCATTTTCATCAGTACTTACGGAGTTTCACGTGGAATGCAGGTGCTTTGGACATGATATACGGTCCTCTCTTCTCCACCGCTTTGATTCTCTCATCTCCTGTCTGTGGCTGCTCACTGCTTTCAGCACTCTTATGATTAAACATGATTAGTACATTTGTGGATCAACATACTGACATGTGACAGTTTGTCCAACAAATAAGGTAACAACAACTTCATAACATATTCTGTTCTATTTTCCCTTCTCATTACAATTGCAATCTTTACCTATATATCATCACACCAAATCCATTAATAGAGTATATTCTGTACAGTATATTTTGTGTCATACTGTATTTTGTGCATTGTGTATATATTGTATATTGTGTGAGTAATGTCATGATAATTAAATATAGCTGTGTGTATGACTGTTCTTTGGAGCAAGTCGAAATCCTTATGTGACTTATAATTTCTTTTGGCAAACAAACTAAGTACAATTTACTGATGAAGATTTAGATATTCAATACTGATTCCTGGCTTACAAGGGTTTGAAATCCACCTGAATCACCCCTCAGATACAAAAACTGATAATTAAACTTTCAGCAGGAAAAAGATGAAAATATGTCTGATTTGACTAAATTCTCAATAAGAAACACAAAACACATATGACAGCATATAAAATAGCTGCTAATAAAGCTTTACTGTTCGATATCATCTGCCCGGACACATAATTAACATTTCAACGAGTATTGTGTGTTTTTGTATGATTATGAAGAGTGGAATCAAACATCAGCTTAAGATTTGAGCTACAAACACTTAAAAAATAAATACATAAATAAATAAATAAATAAATAAATTAAAATGACCTTCTTCCTCGCCACTGGAGACTCGTCGTCGGACAGAGTGCCCTGCTCTGCGCTCTCCTCCATGTTGTTCATGTTTGTGTCTCGAAGTGAAAGTTTAAAAATGAAATCATGTCTTAAACCGCACAGATGAAACTCACGATAACACTACAGTAAACAGATTCTTCTTCACCTGATGTCACATCCAACGCCGCTTATCGCACTGCCGCCACTCACAGGCGCTCCAGTGGTACTGCAACCTCTCAGGACCGTATCAGCGTTCACTACATTGCCCACTCTTTGTGTCTGTGTGTGAAACAGTACACAGACAATTCTAAACATTTCTGGCTATGATCAGAAAGGAAAGGAACAAGAGTGTCCTGTATGTTCTTTAAAAAAAAATAAAAAATAAAAAAAAAATAGTATTTGAAACAGTATGCATGCAGCTTTAAATGTTTAAGGTTTAGGTTCAATAAAATGTTTTAATAAATATTGCTAACATTGCAGTTGCATGAACCCACTACATCACAACTTCAATTCAGTGAGTGACGTCTAGTTTAAGGAAAATTCCTCCCAAAAACAAAAATTCTCTCATTATTTACTTGCCCTCATGCCATTCCAGATGACTTTCTTTCGTCTTGTGAACACAAAGATTTTTAGAAGAATATCTCAGCTCTGTAGGTCCATATAATGTATGTGGATGGTAATCAGCACTTTAAAGCTCCAAAAAGCACAGACAAGCGTAGTAAAGATAACCTATGCGACTCCAGTGGTTAAAGTAATGTCTTCTAAAGTGATACAATCGCTTTGGGTGAGAAACGGATCAATATTTGAGTCCTTTTCACCGTAATTGTTTACTTCCGGTCGCTTTATAATGCGCATTCATTATGGGACCCAATTCACGCAGCATCTCGTGTGACGCAAATGCACAGGCATGTTCACGCAAGAAATTACGCAATGTGCAGCCTGGTTTATTTACAACAGTTCGCTGTTCACAAGCTTCATTGGTTTTGCTTTCATTTGAACATGCCAACGCGCTTACGTCACGTGAGAGGCGTGAACTCGGTCCTCTCATGAACCGAACTGGAGAGTGACCGGAAGTAAACAATTATAGTTAAAAGGACTTATGTATCACCTTTTTCTTACCCAAAGCGATCGGATCACTTTAGAAGACATTAATTTACCCACTGAAGTCGTATGGATTACTTTATACTACGACTGTCTGTGCTTTTTGGAGCTTGAAATTGCTGATTACCATCCACGTGCGTTGTATGGACCTACAGAGCTGAGATATTCTT
This sequence comes from Myxocyprinus asiaticus, assembly GCF_019703515.2. Classification (NCBI taxonomy): domain Eukaryota; kingdom Metazoa; phylum Chordata; class Actinopteri; order Cypriniformes; family Catostomidae; genus Myxocyprinus; species Myxocyprinus asiaticus. The sequence goes on from NC_059369.1 coordinate 37,912,908, forward strand.
CTAAATATTTTCATTTGTGTTCTCCAGAAGAAAGTCATACATATCTGGGGTGGCAAGAGAGTGAGTAAATGATGAGAGAATTTTCATTTTTAGGTGAACTATCCATTTCACATCTTCTTGGAAATATTGTTATTATAATACATTTTTAATCAAATTATGTGTAAAAATGTTTTAACTTTATCAGTCTGATTAGATAATGAGCCAAAATAATGAGCCATTACATTTCCTTGCACAGTATATAAAAGATTTCTATTTGCACTGCGCATATATATATATATATATATATATATATATATATATATATATATATATATATATACACACACCTGTATATATATATATATATATATATATATATATATATATATATATATATATATATATATATATATATATATATATATATATATCTATATATATATATATATATATATATATATATATATATATTGTCTTATTGTGTATTCTATATATACTTTATTTTCTATTCAAAATTTATTTTTATTCTATTTTGTATTATTATCTCTGTTTTGTTGCTGTATTGTATTGTTGTGCACTGGAAGCTCCTGTCACCAAGACAAATATATACACACACCTGTATATATATATATATATATATATATATATATATATATATACACACACCTGTATATATATATATATATATATATATATATATATATATATATATATACACACACCTGTATATATATATATATATATATATATATATACACAGGTGTGTGTATATATATATATATATATATATATATATATATATACACACACCTGTATATATATATATATATATATATATATATATATATATATATATACAGGTGTGTGTATATATATATATATATATATATACACACACCTGTATATATATATATATATATATATATATATATATATATACACACACCTGTATATATATATATATATATATATATATATATATATATATATATATATATATATACACAGGTGTGTGTATATATATATATATATATATATACACACACCTGTATATATATATATATATATATATATATATATATATATATATATATATATATATATATATTGTCTTATTGTGTATTCTATATATACTTTATTTTCTATTCAAAATTTATTTTTATTCTATTTTGTATTATTATCTCTGTTTTGTGCACTGGAAGCTCCTGTCACCAAGACAAATTCCTTGTGTAAGCATATTTGGCAATAAAGCTGATTCTGATTCTGGAAAAGATGTTAAAATTATGGTTGATATTGCTACTGGTTCATTCATCACACTGAAAATGGATGGTCATGAACAACAACACAGACTGATTCAGTATTGCTTGGTTTATTAGGTCCATTATTATTTTATACAGGACGGGACACAGTTTGACTTCCTGAATTTCACACAGTGTAGAGCAGAGGTAGAAAACCTCATTAATTTCACATAAAAACCCTGAAACAGAAAGAAAGACATTTAAAACATTTGTTTCAAAAAGACAACAATTAGATATTAACAATATTACAATATTATGATGAGAGTCAATTTAATTGGCAGAATTTGATGTGTTAAAATTGAAATAATCAAATGTTTTAAACATGTCTAGTATAATCAGGGTAGTTCTGAAACTGGTTTGGCATTTTAAAGAAACTCCAGGTTTATCAAGGAACTCTGTTCCTGCTATTGGTATATTTTCACCATTTATCACTTGTGTGTCTGTTTAATATTTGTGTCCCCCATGTGGGCGAATCCCCACAACTGAATCAATTATGTACAGCACAACCCGACTCACTGTGTATGTGGCATTCACACTTTATCAATGCCCAGCTCTTCTGGAGTGGAAATACCCAGCTCCTGCAGTGTCGGTCTGAGTTCCTGGATCACATATGGGTAAATCTCCTTATGAGGACCCGATTTATCCTGACAAAACATTGCAGAGAATTACAAAAGAGTGCACTGCATGTTAATGAGAAGACACAAGAGACTGATTACATTCACAAACTCGCACTCAAAAACAATTAACCTTCTACCCACTAAGGATTTTATCCAAGAAAAAGTATAAGGATTAGCCCAATTTGAAATTAAACATGAATGACTTTTTTCAGTAAGTGTGAACATAAGAGGCCTACAGCTGTCTTAATAAAACTGAAGTCTGATTCCGAAGAAATACTGAGGCCAGCTTAAAGACTAAATCCAAATATATAACAGATACAAAACCGTTAAAGATACATTTTAATTATGGTATAAATGAATTAATACAGAAGCACAGGAAAATAGACATGCGCTTGTCTCACCTTGATGGCCTCTAAGATGCGAATCGCGCTGGCCAGATCATCCAACCGTCTGCAAGCACGCAGAGCAGAGTCCAAAATCTTTGGTTCTGGAACAAGGTCGTATCCAATCAGTGTGTTCATACCTGAGAGAAAGAAAAAACACATTTGCTCACATTATTAATACACGATCAAAAGCTAATATTTTTAGACACAGTGATCGATGTGCTCTGTGTGATTTTTTTACTGTGTTATCTGCGTGTTTTGTGTTTATCACCTTTGCGCAGCTCCCAGGCGTCGAGGTCAGGTTTGCTGAAGTACGTCACCCAGCGTGAGTCAAACTCCTCATCTGTTTCTGCTTTAGCATGAGAGTAACATCGTACTGCAGCAGGAGCTAAAATAAAAAATAAAAAAAACAGAGAGAAGACCACATGAATCAGAGAGGAAAAATAAGTTGTCAAATCCATAACGTAAAACAACTTTACACAACCTCTTATAAGCATATAAATCTGGCAAATTAGTTCCTTCACCAATTTTTTTAGTTATGCCCATTCCTCAACTTTAATCTTCTGAATAGTGTAACAAAAAAAACAAGGTTTTTTTTATTTATTTTTTTTTATAACTACTTAATTACCAAAAGTGTAAAGGGTCATTAAAGACCCGAGATATGTAATAGTGAAATATGCACACTATCTGGGCATTTTGTAGATCCATTTCTGATAGACAGACCTAATGTCAACTGAAAAGCAATGTTGTTACAAGTCGTTATGGTTTCATGTAATATTATGATTTTTTTTTTCTATGAAATAACTTGCTCTGATTAATTGTTCACAATAAGACCAGGATGCTGTAATCAGACTTTAAAGGTGGACTCAGTCTTGTGTAGTCTTGGGCACCTAGGATGGAGCATCATTCAAACAATAGTTTTTAGCAACTGATGCAATTGTAGAAATTCACTATTCACAGTCAGCCAGGAATAATTTAATCCCTGAGTGAAAGTGTCCAATTGCAGGGCGGTTGCTGAGATAAAGAGAGTAGTATTCAGCTGGTCATGTGATCATAACATGGCCGCCCCCATGAGCAGACCCTCTCCATGTAGATTACAATGGCATTTATAAGGTTGCAGATATGACTGGAGTCTTCATTTCATGTGAGTGCTCATAATTTCATTCATATGTTTCAAAATTACTATTAATTTCTTTAGAAGTAAATCTTTTTAATGGGGGGAAAAATTACTGAGTGCACCTTTAAATGTCAAACACAGGAAGACTTCTGTAGAACACGAAAGATGAGACACAATCACAGCACTCCATGACAAAGTAATGGAACAAAGTTATAAATTAAGAACAATATCCTTACAAAAACTACCGTTTACAGTACCATGCTACAGTGATGGTAAGGCATTTGCATATTAGTCCAAGGAACTATGGTACTAACATGGTACATATTTAATAGCCATGGCTAAAAACAATAACATCATAGTACTTTTTGTTAGAGTACAGTTCAAATAATTAATGCACATACTGTATTTGATGTAAAATGTGGTCATATGAGCATAAACAGAAAGTGAATCCAATGTGTGCGGCGGGTCAATACAAGGACAAACACAAACATGATGATCTATAATCACAACGACACACTCAGGGAGCTAAACTCCAGCGAATCGATTAAAATCAGTTAATGATCAATAAACTCATTAGACACCGGCTGAAATCTGTGATCAAGTGAAACTCAGACTGTCTTTGACCTCAAAGCGTAACTGCTGTGATCTCTATGAATGAAACCCCTCACAGCATGTGTTTCCTCGCGCTGTTGTCATGTTTACCTGTGTAAACGGGTCGTGTTCGAGTCAAACTCCTGATACCGGCGGCAGATGCGCGCAAAACTGCGGCTGAAAACATGATGAACAGATGTCAAACTGCGGATCCAAACAGGACAGGGCGCACGGAGATTACGCATAGAGGGAGCGCAAAGAGATGACGCTTAAAAGGGGCGGGGTTTGTTAAAAAAAAAAACATCATTTCACTCAAAACAAATAACAAAAATTACAAGGAGATAAATGCATTAAGAAAAAAATATTAATAATAATATATGAATAAATTAATATTCAATAATAATAATAATAATAATAATAATAATTATTATTATTATTATTAGATAGATAGATAGATGTATACACACACATACACACACTGGCAGTCAAAAGTTTGGAATAATGTACAGATTTTGCTGTTTCGGAAGGAAATTGGTACTTTAATTCACCAAAGTGGCATTCAACTGATCACAAAGTATAGTCAGGACATTACTGATGTAAAAAAACAGCACCATCACTATTTGAAAAAAGTCATATTTGATCAAATCTAGACAGGCCCCATTTCCAGCAGCCATCACTCCAACACCTTATCCTTCAGTAATCATGTTAATTGCTAATTTGGTTCTAGAAAATCACTTGCCATTATATCAAACACAGTTGAAATCTATTTGTTTTGTTAAATGAAGCTCAACATTGTCTTTGTGTTCGTTTTTGTTGCCACAGTATGCAATAGACTGGCATGTCTAAAGGTCAATATTAGGACAAAAACGGCAAAAAAAAAAAGCTTTCTCTAGAAACTCGTCAGTCGATCATTTTTTTGAGGAATGAAGGCTATACAATGCTTGAAATTGACAAAAAACGGAAGATTTCATAGAAAGGTGTACACTACAGTCTTCAAAGACAAAAGACAACTGACTCTAACAAGAACAGAAAGAGATGTGGAAGGCCAGATGTACAATTAAACAAGAGGATAAGTACACCAGAGACTCTAGTTTGAGAAATAGACACCTCACATGTCCTCAGCTGACAGTTTCATTGAATTCTACCCGCTCAACACCAGTTTCATGTACAACAGTAAAGAGAAGACTCGCCCGACAGGACAGCCGCATCTATGGCAAGTGCTACAGGAAGTGTGGGGTGAAATGTCACCTGAGTATCTGGACAAACTGACAGCTAGAATGCCAAGGATGTGCAAAGTTGTCATTGCTGCACGTGGAGGATTTTTTGATGAGAACTCAATGAAGTAGTTTTAGTTAGTTTTTTTTTTGTAGTTTTCTTTTTTTTAAAAATTGTAATCATAATTTTTCACATTATTAATGTCCTGACTATACATTGTGATTAGTTGAATGCAACTTTTGTGAATAAAAGTACCAATTTCTTTCCATAAGAGCAAAATCTGTACTCTCTCTATATATATATATATATCCTCATAGCTTTTGTTTTGGAGGAGATTTTCTGAAGTGAAGATAAAAGCCCTAATTCCCTACATAATGTTTAGGTTAGCTGGGTTTGAATTTCAGGCACCTCGCCCTATGTTAATGATGAGTATTTCAAATAAAAAATGTTTCTTTAAATAAATCATGGTTTGACATTGAGTTCTGTCACCGCTAGATGGCAGCAGAAACACACTAAATTCACTGACGCTTCAGTGACCACAGGTCTCAATGCATTTGCCTGTTGACAGGTGCTTTAAAGGTAAACTGAGTCATTTTCCACATGAAAATTTTTTCCATCTAAAATAACTTTTTTTTATTTTATTTTTTTTAACTGATGGCATAACTTTTGCCAAATATGTTTAAATTTATGTTCACTTAAATAAGATTCCAATTATACTAAAAAAGGCTGTTGGAGGTGGCAGACATGGGCAACAAATGTATGCACACTTCTCTGATCTTTCTGTAAACAGAGGAAAGTGGTGAGCTTGTGACTGTTCGATTTGTGCATGATCTCAAAACATTTACAGTGCAAAATGTACCATTAGATGTTTTTATTATTATTTATTCTTAATAACTATGTGGCAACAGATCTATTACTTGCATTAAGCCACCAAAACTAAACTAAGATGAATGTTTTTTGTGAGATGTAGCTTTTCACTTGTGAGCTAATATTAACTCAGCAAAAAAAAAAAAAAAAAAAAGAAACATCCCTTTTTCAGGACACTGTATTTTAAAGATAATTTTGTAAAAATCCAAATAACTTTACAGATCTTTATTGTAAAGGGTTTAAACAATGTTTTCCATGCTTGTTCAATGAACCATAAACAATTAATGAACATGCACTTGTGGAACCGTCGTTAAGACACTAACAGCTTACAGACGGTAGGCAATTAAGGTCACAGCTATAAAAACACCAAAAGAAAGATGCCCAGGGTCCCTGCTTATCTGCGTGAATGTGCCTTAGGCATGCTGCATGGAGGCATGAGGACTGCAGATGTGGCCAGGCCAATAAATTGTGAGACACCTAAGACAGCACTACAGGGAGACAGGAAGGACAGCTGATCATCCTCGCAGTGGCAGACCATGTGTAACAACACCTGCAAGGGATCGGTACATCCGAATATCACACCTGAGGGACAGGTACAGGATGGCAACAACAACTGCCCCAGTTACACCAGGAACAAACAATCCCTCCATCAGTGCTCAGACTCCTGCAATAGGCTGAGAGAGGCTGGACTGAGGGCTTGTAAGCCTGTTGTAAGGCAGGTGCTTACCAGATATCACGGCAACAACATCGACTATGGGCACAAACCCACCTTCGCTGGACCAGACAGGACTGGCAAAAGTGCTCTTTACAGATGAGTCGTGGTTTTGTCTCACATGGGGTGATGGTCGGACTCACATTTATCGTCGAAGGAATGAACGTTACACCGAGGCCTGTATTCTCGAGCGGGATCGATTTGGAGGTGGAGGGTCCAGGGTGGTGTGTCACAGCATCATCGGACTGAGCTTGTTGTCATTGCAGGCAATCTCAATGCTGTGTGTTACAGGGAGGACATCCTCCTCCCTCATGTGGTACCCTTCCTGCAGGCTCATCCTGAAATGACCCTCCAACATGACAATGCCACCAGCTATACTGCTCGATCTGTGCACGATTTCCTGCAAGACAGGAACGTCAGTGTTCTGCCATGGCCAGCGAAGAGCCCGGATCTCAATCCCATTGAGCACATCTGGGATCTGTTGGATCGGCGGGTGAGGGCTAGGGCCATTCCCCCCAGAAATGTCCGCAAACTTGCAAGTGCCTTGGTGGAAGAGTGGGGTAACATCTCACAGAACTGGCAAATCTGGTGCAGTCCATGAGGAGGAGATGCACTGCATTACTTAATGCAGCTGGTGGCCACACCAGATACTGACTGTTACTTTTGATTTTGAAACCCCCTTTGTTCAGGGTCACATTATTCCATTTATGTTAGTCACATGTATGTGACACTTGTTTAGTTTATGTCTTAGTTGTTGAATCTTTTTATGTTCATACAAATATTTACTCGTGTTAAGTTTGCAGAAAATATAAGTTTATGATTATACTAGCCCCCCTTCGTGTGCACGTGCACAGTAATGCTGTGTTTCCTCTAGATGGCAGTAAAAATTCGGAAAATTTGTTCAAAGGCTTCTTTCAGTTGAGTGGGAAAATCACGTTGTTTTATCTGTAGATGGCACCATAGACGCTAATTAAACTCAATGGCTTCCAAACCTCATTTCAAATGTCTTTGCCAAACATGTGTATGGCCACAGTTATATTGGTGTTTCTACAAAAATAAGATAGGTAGATTTTATTATTTTGTTAGGGACTGTCTGGTGGAGAGATTGTGTGAGGCGCTGCTGTTAGTACCTGAATAAAAGAGGCCTTAGACACTCCGAACTCTGTACCGAGAGTGGGCGGGAGTGGCTCTGACAGTCCACGCTTATGTCCTGGTCCTCACTTGGAGCCTTTATTAAGAATCTAGCAGTGGCTAGCCTAGATATCACACCCGGATGTAGTGGTATCTTGATTAGAATGTGAGGATGTCCTTGTGACATCGGATGGTGCAAATAATAGTCTGCAGGCTTTGAATGGGAAAACCTTGTATACCAGAATAATATCTGTTTATTATGGGCAGAGTAATTTTCAGCACTTATCTAGATTCTAACTCCCTCATTCTTCAGCCTAGATGCTCAGATAGTCGTAAAAAATAGGTTTGGTGAATTAACACAGGCAACATGAAGAATTTGACTCTTTTGACATAAATAGCTTCATTATTCAGGGGGTAATAACTGGGCAGGGTAATTTTAATCTACCTGCATGAATTCTACCTCCCTCATTCTTCTGGCTAGATGCTTAAATAGTTATAAAAATAGGTTTGGTGGAATCAGGTGGATTAATAAATGTAATACTATATGTTCCATAAAGCATTTGTTTGTACTGAAATAGATAGTCTTATTATTCAGGGGGGTAATAACTGGGCACAGTCATTTTTACCCACCTGCTTGGATTCTACCTCCCTCGTTCTTCTGGCTGGATGCTCAAATAGTCATCAAAACAGGTTTGGTGGATTAATAGATGCAACACTGTATGTCACATAAAGCATTTGATTGTACTGAAATAGACAGTCTTATTATTCAGGGGGTAATAGCTGGGCAGGATAATTTTTACCCACCTGCCTGGATTCTACCTCCCTCATTCTTCTGTCTGGGTGCTCAAACAGTCTTAAAAATGGATTTGGTGGATTGTCACAAGCAACCCTGTATGTCCCATAACACATTTAATTCTATTGACATAGACAGTCTTATTATTCAGGGGGGTAAAAACTGTGTGGGGTCATTTTTACCCACCTGCTTGGATTCTACCTCCCTCATTCCTCTGGCTGAATGCTCAGATAGTCATAAAAAAGGTTTGGATGATTGAAACAAGCAACACTGTATGTCCCATAAAGCATTTGACCTTTTTGACATAGAAAGTCTTATTATTCGGGGGGTAATAACTGGGCGAGGTCATATTTTCCCACCTGCCTGGATGCTACCTCCCTCATTCTTCTGTTTAGATGCTCAGAAAGTCATAAAAATAGGTTTGGTGGATTAAAACAAGCTACTCTGTATGTCCCATAAAGCATTTGACTCTTTTGACATAGAAAGTCTCATTATTCAGGGGGGTAAAAACTGGGTAAGATCATATTTTCTCACCTGCCTGGATTCTACCACCCTCATTCTTCTGCCTTGATGCTCAGATAGTCATAAAAATAGGTTTGGTCTATTAACAAAAGCAACACTATACTGTATGTCCTATACCAAATTTGATTCAAATGATCATTAAGCTTGCTTGAATGTGTCCTTCATGTCTGCATAATTGTAACAGGCAGGACACAGAAAATGCACTTTTGATGTCCCTGAACACATGATTGGTGGTCAGGGCCGTAGCTAGTGGGGTGAAAGGTGGTAACAATTCTAGGGGCCCAAAGGTCCAGGGGGCCCCACAACAAATTCTAAACTGTATTTTTTTTTTTTATAGGAAAGGGGCCCGGAGCAATATACAGTCAGGTGGCCCAGATTACCATGCTACGGCTATGGTTGGCGGTACCACTGATTGCAGCAGTCACAGGCAATCTGAAATTAGGCAAAAACTTGTGATCTTTCAGCAATGTTACAGACAGACACTGTAACTGTTGGTGGACTGGGTACTTACCCAGTTATTATCACCACTTTCCTCCCCACAGGCATGGCACAGCTGGCTCAGGTCTTCTAAAAATAACCAATTAAAGTGAGAAGGATAACATGAATGCTCTAACTTCATCAATGTACACTATGCATTGTAAAATAAATTGTGTACCCTTTTAAATCTAAATGGTACAGGTGAAGTTCTACTAAACAAATCTAAGCACACTGGAAAATCAGTTTTCTCTAAAATTCATTGCAAATACATGAAACATACCACTGTTTTGGAGAAGAGTGACGGCTATTTCCTTCCTTAATTCTTCCACTCCCTTTGCCGTATTGAGGAAAACACTTAGCTCCTCTCTGAGTACACATTCAGAAAAACTAAAAAAGAAAAAAGAAGAAGCAATTTGATCATATAGAGAAATCAAACATAAATTAGACATCAGCAGACAATATACACCTTAATTATTCTATATTGTGTTTCCCAAGATCATGCTTTAGGGGATTGACAGTTTAGGAGGATAACATACATGAGCTATTTTGCATCACTTACTTTCAAAGCAAAAACACCACAGGATATGCTATCTTGTTGTTTTGAGTGAGGCAGTGTATCGCCTGACCACCTTGACACATTGCATCCCTTGTGTCACAAAAAAGCCCTTAACATATGAAAATCATCATTATTGTAACACTGAAACACAACTGATTTTATTTTGCAAGAAATTATTGATTTAGCACATAAAAAGCACATTTTGTAGATTAACAACTTCAACTCCCTTGTTACATCCTGGCATCGTATCAGATTTGACAAACTTTCTCCCATGGGGTCAAGGAACAAAGCCCTCCTTTTGGATGGCAGCATAACCTTTTAAGTTTTTTAGTCATTAAAAATGTTAATAGTTTGGAGATAAGGACATACAGTATGTACTGTATACACATATATACACATTAAATTATATCATGTTAAATCAACAATTTCTATTCATATTATGTCATTTCAATGTACTAAAAAAGGTTTAAAAAACATCACTATAAAAGGTTATACAATATCTACTATGTACAGACCTGTAAATAATAGAAGCCAGTAATATTAATTGAAGGGATGTTATAATAGCAATACTATGAAATCAGATTAAATACTTAAACTCAGTTAACCTGTAGGTTATACTGAGAATGTTTGAAATGTACATCTTTACATAATGCACAGATTTAATACACAAAACCCCCATGAATTAGAATAATTATAAAATTTTATAATAATAACACCACCAACTGGGGGCATACTGTATTACCCCATGTGTCTAACTTTAAATGTTCACTTCAAACAAAAAGTAATATTTTTTGGTCCACAAATCGTCTAATATCCAGCATGACAGAATGTTACATATCACTATTTTACAATGACACACAATTTTATCAGTTAACTTCTTTACCCATCTTTCCCTACATTTTCAGGAAGGGTAAAATAAGGTTTTATTTGCATAATTGTGTATCTGGACAGAAAGTTAGCTATGGACTTACTATGACTGATTGTAAGTATCTGTTAGACAGTTAATTACATTTTGTAATTATTTTGCTATTGTAAAAGAGGTGTGTATTTTCAAAACATTCCTATTAAACTCATCTAATTCTTAAAACTCTTTCTATAAGGTATTAATGTATTCCAAAAAAGAGTGCTGTGTTGTGTGGTCCAGTTAAACATGAATGACCCTTTGGAGACCATGGATATACATCTAATTGGATACATTTCTGTGTCTTCCTCCTGGTCTTCATCTTCCTCTTCCTCTCTTTGTTCATTCATGTTCTATTTTTAGTTTACAATGAAAAATTGTGCACCTTTTATTTATTTGAGACAATGATGAATTGTGATTGTGTGATTTTAGTAGATGATTGGTTGAGTTTGCACTGGTGCAACATGTTTTCTATACAGAAAACATTTCTGTATTAGCTTATTTAGAGATATGATATTAGATTTAAGCGTGTTTACCATGCTAAATGTTCAAGACAACACTTCTTTGAGAGGGACTATTATGATCTCTTTGACCTCTCTAATGGACCTCCTCTACACAAAGTCATAGATTGTGTTATCTCTCTTGCAGTCTATGAAGACAAACTGCAAAGGCTCACACACAGATTAAAAGTTTATGATAATGTAAACAATTGTGGCTACTGGCTACCATAACCTGGCAATACACTATAAAGAATTAACTCATTTTGATGACCTGTGCATCCAGACAGAAGAATGAGGGAGGTAGAATCCAGGCAGGTGGGAAAATATGACCTCGCCCAGATTTTACCCCCCTGAATATTAAGGCTTTCTATGTAAAAAAGTCAAATGCTTTATGGGACTTACAGTGTTGCTTGTTTTAATCATTCAAACCTATTTTTATGACTATTTGTGCTACCAGCCATAAGAACAAGGGAGGTAGAATTCAGGCAGGTAGGTTAAAATTACCCTGCCCAGTTATTTCCCCCTGAATAATGAGGCTATTTAAGTCAAATTCTTCATGTTGCCTGTGTTAATTCACCAAACCTATTTTTATGACTGTCTGAGCATCCAGGCAGAAGAATGAGGAAGTTAGAATCTAGATAGATTCTGAAAATGACTCCGCTCATAATAAACAGATATTATTCTGGTATATGATATATATTATGGTATATTTTTTTCCACCAATGTTGCAAGATAGGCAATTACAGCACATTTCCTGAGACTACTGCATGCATAATTTAGAATTAACAGGTTTATGTATTAAAATACCACTAAAAAAAATGAATCATGCATGTTAAACACAAATTTGTGAATTTGTAAACTATCGTTTCATTGCATGAGTTAGTAGCTTGTAATAATGACAAAGAACATTTTTTTTTTAAATATGTAATTATTTCGTGAGCAACTGACACTGTAGTGTAAAATTCTACTCATACTGATTTTACTTTCAAGCAAACCAAAAAAATGACCTCAAATGACCCATCAATGTGTTAAATGACATGAGTTGTGTAGAAACACCAATATAATTCTGGCCATATGCACGTTTGGCAAAGACGATTGAAATGAGGTTTGAAAGCCATTGAGTTTAATTAGAGTCTATGGTGCCATCTACAGGTAAAACAACGTGATTTTCCCACTCTACTGATCAGGGTGAAACCTTTGAACTAATTTTTTGAGTTTTTTCTGCCATCTAGGAGAAACACAGCATTACTGTGCGCGTGCAGGTGAAGGGTGGTAGGCTCCAGCCAGGCAGTCGGAATTAGGCACAACACCTATAACTTGGGATGTGGTAACCATGAGTTCCCTATTCATCTTGGGATAGGGAATGAAGCACCAGGCGGCTTAACGGAGACGCCTCCGCTTGTCAAGCTCGTTCACGAGAATTCAATCGCATTTTCATGCAGGACTGTTTGCAGCACACACTGCAAAAGATATATATATATATATATATATATATATAAATATTTTATCTTTTCGCAGCTGCCGCATGTCATTGACAAATCACAGATGACTGTAATCAACTGGTTAGTTCCCTTCAGAACTAAATAGCTGAAATCGCTCCCTATTCTGTAGCATTAATTTGAAAGAGAATGAATTAATGAGTGAGTGTTTTCCTTCACAGCCCATATCTGCCCACCAGTCACATTTATTTAAGCCAAGTTCTATTCATGGTTAAACTGTTTTATGGAGAAATTACACATTTTATGGAGATACAAAAGCAATATTAACATAATATATATCGTAATCAGGGAAGAAGGCAACAACAATGAACTTACGTTGGTCAAATGGACGCAAACAGTTTTGAATAAGGACACAGAAATCCGAACTCAGCAGTAGGCTATCTATCTATCCATCCATCCATTCATCCATCCATCCATCCTTTTTATCTTATGTATCTTTTTTTTATTTCAAAGTGCGGTTTGTTTCCCTTTAATCTCGCGTGCTCCGTCGTCTCCATGTCTGTTGTGAGAAGATTTGTGTAATATGAGACCGACACATTGGGTATTAATATATAATGATAATTGATTCTTAAATTTCGTAATAGATGCATCTAAACTTCTTTGATAGATCGATGCACCGTAATGCACTGATGCATTTTCCACCTCTAATACAGTATATTACTGATGCAATGCAATGCAAACAAACAAACAAACAAACAAACAAACAAACAAACAAACATTAAATTATCATAAGAATAGTCCATAAGACCTGTGGTTTATATTCCAAGTCTTTTGAATTCAGACGATAGCTTTGCGTGAGGAACAGTCTTTAAACTTACATTTTTAAACTAATAACCTTTTATGTTGCTTTGGAACCATTTAAGGGTGAGTAAATAGTGAATTTCCATTTAAAGTTATGGAGTGACTATTTGCACTAGGTATCATCTTATTCAGCCCCGCCAATTTTCCACACTTGCAAATTTTGCCATCTAATTTCCTGTTTGTATTGAAGCTACCAAGAAGAGTCGATCAAAATGGATTACGTGTGGGAGCACAGAAAGTATTTTTCAGCAAGAGTTGATATTTTGAGTTATTATTACACATGCAAGTATAACATTAAAGAAAATTTTTGTTTTGAAAGAGTTGTACTTTTTAAAATGAATTTGTCACCATAAATTTTTTTTTGAGGCTTAAATGTGATTAAAACGTTCACATGTGTATGTGTGAGTATGTGTGTGTGTGTGTGTATAAATATAGTGTCACCTGGGGCCTGGTTAGCTCAGCGAGTATTGACGCTGACTACCACACCTGTAGTTCGCGAGTTCGAATCCAGGGTGTGCTGAGTGACTCCAGCCAGGTCTCCTAAAGCAACTAAATTGGCCCGGATGCTAGGGAGGGTAGAGTCACATGGGGTAACCTCCTCGTGGTTGTGATTAGTGGTTCTCGCTCTCAATGGTGCGCGTGGTAAGTTGTGCATGGATCACGGGGAGTAGCATGAGCCTCCAGTGCTGTGAGTCTCCGTGGTGTCATGCACAACGAGCCACGTGATAAGATGAGTGGACTGACTGTCTCAGAATTGGAGGCAACTGAAACATTTTCTCCAGTTTTTCTCATCCTGTTTCCTGTCTCCACTCTTAATATTTCCTTTAATACTACTTATGATAATAAATAAAAATGAATATAAAGGTTGATTTCCTTGTGGTGATTTGATCCCTATGAAGGTCGGGGAGTTTAGAGAAAGGTTTGATCTGGGTAAAATTAACAATGGTTTTATTATAGTAATATTGTAGTAATCATGCTTTTTGGAGGAAGCCATAGTTTTAATGCAATTAACCATGGTGTTACTAAAGTAATATTGTGTTAATATAGTAACCATGTTAAATTTTGTGGTTACTATGATTTTCTACAAAATACCATGGTAATACTATGGTTAATGTGGTAAAACCATGATTCATTTTTGTAAGGGAAGGTTAGGGTTAGGTAGGGGTTAAATTGGGATTTCAGAGGTGGGGAACCCTGAAAGTGGGTGATGTCGCCACCCCACTACAAAAAATTAATTAATGAAATAAAATAAAAAGCTTTAATAAAATACATGAGTGTCTAAATTTGGATTTATTAATAGGCCTGTATGGTATGTAATTCATAGAAGTGTTTTCTTTCAGGTGAATCAATTTTACTGGGATTCTGTTTTACTGGGATCATGATTTGTCTGTCATTATTTATGTATGTGTCATTATTCAACTTACAGTATTTGTGAAAATACACAATTACATGGAATATTTGATTTAGTGTTTTACATTAGATGACAAAAAACTTGATTAAGAATGATATCAAATGTATTTTATACATTTTATAAAAATCAGATGACAGCTGGGACAAGTTAGGCTACCTTCTTCTTGCACTAGGTTGGGAGTCATCTTATAAAACATGCTAAACTTAAATCTAATTATGTTACAATTTAAAAAGAAATGCACATCGTTCTTAACGGGGGAAACAAACACCTTATACCTTTCACTCAAATACAATAAATGGGATGGATTGACAAACAAGTCTTTTTTTCTTAATTTTTGGAATCAAAGGTGCCAGAACAGCGTAGACTGTACCGGCCCAATTTAACCCCTGAGGTTAGGTTTAGGGGTAGGGTTGGTGTAGGGTGTCTGTGGGACTCTAAATAAACACAATAAACAAGCTGAAGTGATACCCCTAGACTGTATGTTAGTAGTTAATTAAGGGTGAAAATAGAATCTATCATTATTTGCATTTAGTGCAAATAGGCTCTGCCTTAAGTTAATGTTTGAAAATGTTTTTTTTTATTATTTTTTTTATTATTATTATTAAAATAAACTTTAAATAGAAATCTCCAAAAACATCTCCTGACTAAAAGATTTGTGCAATTTCTCCGGGAGGGTGAAACATTCATGCACTTGGTACAAGCACTCTTCACAGTTAATAAATAATACAGATTTACTTAGTACCAACAACACCATTGCATATTTATGCAAATGTGTATATTTATTAAGATCTGAGTGTTTATTATTCAGTTCAACAGATCTTTCAGGAGTTCAGATGAGTTGAGACCCCACCCTCATGAACTCGCTTTCGCTCATTTGAATAATTTGTGCTAATTAGCTACTTATGTGGAGAGGATCTGGCAACCCTCAAACCGCACTGATGAACTGCACATCTCTGGTGCCATTAACTCACTAAACATCTCGAGCTCAAGCATCTATTTAAACACAAGAGCCCTGCGGTGCACTGAAATCACATTCTGTTGGAGGGTGAAATGTTGGGACAGAAACTGGCATTAAATGATGAGCTTTCATGTTCTAGCTGGCCAAATGCTGCATTGCTGTTGATGTATGTGTGTGTGTGATTGCTGGGTTAGATGAATACTGCTGCCAGCTAAAAATCTGCCACTCGATGCTAATGTCAAAGCAGCGACAGCTCAGGACGGATTGCTAACATCTGGAGTAAAAACAGCCTCTCACTGGCCAAGTTCGAATGGAATTTTAGGTTACGACTTATTGAATATGACTTATTGAATACTGCATACTTGTTAATTACCTTTATAACAATAGACCTCATTAATTAGCATGTTTAATTCACCAAGAAAAATCTAAGATTTGAATACTGTGCATCCTATACACATATACATACTATATACTGCAGCAATAGTAAGAGTAGTGTGTTAGTATACTATTCTGAACATAGACATAATTTCTGATAGGCTGCAGTGATGTCAGTGGTGTCGGACGTCCATTAAACAGGAGCTCGTATCAGTGCTCACTGTCGCTGATTTGATGGATTTTATTTGATTGCACCACTAATTGAGATGTCACACGCTGCAATGGGTGTATTTGCGTTGGTTGGCGTGTCTGTTAACCGTTATTTATGACAGTCATTAGGACGTTAAGAAGTCGTCAGTTCACATTTCCTGCGCATTCACTGAAGTGCTGTCGCTTAATCTCAGTCATTATGAATTTTGAAAAGTATTTTCACATACTGTAGAACAATAAATGGTCTTGTCACTGCGACAACAAAAGGCCCACAAGCACTACTGAGTTGACGTTTTTGTTTTCTGCCAACTCCGTCAATTATATGATTTGCTTTTAACTCACTGTGGAAGTGAAAGAACTGAGATCAATGGCAATCACCACAAAGTACAGTAGTTTTGACTTGGAAGTTCCAGTTTAGACTTAAAATGTGGAAATACTCTACTAACATCTGATCTGAAGGCTAATACATCCCACATAAATTAATTATTTATATAAACAGAATCTGAAGCCAATTAGTACATCCTATCATGGTGAATATTAATAACATTATGTAGTGTAATATTATTTATACAGTATGACATTTGGTGTGTGTGTGTGTTGTGGCTTTCTGGATATAAAGGTGTTTTGTGTGTGTGTGTAGGGGTTTTCTGAAGTGTGTGTTGGGGGGATGGGAGTGGGGTGTGGGGTACTGTGACAGCAGGCCGTGACTGCGGTGGAGTGAGTGATGAATGATCACAAACCACAGAACTGTACCAGCACCTCATCCTGTGTGTTTGTGTGTGAGTGTGTGTGTGTGCGTGTATGTGTTTGCAGATCATTCGTCTCATCTGCGCGCACTCTCATTCCCGTCATACCTTCACGTCTCATCTAATCGTCTCTTCTCACCCCTTTGGCTGTGATGCATGAACGTGCTGAGAGAGTTTAAACATCTCTTCTGCCCTTCCTCTCCTCTCCTTTAACTTCCTCATCCTCTTCATTCTTTGTTTCATTGTTTCTTTGTTTATTTCTTTCTTTTGTTCGTTTAGCAGGAGGAGAGGTCAGATGTTCACCTCTGCACACATTTACATACATGCTGCAGTCGTTTTTAAGCCGTGGACACACTACACTGCGTGCTCCATTTACTTCCATTCATACGCAAAGGATTTGAATAGGACTTTATACCAACAAATAGCAGCAGCTCGTTATTATACTGTATTGTGCTCAAATGATTTTCACCTCTACTCTCTTGTTTTTCCTCTTCTCTTTCTCTATCCTTCCTTTCATCCACTTATCTCTCCATCTTTTGCTCCATTTGCGGTCCTATTCAGGCCTGTCCAGGTCTAATCACTTTCATCATTACTTCTATTAGAGCGACTGAATACAGAGTAATTAAAGTGCAGAACACACACATACACACACACACAGAGAAAGAGAGAAAGAGAGAGAGAGAGCAGGATGCAGAGCCAGCCATCCATGACAGACAGACAGAACAAAATGGTTGAAGAAAAAGACAGTTTATAGGTCAGAGCTAAAATGTACAGAGTTGACTCTTGCATGAAAATGAGAGAGATTGATTTAAAGTCAACATGAAATCAAAATTGACTCTATGTACTTTCTTAATACATGTTCTTGGTCTGTTTGTGAACAACTTATAAGTGCACGGTAACGGAAATATTATTATTTATTTTTTTTTGTTTGTTTTTTTTTTAGGGTTTGAACAAACCCCTAACCCTAAATTCGATGTGTACCTGATCCAGCACCGTTTGTGCTACAGACGAGAATGATACCTCAAATTAAGTTGCTTTTTGAGAGAGGTATGCTATTACTTTTAAAAAAAGATCAGACTTCCAACTTTCATCAAGTGAACATTAAAATGGGATGAAAGAAAATCGAGGGTGCCGAGGGTCAAGAATTGAGAAAGTTTGAGAATCGAGAGTGGACTCTTCTGACTTGTACCAGTAAAAACCCACCAAGCAACCACCAAGAACACCATAGAAGATCCTAGCAACAACCCAGAGCACCCTTGCAACCATCTAGTCATACACTAACAACCAGAAATACTAGCTGTCTTGTTGTTGTTTTGCTACTGTAGCTGCCATGTTTAATTTTGTGGTCTGCTATATTGTTGAAATGTAATTTTTAACTAAAAAAAGATTAAAGTAATCTACTCTCTATGATAAACTCTCTATGATAAAGTCACCCATGCACATACCACACTATTTTTTTGGTTGGTCGGTCGGTTGTTAGGTAGGTCGGTCAGTCTGTAGATAGACAGACAGACAGACAAAGAGAGAGAGAGAGAGAGAGAGAGAGCGTGGTCTTTCAGATAAAACTGACTGAATAAATAAGTCTTCTCAGAAAGACCAGCATCCACAAATGCTGCTTGTTTCAGCAGGATGCATAATCAGTGTGTTGAGGTTGTGACCCAAACCCATGTTCTGTGATTATGTTCAGTTGGATCAGAACAGCTCCAATGTTCAAATCAATCACTCTGAGCTCAGAACACTCTCATTCACTGCTGTAAATTGTTTTAATTTCACATCGATCAATTATTTACTCACGCCAAACATTCTGTGACTCGCCAGCCATGAACAGAGAGAAATAAAGAAAGAGAAAGAAATAGACACTGCAGACATAGACAGACAGACAGATAGATAGATAGACAGATAGATAGATAGATAGATAGATAGATACATAGATAGATAGATAGATAGATAGATAGATAGATAGATAGATAGATATTGTGTGCAAAACAATCAGGCCAATGAGTACTTTGAAACTAAAATGGAATAGAAAAGAGAAGGAGAAGTGGATGGAGAGAGAAGTCTGTGCGTTCCATCATTTGAAGAGCAGAACAATAGGAGGAACGGTCTGCTGTTAAGACGACACTCAAAACATCTAACACAGCAGATCACCCTGCAATCTTCTCCTCTCTTCTCCCCCTCTCTCCATCCTCCCTTTCTTCTCCTCCTCTTTCCCGGCACAGTGATGGCTTTTTCAGCACTCCGTGTCTCCTCTGCTGAAGTTCTACAATAGCTGCTTATTTAGGAAGCACTTTGAAAGGAGCTGTAGCCTTGACAGGGTGCCATTAAACTGGGCTGCAAGATTACACAGCCACCCACCCAACCAGCACCACTGCAAAGACTCTCATCGTCCACAGAAACACTAGACATTACATTAGAGCAGAAATAGGCAAAATAAAAAAAAAATGTAAATCGACTGCAGTTCTATCAATGATTTTGAATTTAATTGGCCACTAATTAGGTCTACTTATTCTCTTATATGTAGAATAGATTTTATAAACATTTTATACACTTGAGCCAGTGTAAGGGGCAGTTTCATGATGAAAACGTCCCCATAGCGACTTTTTGAAAGCTTCATAAAAATGTCATTGTCATTCCTTTCTCACCTCAGTTTGGACAAATCCGTCATAGGTTCGGCAATCTTCAGATTTAACATGCTTGTTTAACCACAATATGTTTCATTATACTTATAAATATATTAGTTTTGTTGGGCCTGGGTAGTGCAGCGAGTATTGACGCTGACTACCACCCCTGGAGTCACGAGGTCTCCTAAGCAACCAAATTGGCCCAGTTGCTAGGGAGGGTAGAGCCACATGGGGTAAACTCCTCGTGGTCGTGATTAATGGTTCTCGCTCTCAGTGGGGGGCGTGGTAAGTTGTGCGTGGATCACGGAGAGTAGCATGAGCCTCCACATGCTGGGAGTCTCCGCGGTGTCATGCACAATGAGCCACGTGATAAGATGCGTGGATTGACTGTCTCAGAAGCAACTGAGACTTGTCCTCCGCCACCCGGATTGAGGTGAGTAACAACGCCACCACAAGGACTTACAAAGTAGTGGGAATTGGGCATTCCAAATTGGGAGAAAAGGGGATAAAAAATAAATTTTTACATTTAGTTACATATTCGATATTTTCGATCCCCCTAACCCAACCCCTATTTTTACCTTGTTTAAATGAAAAATTTTGATGAATTTTGAATGAGCATAAAAGCAAAAACAAATTAAATAAAAATAAAGCAATGACTAAATGATGAGAGAATTTTTTATTCATTTCATTTTTAAATGTACTGAAGCTTTGGGATAAGTCTTGAAATCCTCCAAAATTATTTGAATATGGCATCAGATTGACATTTTTAAAATACAGACCAAGGCTGATGTTTCTGTGATGCTGGCAAAAAGTCACTATAGGGACGTATCGTAATGAGAGTGTGTTGTCAGGGTACATTAACTTTCCAAAGCAAGATGTCGATTCCCCATGTCACCATGTTGGAATTTTGAAAATGCTGTTTTTTTAGCCACATAACTTGCTAACAAGTTGCTAAATATGGAACACAACTACAAAGATGTAAATAATACATGCTTGACAAACTAAAAGCTTGGTTCTAAAAACCCATTGAAAATTCCAGAGGGAGCTCATGACTCAAAAATCTTAATTCTCATTGGGGTTTTAGGGCTACAACATGAACAGCTTTATTCTAATGGTGCACAACCCTGCATGGCTAGCGTCCCATTTGACACCTAGTGCACTTTTAGTATAGATTCAGACATGGTTAATAGCCGGAGTGTAAGTGTACAGATCTGACCAGATTGTGTGTGCAGATCAGCTGTGAAAAATAAAAGGCGAGCAGCATATGAGTTTTAAATTATAGCTTTTATGCTGCGTGAAGACGTGCTGTCAATACGAAATAGAAAAGGGTTTCAAGAACTCCACTTTGTTTGGGTTCACCTCTGATTACCATCATAACCAAGATATGTTCGCTGCAGTTCACGCACACACATGCACACACACTTTGTCTTTTTGCTTGACACCGTGATTGCCTTGTATTTAAGACACTCTCTGCTGCACTTTTCTACCACAAAATGCTTCTCCAATACCGATCACAGGCTGAACACTACCTTTTTTTTTCAATCTGTGAAAGGCGGGTTTTTATTTTATTCCATCAGCACAAATGCTCTGCCAGCCGTGACAAAGACCATTCGATAATGCTTGTGGGGAGGTGAGAGAATATTCACACCCTACTCCCAGCTTTTCAGCAGAGTTTTAAGAATATTTAGAGGTCTTTCGGGATAATTTGCATTTAAATTTTGCATTCAAAATATGGATAGAAAAATTAACTGGAATAAATAGCATTATTGACATTGACAGTGCTAGAAATGTCTACAGAAGGCCATGAGATTAGAGTTTCTCTGTCAATGTGTGAACCTTTAGATGTGCAGCTCTCATGATAACTGCAGTGTTGTGTGTTTGAAAGGTGTGAAAATGCAGGGAAGTGGACGTTTACTAGCGGTAAATAGGCTTTAATCTCCTCATTCCCAGCTTGTTGACCTTAAAGCTGATTTGTATGCATCTTCTGGTGGTTGCCAGATCCTCTGTCTGCAGGGAATTAGATCACTCATTCAAAATTAAAATCAGCAGTAAATTGGAGCAGCTGATTGCCTGAGTGCCGCAGAGAGTTGTTAAAGTGGATACCGTAGGACACACGGATTCGACATGTCCTTGCTCGCATTATTTCTGCTCTTATAAACACTTATTCACTCGCCCACTTAAAAGCAAACTTCATATTTAAAATATTCACTTATATCCATTTGGGATACACCCTAATTTAAAACAATTGTTCATCCAAAAAAGAAAGTTCTGTCATCATTTACATACACTTATGTCGTTCTAAATCCACATGCAGTTCACAGTGACCATGTTAACCATATGTAATATCAACTGTGATTTTAAAAATCTTTTGACCCATTATTTTATCAGACTGCCAAAAATTATTATTTTTTTACTAGGGCTGTTGATTTAATGCATTAATTTAGTGAAAATAATTGCATTAAAAAAATTATGTGTTTAAAAAACGTAATGTGCATGCTCACTGACCCGTATGTAAATTCCGTAATAAAAGTATGAATTTTCCTATGATCGGAGTCAGGGGCATAGATTCCAGGGGGGATGGGGGTGAGGCAACCCCCTCAATAATCAAAATGTCTAGGTTACTGTCATAACCCCGTTCCCTGATGGAGGGAACGATACGTTGTGTTGATGTAGTGACACTAGGGGACACTCTTGGGAGCCCCAAACACCGCTGATGTTTTAAGAAAAGGCCAATGAAAATTGGCGAGTGGAATTGGCATGCCACTCCCCTGGACATACGGGTATAAAAGTAGCTGACGATCAGATCAGAGCTATTCAAGCTTAAAGTAACTTTGTGTTTTTATGAGCAGCATCAGTAGGGGGCAGTCAGCATGCCTTACAAGCAGCGCAGCAACAGAATGAGAGCCGGTCACACAGGACGCATTCTTGACAGAATGAGGCAGAATGGAGGATCTTGAGTAGCGATTTTTAAAGTTTCAACTACTTTTAACTTGATACAGCATTCTAAAAATGCGGCATTTATGATGCTGAATTCCACTGAGATGCTCCAGTAGCGTCCGTCTGATGCACATGTACATAGACCGAGAATTAAAAATAACTCACACAGAACACAAGAACATGCGAGACCAGGACAGATTGACCAACTCAATTGCAAAATGGATTACTGTCGACTGTAGGCTTCACGCAATTAATTGTGATTAATTCAATAAATTAATTGGCATGCCTGTCATGTAATTAATTCCATAGAAAATTGTAATCTATTGACAGCCTTTATTTTTTCACAAAATTGGATAAAAATGCTTTACTTACATACATAAATAAACTGAATAAACTGAGATAATAACTGAAGGGCGCTCACTGAAATAAACATGCAACACAATGACGTCATACAACAACAATGTAGAATACTAGTGTTTGGAATGTTTATCGTTGCATACTACATACTGTTTCAGCAGGCATGCAGTGTACACTGTCTGCACAGCAAGCAGTATGACAATATTGCATTCTGAACATAGGCTCTGCCTCAGCAAACTGTTACAGCTCTTCTGTTGGATTTTGATAATTGCAGACGTTAAACTGCCACCTCATTTCTCCCATTTCTAATTATTGAGCCCTTCACTGTTGACAGTTACACACACACACACACACACACACACACACACACACACACACACACACACACACACACACACACACACACACACACACACAGTGAGCTGCAGAACATCGGTGTGCAATTACACTCCTGCAATTATGGCTCTATTCTAAAGCATGGCATTATGGGGGATTTGCTCTCCATTGCAATTAAAATAACGGGACAAATCTGCTCATTTTTTCCACACAAAGACAACCAATTTACATACTGAATTACACTTTCGGGGCAGAAATTCTATAAAGTTTTAGAACCTGAAGTTTACTCTTTACTTACTAACAAAGTGCCCTTGTGCCTGTTACTACAAATTTTTGCAGTACTAACTCAGACTTGAAGGTGTGGGATGAAGGTGAGGTGTGTAATTTCTGCACCACTAGTGTCACCAAACAGAATTGGCAAAATAATGATTGTTTTCATACAGCTTTCCCAAACACTCCCCCCATCTTCTATTGATCGACAAGTTCCACCTCAAACTCATGCCATTGGTCGAGCCATTGTTGCTGTGTCAGGCTGGTCAGGATGCTCAAACAAGCAGAGCAATGTTATGACAGCTCCACAGAGCCACAGTGTTTGCACTTTTGGAGAAATCAACCTCCGAATGGTTTACTTGCAGTCAGGGTTTGAAGGGTTACTTTTGAAATGTATTCCACTACAGATTACAGAATACATGCTGTAAAATGTAATTTGTAACGTATTCCGTTAGATTACTCAAGGTTAGTAACGTATTCTAAATACTTTGGATTACTTCTTCAGCACTGGTAGATTTTTTCACTTGTTTTGACTATAAAAACTCTGCCAGTACAGTAAGACAAAATACACATGTTAAAAATACATTCTCTGAAAAACCTAAATATCTTATGCAGTGTTGTTTCTAAAACAAGATAAAGCAAACTGATCTTGTTTTAAGGATTTTTAGATATTTTTACAGGAAAACAATACAAAAATTATCAAGAATACGATTTTTGCCCTAATATCAAAGGTCTTACTAGAAAAAATAAATTATGTTTCAATGTGAATTTTCTTGATAAAAAATATGATCGTGCATGTAAAATGGCTAGAAATAGCATTTTAGCTTAGCCTAAAGCTGACAATTTACACAAGGTTTATTTCTATTTCTTCTGCTCCAAACTTACTTCAAACTTACTTCTCTGTCTGCTCGAATGAAATGTAACACATCATAAGAAAGTGTTTCACCGCTGTTCAAATGCACTTTGGATCGCATCAATTATATGTATAGATGTTTTCCATCTGAAGGGATACATATTAAATGAAACAAATGACAATAAAATGCAAAGTAATCTCTTCAGTAATCAAAACACTTTTTTAATGTAACTGTATTCTAAATACCAATGATTTAAATTGTAACTGTAGTGGAATACAGTTACTTATATTTTGTATTTTAAATACGTAATCCTGTTACATGTATTTCGTAACTCCAGAACCCTGCTTGCAGTTGTCTCTACATATTAAGGAGGAAGGAAAGATTTTAAGGAGGAAATATTTTAACATAGAAAAGAAAATTACACATCACCTCTCTTTAAGCTTCAACAAAACTGCTAAAAGGAGAATTTAGATTAAAACTGCTGCTCCTACTGTAAATGGTCTGATGGAAAATGTCTCTCTCTCACACACACACTTGACATTTCCCTCTGAGCGTGCTGTGTTAGATGACCTAGCATCTCTACAAGCGTGACGAAGAAAGTAGTGACCCAGTACGAATGGCCACTGCAGGGGAGTAGATACACACACGCACACATACACACACACACACACACACACACACACACGCACACATACACACACACACACACACACACACACACACTCTCCCTCTCTAAGGAGCTCTTTGCCATCTGGATACATGCTGAATAGCTCGACTTTACATGAGGCTTGGGGTGACAGTCACTCCTATGGAGCTCAAGTGCAGTTAAAACAGTTGTTCTGACCGATGAGCGCAAAAAACAAAAAAACAAAAACATTTTTAATAAATAAAAACAAGAAACTAACCTACTTCAATTGAGTCTTTACCACCTGTAGTCATCTGATGCTTTACAGGAATGTTTGGATTTAAAACCACTTAAGCACTATGGACAGCATCTATGACTTGTAGTCGATTATCAAATAAAAAGATTTAGACTCCATCAGTACAAAAATTGTGTTTACAGTATATTCACTTAAAATGGTTGTCAAAGGGGCAAGTGTACCAGAGGGTTTAAAAGCAGCATGTAGCTCATATTTTTAAAGCACATGTAAACATTACATGGAGTGTAGCAGGATTCGTTGGGCACAAATGAGACACGACACAGACAAGGTACACTTTTACCCCCAGAGGGTTCTTTTATTGGTTGAAGTATGGTCGTGGAGAAGTGTGCAGGGTAGGTGAAGGTGCTCGGTGCGCAACCGCATTCTTCCCTTCGTGCAGTGTAATGGTGAGTGGGTGCCGTTAGCAGAGAGGTGAGACTTGCTCCTCATCCGAGTCTTCGAGTGCGACGAACACCAGAGGGATGAAGTCTGCTTCCTTTTAGTCACTGCCTGTGAACACATAGAAAGAATGCGTGAGTGATGCTTACAAACAAGGGTGTTCATTTTTATCAGCAAGCTCACGATACTTTTCCTCACCAACTTCTCGTCCAACTGTTTCTCTCTCTGGCTTTTATTCCTGTGTTTCCCTCATTGATTATTAGACATCAAGAACCAAGAACCATCTCGTCACCCAGGCATCCATATTCTTTGCCCGGGCCATCCATTGAAGAGGTGCGTGATCTGTGATTAATGTAAAGGACCTCCCCAACAAGTAGTACCGCAACTCCAGGTCTGCCCACTTTATTGCTAGGGCCTCTCTCTCCATAGCGGCATATCGGGCTGGGTTCAGCTTCCAACTGATGTATACTACCGGGTGTTCCTGCCCCCCCAGACACTGTGACAGTACTGCTCCCACTCCTGTAGCGAATGTGTCCATCTGTAAATTAAATGTCAGGGAAAAGTCGGGGACATGTAACACCGGTTCGGATGTGAGGGCTCCCTTTAGTGCGTGGAATGCCTGCTCAGATTCCTCAGACTATAAGACCTTCTCTGGTTTTCCTTTCTTTGTCAGGTCTGTAAGGGGGCAAGCCACAGAGGAGAAATCAGGGATGAAGCATCGACAGTATCCGGCCAACCCCAAAAAGGCATGTACCTGTGTTTTGTTGTTGGGAGGAGGGAACTCTCTTACTGCTGTCACCTTGTTTTCCTGGGGAAGCACCAGTCCTCGTCCTATGCGGAAGCCCAGGTACCATGCCTCTGAGAGAGCCAGGTGACACTTGCGGGGGTTGGCCATCAGCCCAGCCCTACGTAGAGATGACAGCACCTTCAGCAGCCATAGTAGATGGTCTTCCCATCCTTTAGAATGGATAACCACATCATCCAGATACGCGGCGGTGTATTGTTGGTGGGGGTGCAGCATGACATCCATCATTCTTTGAAAGGTGGCTGGTGCCACATGCAGCCCAAAAGGAAGAACCCGATACTGGCAGTGGCCCAATGAAGTACTAAAGGCCATTTTATCCTTTGCCTTGGGTGCCAATGGAACCTGCCATTATACTTTCATCAAGCCCAAGGTTGAAATAAAACAGGCTCTCCCTAACCTTTCAATGAGTTCATCTACCCAAGGCATGGGATAGCTGTTGAAGGTTGATACTTATTTAGCTTCCTAAAGTCATTGCAGAAGCGGAAGTTGCCATCCGTCTTCGGGACCATACCAATAGGGCTGGACCATGGGCTCTTGGATGCTTCAATCACACCGAGTTTTAGCATCTTCTTTACCTCCTCCTAATGGCTTGCCGGCGGGCTTCAGGAACTCGATATGGCCGCTGCCGTACCACTAGTCCTGGTGGTGTGCGTATGTTGTGTGATATTACCTCTGTCTGCCCAGGGAACTCCGAGAACATGTCCTTAAATTGACTGACCAGGGCCTTCAATTCCTTTCGCTGGGCTGCTGACAGATGTTCTCCTAAATCCACCACCAGGGGTCCTTCCATAGCCAGTAGGGCTGGTTGACTTCCAGGCTCCACCCAGCACTTAAGGAGATTGTTGCGGTAGATTTGTTCCACCTTCCGTCTCTCTGGATGCCTGAGCCGATAGGTCACGGGTCCCACCCGCTCCACTATGGTGTAGGGGCCCTGCCAAGATGCGAGGAATTTACATGACATATTTGGTAACAATAACAGGACCCGGTTACCTGGGTGAAACTCACATGCCTGTGCCGGTCTGTTGTATGTTCGTTGTTGTGCGTGCTGGGCCTCCACGAGGTGCTCTTTCACAAGCGGCATGACCCATTCAGTTCGGTTTCTCATGTTCCTCACATGCTCGATGGTTAAGCAGAATGGTGATGGCTGCTGTTCCCGGGCTTCCCTCGCTACATCTAAAAAAAACTCCTGGGTTGCCGGCCAAACAATTCAAATGGAGTGAAACCTGTTGAAGCTTGTGGGACTTTTCTTACCCCAAAGAGCACATATGGTAGAAGGAGGTCCCAGTCACACCCATCCTCAGCAATCACCCGCCGATGCATCTGTTTCAGAGTCTGATTAAAGCGTTCCACCAGACCGTCTGTCTGTGAGTGATATACTGAGGTGAGTAGTTGTTTTACTTTGAGGAGTTTACATAGATCTTTCATTAGTCGGTAGATGAAGGGTGTACCCTGGTCAGTCAATATCTCCTTAGGGACTCCGACCCGGCTGAAATGTAAGATGAGCTTTCGGGCGATGTTTGCTGATGTTGCTTTGCGTAAGGGAACTGCCTACGGGTATCTGGTAGCGTAGTTCATAATCACCAGAATGTGTTCTTGTCTCCGGGCAGCAGCCCAACGAGATCCATGCCTATCCGCTCAAAGGGTACCTCTATTACTGGAAGCAGAATCAGTGCGCTGGGGGGTTGTTTCTGCTGAGCCGTATGTTGGCACACCTGGCAGCTTTGACAGAATCGTTTCACCTATGCAATCATCCCTGGCCAGTGAAACCTGTCGCGAAGACGCTGCAGGGTGTTTTCAGCTCCCAGGTGGCTCACAATGGAGTGGGAATGGGCCAGGTCCATTGGTTCAATTGTTTACTGTTAATTTACTGATATGAAAGACTGGGAATACAGTGCATTCGGAAAGTATTCACAACACTTCAATTTTTTCCACATTTTGTTATGTTACAGCCTTATTCCAAAATGGATTAAATTCATTATTTTCCTCAAAATCCTACAAACAATACCCCATAATGACAACGTGAAAGAAGTTTGTTTTCAATCTTTGCAAATGTATAAAAAAAATAAATAAATAAAATTTGTTTAAAAAATCATGTACATAATTATTCACAGCCTTTGCCATGACACTCAAAATTGTGCTCAGGTGCATCCTGTTTCCACTGATCATCCTTGAGATGTTTCTACAACTTGATTGGAGTCCACCTGTGGTAAATTCAGTTGATTGGACATGATTTGGAAAGGCACACACATGTCTATATAAGGTCCCACAGTTAACAGTGCATGTCAGAGCACAAACCAAGCCATGAAGTCCAAGGAATTGTCTGTAGACATCCGAGACAGGATTGTATTGA
The DNA here is from genome assembly GCF_019703515.2 of Myxocyprinus asiaticus. Lineage (NCBI taxonomy): Eukaryota > Metazoa > Chordata > Actinopteri > Cypriniformes > Catostomidae > Myxocyprinus > Myxocyprinus asiaticus. Next base: position 37,942,416 of record NC_059369.1, read on the forward strand.
GGCACAGATCTGGGGAAGGGTACAGAAAAATTTCTGCAGCATTGAAGGTCCCAATGAGCACAGTGGCCTCCATCATCCATAAATGGAAGAAGTTTGGAACCACCAGGACTCTTCTGCCGCCCGGCCAAACTGAGTGATTGGGGGAGAAGGGCCTTAGTCAGGGAAGTGACCAAGAACCCGATGGTCACTCTGACAGAGCTCCAGCATTTCTCTGTGGAGAGAGGAGAACCTTCCAGAAGAACAACCATCTCTGCAGCACTCCACCAATCAGGTCTGTATGGTAGTGTGGCCAGACAGAAGCCACTCCTCAGTAAAAGGCACATGACAGCCCACCTGGAGTTTTCCAAAAGGCACCTGAAGGACTCTCAGACCACGAGAAACAAAGATTGAACTCTTTGGCCTGAATGGCAAGCGTCATGTCTGGAGGAAACCAGGCACCGCTCATCACCTGGCCAATACCATCCCTACAGTGAAGCATGGTGGTGGCAGCATCATGCTGTGGGGATGTTTTTCAGCGGCAGGAACTGGGAGACTAGTCCGGATCGAGGGAAAGATGAATGCAGCAATGTACAGAGACATCGTTGATGAAAACCTGCTCCAGAGCGCTCTGGACCTCAGACTGGGGCGAAGGTTCATCTTCCAACAGGACAACGAGCCTAAGCACACAGCCAAGATAACAAAGGAGTGGCTACGGGACAATTCTGTGAATGTCCTTGAGTGGCCCAGCCAGAGCCCAGACTTGAACCCGATTGAACATCTCTGGAGAGATCTGAAAATGGCTGTGCACCAATGCTCCCCATCCAACCTGATGGAGCTTGAGAGGTCCTGCAAAGAAGAATGGGAGAAACTGCCCAAAAATAGGTGTGCCAAGCTTGTAGCTTCATACTCAAAAAGACTTGAGGCTGTAATTGGTGCCAAAGGTGCTTCAACAAAGTATTGAGCAAAGGCTGTGAATACTTATGTACATGTGATTTTTTTTTTGTTTGTTTTGTTTTTTTTTTTAATAAATTTGCAAAGATTTCAAACAAACTTCTTTCACGTTGTCATTATGGGGCATTGTTTGTAGAATTTTGAGGAAAATAATGAATTTAATAAATTTTGGAATAAGGCTGTAACATAACAAAATGTGGAAAAAGTGAAGCACTGTGAATACTTTCCGGATGCACTGTATGTTCCTCAATATGCAATATGTTTGCTGATTCTTGTTTATGGTTTCTCTAAATAATGTGATATTTTAATATATGCGTCATTTCTGCTCTAAACAATCACTTATCAGGGAATCATTAATGAGCCATTTGCTTTTTTGCATGAAGCTCTAATTGTTTTTCATTTAATTGATCAAAATAATGTAATAAATTCCATTAGAGTTGTCCTGACGCTCTGCATGCGTCTGCCATTATCAGGTAATGACAATTACACTGAAGGGCCATTAAATGAAACTCTCCACACTGACATGCACGACTCATCTTTAAAGAAAATGGAAAACATGCATTTTGACTTACTGCAGCGAATGGTGTGAAATGTTGTTCTGGATGAATTCAGACTTACTGAGGTGGAATCAAATGTTTGGGTTGTTTACCTATTATTGCATCTGCATCTGTTGACAAAGTATTTGTTGAACATCTTAAATTATGAATCATTATCTCTGTGCAGGCAGTTAGGACTTCATTACACTAGAAATTCTCTCTCTCAGTGTTTGTTGTCCTAATAAAAGTGTATTGTCTGTGTGTATTTGATGCGTGTATCTGCATTGCAGTCCTGAGGGGCGATCGAAGCCAATGGGGGGCTTTAAGGTGTCACTAGTGTTATAGAAAGTTAATTATACCCCTGCTGCCCCTGGCTTCCTCCATTCTCTCTCCCTCAATCCTGTCTTCCCAGATCCAGTTTTCTCTCCTCAGACACAGTTCTGTACGCATAGCTCCAGGGGCAGTTATGGATGGGAGAGAGTCTTTTCGATGTTTGCTCTGTATTTATTTGCCCTGGAGTTCTACGCAATGACTGATGGCCTTTCACTCCTGATGGCGATTTGATAAAGAAATCGTTTAATTTTACCTCAACCTGCTTGGCTCAGAAAGGATGTGAGATTCTTGGTTATCTTGATTTACTCTCTAAAAAACTTTTATTTGTGGTAATCTTGCCATTATTTTATGGCAAGCCAAACAGTCTGCTGCCATTGGTTGCCAGAAGTTTGCAGCTCTTATAATAGCACTTAAAAGTGATGTGGGTATTTTTTTAATATGTTAAAATACTTTATCTAGTCCAAGCTTAATATGCAAAGACAATTATAAGAAGACATTTGTACAGTAGGCTAAGCATTTTACCATTTGTTCAAACAGCCTCATCTTATTATTATTCATAGGTATTCATACATGTACATGATTTTGTGTGTTTGGAAAGACACTGAAAAGTACAATATGTATGTATTGAAAGCATCTAAAATGTAACATTTAAAGACATTTACAGCTATAGAAATTATAAATATTTACTATTTTATAGATATTTTACACTCAAAAAATACAGTATTTAAGCCTATTTTTAGGATTTACACGTTTCAGTTTCACAACAGATTTCCATCAAATTGAACTGTGTAATCTTTAACAAAATTATATTACAATGTAAAATATTTATTTAATTTTGTTAAAAATTACTCAATTCAATTTGATGGAAATTTGTAAGGAAATTGAAATCTTAAAAATATTGTTTGAGTCTAGATCCCTTAACCTGACCACTACTCTTAACATAACCATTTTTCTACAGCATTTTTACTCATTTAATCTTTATATAGTTTAGTCTTGGTTAAAGTTGAATACGGCACTAGAAATCAGACAGGACAAAATAAAACCATTATAATGTAAAATTAGGTAAATGCATCAACTGCATTAAATAACTGTTATCTCATTGAATATAAATACAATAAAATCACCAGATTAATTCCATGACTTCAATATTAATGGATTCAATAATGATTTGTAAACATTTGCAAGTCTCAAAGTTGATATTTAAATGATGTAAGTTTTAGATGCTGTCAATATCGTACGTTTCAATGTCCATGCAAATGTAAGCAAATGTACGAATGCTAGAACCACATTTTTACGTTTTTTTACAAAAAGAGATGAGTACTCATGAGATCACGTTGGATCATACCACGAGAGCTTTAGTTTGAAATTGTGCTGTTGTTGTAGAAAGCTTGTGTGAACAGGTGCTACATGGTGCTGTTTTTATGATTGATGGGCTAAACTACTTAATCTAGGAGGACTGAAAAGACAAATTAGCCTCAAATCATCATGTCATTTTGAAACACTCACTGCAGTTCATTATATGATGTTAATATATTTTGCATTAGAAAAAGTGTTATCAATTTGGTCTGACTGTTATCTCCCCAGCCTATTATATATTCATACGATCTAATTTTTTCCTTTTACCACAAATAGTATCATCTCTCTCTCTCTCGTAGGCAGCTGTGTATCTCCTTATGAGCAATGAGGGTAATTTCCCCCAAACTGCCAAACGATCATTTAACCCCCACAGACACACACTATCTAAGTGGTGACATCCATTGCAATGTTTCCTGCTGTGGATAATGTTGTGTTGAATGAAGAGTTTATCATATTTAAAAACACATTTAAATCTAAATGAAAAGCAAATTGTTTTAGTGAGATGAAAGGCAAAAATATGCCACGATGATTGATCAATTTATGATTGCTAATCAATAATCGTGAGAAATACAGAAATATATGTAGAGGTTTGAATGTTTTACAATGACAGGCTTTGCTGTCATTAATGTCTGCTGTTACTACTGAGCATGTACAGTATTTACATTTTAACGATGCTTTTAACGATGTTCTGACTGTTAAAATGGAAGACTCTATTCTGGTCTTGACATATTGACATGTTATCTCTGGAGGATTACACAGGCTTGTTTGGTATACCAAACAGCTATGTTACACTTACTATTTCTGCAGTATATAGTAAGTATAGTATGCACAGTATGCAGATTTTCTGCATTCTGTATGGATAACCCAGATGACACTTCATTTGCTAAAATGTGCTGTATACAACAGAGCACAATGTGTGGTATACTGTATCACAAAAAGCTATGTGCACAACTTAAGATAAATGTTAAATGTTTTTTGCACAAATTTGATTTCAAGTGCAAAATAACTCTTTTTATTTCCAAAATAATAACTACACACCACTTACTGAATTAAACATGCATGAACAGGTCCGTGAATATATTGAAAATTTATGCTTCTGTTTTTCATACAATGAAAGTGAATAGATAGATACTGCCAAGCTCCAAAAATGAAAAATAAATAAATAAATAAATAAATAAATAAATTGCATATATTTTTAAAAAGGCCATAAATTATACAATAATATATAATTCAAATGGCCATACAATATATTTGTGTGAAGAACAAACCAAAATTTAAAGGAATATTCCGGGTTCAATACAAGTTTAGCTCAATCGACAGCAATTGTGACAATGTTGAGTACCACAAAAATAATTTCCTTTTCTTTCTTTTTTTTTTTTACAAAAAGAAGCAAAAATCAAGGTTACAGTGAGACACTTACAATGGCAGTGAATTGTATCAATTCTTGTAGGGTTTAAAAGCAGAAATGTGAAGCTTATAATTCTTCTGTTAAAATTCTTATTATATGAGCTGTAAAGTTGTTTAAATCATCCTTTTTTTAATCGTTTCAGGGTTACGAAGTTACGTTATTATGCAACAAAGGTGTAACACTGGATATAACTACACAGAAAAGGTTAGTTAGTAATTTTACCACACTAAAATCAGTATATAATGTTTACGTCTTGTGGCCATTCTTTTGAAATAGTGAGTATTTTAATGTTTGCGGATTGGCCTCATTCACATCCATTGCAAGTGCCTCACACTGTAACCCATAATTTTTGTTTTTTTAGTAGAAATACATTTTTGAGGTAAACAACATTATGCCACAAATGCTGTCAGTTGAGTTTAACGTACGGAACCTGGAATATTCCTTTAAATTGATATTCATTAATCTTCTGTTTCACTGCTGCTGTTGAATCTCATTTGTGTTTCAACCTGGTCTCATAGAATGAACGTTACTCTATATAAATATCTGCAAACTGACTTGTACGTTTCGCTGCAGTTTCCTGGTGAAATGAACACTAGAGGCGCCACAACAACTGTGTGATTTAATCACTGCCACACAAATCACAAGTACAATTACTGATTTTGATTTTTATAAAAACTTATTTTTCAACTTATTGGAATTTGTGGACTGCCTCTTCAGCAAGACATCAATGCCTAGTTTTCGTCATTGCACCCTTTTCCCCACCCTCTGGTGCTCAGACAGTCATACTCACACAGGTGAAGAGGAGAGAGATGGGCCTGTCATGAGGGGACTTACATAAGACACCTTCATGTGTCTATCTGGATTTAAATGTTTTTCTACACTAGATGAACGGCTTTGACCATTATCATACATCTCACGCCACTTTTAAAAGATGACATGTCGAGTTATTACTCTAAAAAGGAGACCCCCATTCTTTTTCTTCTTGCTGTTTGTTTGCTCTCTTGCTGTTGTGCTGCTTTGAAGGCATCCTGGACTGTTTTTTCACCCATCTGTGCTATTTTTAATTGTTAAGTCTTTTGTACACATGCACTATATGGACGTCTTTGATCTTTCTGATGCGTTTCCGGTGATGTGTGCCACGTTTTAAGAGCGGTACAATCGCAACTTTTAAAAACTCATTCTGCTGTGGCCACTATCTGGGAGAAACACATTCATTTGTGTGTGTAAACAAACACGGTAGATGTGAGATGTCGCTCCTGCGAAGACCATTGTCTCTGTTTTAGCCTGTTGAAGCACCCCAATATCACCGTGGATTGTATTACATTTGCGTATTCATAACATTTCAGCGTGGATTGTATGTTTTTGGCTCAAATCAAAGTGGATTGCTTGTGAACCAGTTACAATACATTCAATCTTTGCAAAGGAATTGTTATTGAAAGAGGTGGCAGTTAAAACACTATTGGACCGCAAAAATGTAAGTAAACAATTTCATTCATGAATATTTCATGTCATGACTGTTTGATAGTTTATGGTGCTGCTTGACTGAACATTTTTATATATTCAGGGTGTCTGTTATATGTGAAGTCTGAAATGTAGTTTATTAATGTTGTGTGAAGTTTGTTCATTTTCTTCGTATTGCATTTCAAATATGTCTGTTTTGGAAAGGCTGCACGATGTTAGCAAATCAGAACAGTGGGCGTTTACATTGAAGTCTTAAAGGGCCAGATAGCTTGAAACTGAGCTTTTCAGACAGAAAGCCAGAGACAGGATGGAAAATTATTATATATGACTAAATTATGACTGTTTTGGTAAAAAATAAATAAATATACTAACTAGTGGACCTCAGGGAAGATAATAAAATAATATAAAATAGAGCATGTCATGACCCCTTTAAAACCTCCATCTAAAATTCACCTTAAAAACCTTGTCTGATTACAACATTTCGCTCGATTTTGGCACCCCCGCAGGACATTTCATTTGAAAACTGCAGACAAGCTTGTAATGAAACACGTCATTTCAGTTTTGCAAAAACATTGCAATGCACACATAAATTTCATGAGACCAGGCTGGTTTACTTGTATATAAACATGGCAGTTTTGACATCACTAATGCCAAATGCCATTGGTTGCTGTGTGTGTTGTAACTGATCACAACTCAAGTTTGAATATGCGGAAGCGCAAATGAGATTTGACTTAAACAAATTTGGAATATAGTCGCATGGACTATTTTTATGATACAATGATAATGGTGCTTTAGTGTCATTTTGGAGCTTGAAAGAACAAGTGTTTATTCACTTTTATTAAACTGAAAAATGTAATAACAGAACATTCTTCAAAAATTCACCTTGTGTGTTGCACGGAAGAAAGTCTTATGGTTTGGAACAGCATGAGGGTGACTAAATGATGACAGAATATTATAGTTTAGGGTGAACTGTTCATTTAATTGTCATTAATCAAATGACTTGCATAAAATTAAACTGTTTTTATATTGCCTTTTTTCACTTGGGAATCTGTGTGTATGAAACAGACCTCTCTCTCTCTCTCTCTTTCTCTCTGTGCTTTTTTCTCAGTTTCTCTCTCTGTGTATTTCTCTCTTAGACAGTGCATTGGTTCAGCCTGAATGATCTGTCTTCTCTCATTTGCTCACCTCTCATTCTGTCCCGCCTGTTGTCCAGTGGGAACGGGCTGGAGTACCTCTGCTGTCCGTGCTGAGACCGCGGTTAAGTGACAGTGCACACAAAGCTAACCACAGTACTGAAAAACCCAAATTACTCAAAGTAGAATATCACGGATCACTGACCCACACTGAGAGGAAATATACAGCGAATTATACGAGGGTTTTAGTGAGCTGCACTTTGTCACTGTGCTAACACATTAAGAGAGAGGAAAGTGTAATTGTTGATCTGTGTTTATTTGAAAACAAACAAACAAAAAAAAAAAAACAAATCAAGATAGTGTTTTTTTTTATTTTTATTATTATTTAAAAAAAAAAGGGAGCAATACTGACTACATCTGAAGTGGAATATTTGGCTCACAGGATTTATGTTTTCCCACAACATGTAATTGAAGAAAAATGTAAAAGATGAAAATTAATTTTTTTACTCACCCTCATGTTATTCCAAACCCGTATGCTGTTATTTTATATGTGGAACACAAAAAGGAGATGTTTATCTGAATGTTCATGCTGCTCTTTTACATACATTGAAAGCGAAAAGGGACGAATAGTGTTAAGCTCCAAAACCATCAAAAAACACCATAAAAGCACCATAAAATTAGTTCTTATGAATTATTCCAAGTCTTCTGAACCCAATAGCTGTGTGTGAGGAACAGAACAAAATGTCAACCAAAAGGTCTAATTCATTGAAAATCTTCCCCTCCACTGCAGCTCTCAAACGAGAAAAAAGAGAAGAAAAATAAAACTGATTTTCTCAAGAAATTTTGAGTGGTGTCTGCCCCATGCTAGGGTGCTGTGGGTGGTTTTTAGCACATTGCTTTTTGGTTGCTAGAGGGATCTGGGTGGTTGCCAGGATTTCGCTATGCAGTTGCTAAGTTGTTCTAAGTGGTTTTTTAGCATGTTGCTATTCAGTCTTTAGAGTGTTCTGGATGGTTGTTTACTGGCCCAAGTCAAACAAGTCCAAGTCTATATGATATTCTGGTCTCCAGATATGGCTAGGCTCTTTCAATGCAAGTCTATGAGGTTTCTGGCCTGTTTTATTGTCCATCAGGTAAAAAAAAAAGTCAGATTTCTAAAAGAACAAATAGCACACCTTTCCACAACAAGCCACATGATTTGTGGCATTCATGTCCGTAGCACAAATGCTGTAATGAAAGTAATTGAATGGGGCTGTCATTCCAAAACATTCTGCCTAACATCTCTTTTTGTGTTCAAGGATGAAAAGTCATACAGGTTTGGAATGACATGAGGGTGAGTAAATTATGACAAAATTTTCATCTTTGTGTGAACTATTCGTTTAAGTGTGAGTAATAGTAATACTGATACTTGCAACAAGACAAGTTAATATATATAAAACATTTCAAAGAGAGTGGTAATTAAATGTGCTTTACACCGGAATAATAATAATAAAAAACTCATGTAAGATCATAGGTTAATTACGATTTTACAAATGGTTTAAAATAAATCAGGGATGAAAAGGTTTGATGTTGCCAAATAACTCTCATGTGTGCAGGTGATTAAAATCTATCATGCACTTTATTCCCTGTTCAAGAAGACTTTCCCAAGATTCCTCCTATATAAAGACCATTAACATCACATTATGCAAATGAAAATGGCCAAATGCATGTATCGGGGCAGAGGCCGAGTGCAGCACAGTTTAACAGCCGGACTGTGAGCAGCTCTGTGAATGATGTTTTCAATTAAATTCCAGCTCATTTCATTCACACATTTATTCTCCTGATGAAAATGTGTATTTCTGCACGCAAGCAGCTCTGTGTTCCAGAGCTGTGCTTTAATTGTCAGCGTTTTTCGAGCTCTCGCACCGGAACGTCCTCTAAACGGAAAGACAAAGTTGCTTTACAGCTGTTGGGTTGTTTTTAAAGGAACAGAATCCTCTGTAGAGTTCTGTATAGGGGTGATTCTTTAATTAGGTGCACTCTGACAACTTGAAATCTGACAAATTGTAAAAAATAAAAATAAAAATTGTTGTTCTAGAATATAGATCTGATCATGGCTTTGATCAACCTTCAGCTGATTTGACATTTTTCACATTTGAAGTAGTTGATACTAAAATTAAAAATATGTAGTGATACTAGACTTTCTGCAGTACTGGTAGTACTGTACTGATTCATTTATTCTGACAGATACACTTTAAAATGTATTCAAAATACCTGTCTCGGCAAGGTATTAATGTAAACACTACAGCTGGTTTTGTATAAAGTGAACATAAGCAGTGGAACAAAAAAGTGGATTTGTGTCAAAATATCAGATCTGTGTATTAGGACTCTGTAAACTTGCATGCAATGTTTCTTTGATTTTAATTTTATTACCGACTGTTTACTTGTCTTTTATAATTAGCCTATTTGAGAATGTGAAACAATGTTTACTTAAATGGACAGTTCACCCAAAAATGAAAATTCTCTCATGATTTACTCACCCTCCTGGCATCCCAGATGTGTATGACTTTCTTTCTTCTGCAGAACACAAATTAAGATTTTTAAAAGAATATTTCAGCTCTTTTGGTCCTCACAATGCAAGTGAATGGGTGCCAAAATGTTGAAGCTCCAAAATCCACATCATGGGAGCATAAACGTAATTCATATGACTCCAGTGGTTTAATCCATGTGTTCGGACACAAAATAACAGGTGTGGGTAAGAAACAGATTAATATTTAAGTCATTTTTCATCATAAATTCTTCTACCTGCCCTGTAGGGGGCAATATGCATGAAGAATGTGAATCACCAAAAACAGGAGAATGTAAAAGTGAAAGTAAAAAATGGAGATTGACTGGGCAGGGAGGAGAATGTATAGTAAAAAATGGCTTAAATATTGATCTGTTTCTCACCCACACCTATCATATTGCTTCTGAAGATATGGATTTAACCCTTGTGCACTGTTCGTTTGTGAATCACACGCGGGTCAAAAATGTTAAACATACATGTGTAATATTTTCCTTTTTTTTTTTTTTTTTTTAAATAATAACACTAATTTTACTAAAGTAAAAACACTAAAGTTGTGAATTTTTTGAGGGGGATTTTATGGTCTTTCGACCTTATTTAGCTCTAAATTACTAAATTACACCATTCATTTTCATATAAAACAAGCACATTTTATGTTATCTTCATGTCATTAAAAAAACTTCATTTCAGTAAATTGAAAGTGTCAAAACATCATAATTTGTCATGCATTGGGGGTCTCTGGTGACATCTATTGGAATAAAAAAAACAATAATTACATAAAATAACAACAGTGGCCAGTAGATGACTTAAGTGCTCATGCATTGGTTGATCTCTATAATGTCATGTTCTAACAAACTTCATTTCTAGATATTATCACAAGTTATGCATTGGATATATATTTAGACATTATAAAAAACTACTATATGTCAAATTGTAAAAAAATTATAAACCACTTGTGTTGCAGTGTCAGATTTTGCAATGATGCTCCAATATGCTGTCAAACATGACAATGCTCCATAGTCAAATCTGATTGTGTAACAAAAAAAAAGACAGAGTTATTATTTTGATACCTGTCATTTATTTCAAACATCAAAATTCTTGCATAAACTTTGTCACACAGGGGTCTTTGACCTGTGTGGTATGTTTGGTATATATAGACAGTAGAGATGTGCCCAAAGCCGAATACCTTATTCAGAAAGGCACGAATAATGACTTCAAAATGAATAACGGATTCATCTGAATAATATAAAAAATATTTGTATGACCGATTATCCAAAAGGCACAAGGATAAAGTGACATTTTAAATAAACACACCCAAAATGTTAACAAATTTATGAATCTGTGTAGCCAATATTTCTAAACTGTAAACCTTATGAATGAAAATGCGCACATTGTGATTTCAGATCAGATGGGCGTGGTCTTGACTCAGTTTGCGGTCTCTGTTAATTGTTCGCATCTGGAGCTTGTCACGTGTAACATTAACTAAGATTCGACATCATATACACTTTCCACTTCTTGTTTCTGTTCATGTATCACACGATTCACACATGATTCCCATGTATTTATAATTTATAACAATTTATAGCCTAAACCTGAGCGCGATGTTAAATTCCTGACCTGAAGTGATGATTTCACTTTGGAGCTCATCTATCCGTCTCTTAAAGTTGACCACAATTATATCCACATCAGCGATTAAGGTTATTAACTGGTTAAGACTTTATTCTGAAAAAAAGTTGAAATGCTCCATAAAGGTTTAAATACTCTATAGAGTATTCATCTATTAGCAATATTCCTCTATGTAAAATGAAGAAACTGAAACTCTGAATTTTTTTCTTCTTCTTCTTTAAACTGTGAAAAAACTTAACATTTGAAAATGTTAAGTGATCTTGAACTCTGGTAAGGCACTATATAAATGTAACATTATTATTATTATTATTTAACTAAATAATGGTGTCCTATCATAAAAATTCCTGATAGACTTAAGGGACTTTCACCTGTTTGTAGTCTATATTGATTTTATTTTAATTTATTTTAATGTTTGAATTTGTATTTATTATTCACTGCAAAATGTGTGCTTGACATTTCACATTTTGCTTGACACACCCTGCCTCCAGAATAATTTTGTTATACATGCACAGACAAACGAAAATACTATTTCATGCAGATATAATATCTGAAATACCAGGAGAAACCACAGTTAACAACATTCAGTATTCCATAGTTAATGTAGCCTACAAATTCAGCTTCATCTGGTAAGAAAACAAAAAAGAATACAATTATATTTTTTTAAATAATAATTGTATAATAATATTAATAATAATCATAATGATTATTAGGCTATTATTATGAAAAGGCACATTTTATTAATAGAAACTATAAATGTAAGAGTAACACTTAAAAACACTTTCATTATTTTGGACGCATTTCTGGTTTAAGCCCCGCCCACACATGGTTCTATCCGAATACAGAGACAGATACAGATAATTTTGTCATATGAACAGATACAGATACAAATACAGATAATGGCTTCACTGCACACCTCTAATAGACAGGTTAGTCTTCACGTGAGGGCCAAATGCCCTCATCGATAAAAAATAAAAGCTCTTAAATTGGTCAGATGACTTTGATCTTCAAATCTAATGACGTGAACATGTTTGTGTGATGGTTAGAGTTAGGTTTAGGGGTAGAGTTTGAAAATAGAAAATATTGTTAGCCTGATATGAAATCAATAAAAGTCAATGAGAGATCACTAATATAGTCAAACAAACCTGTATTTGTGTGGGTGGGTGTTTTTGCCTTTAGAATGTTTTATAGTCTCACCTCTTCATTTATGCGTAGTTGTGTTCTGCATTGTGTCTGATTTATTGATTTTTATTTCCCATTCATTTCCTATGGTGGGTCAAAAATGACCTGGAACATCACATATGTTTTTTAACAACCCCTTAGACTTATTGAATCAAGTCCAGATTTTTTTGTGTGTTCAGATAGCTAGTGGAGGAAAAGTCACCAAGTCTTGTACCACTCAGATAAAGGATACCATTTTTATTAAAGAAAAAAAATCAAAACGGGTCAAAAAAGACTTGAACAGCGCACAGGGGTTAACCACCAGAGTCATCTGGAGTGCTTTTCTGTTGCCCTTATGCAGATTTTGGAGCTTCAAAAAGTTGGCACCCATTCACTTGCATTGTGAGGACAAAAAGAGATGAGAAATTCTTCTAAAAATCTTCTCTTGTGTTCAACTGATGAAAGAAAGTCATACACATCTGGGATGGCATGAGGGTGAGTAAATGATGAGAGAATTTTCATTTTTGGGTGATCTATCCCTTTAATTAACAAATTAATTAATATTCTATTTGCCATGGTATCTCCATTGGTATCGAGAAATTTGTACTGTACTGAACTTGTATTGGTAACGACTACTGAAATTTTGGTATCATGTGACAACCCTAATATCTATATTGGTAATGACACCTAATAAAGCTACTCTCTGTTTGCAGCGTAAAAAAAATCTTAAACTGTCACTTCTCATTTCCATCATAACCAAATATACAATCTTTTGGAACTCTTTGTGATGAATTGTAATGAAACACTTTTGGAGACTGTGATTGATTGTTATAAATATATATGTATATAAATTAATAAATAACAAAATAATTCAAAATATAATTTTTAAGTTGTTATAAAAAGGGGCAAAGTGCAATTTTCCTGATTTTAATATATTTATTTTTATTAAATTATACATACACATTTTATTTTAGAGGTTAAGTTAAAAAGTCTGGGCTAGGGAACAAGCTCAAAATAGAGAAATTCTGGCAAATTTAACCTTTCAACACTTAAAAATGAGGAAACATCATTGTCTTAGATGACACAAACATTACCCAATTGAAGAATCACCCACATCAGATCTGTGTGCTTATTAAATAAGATTGTTCATCTGGAATCTGGGGTTGCTGTGACTTTAAGAGGGCTGGCCCTCCCTCTCTCCCTCGCATTTACGAGGCAGCACGGGTGCCGGGAGAGATTCAGAGCAATTCCAGCCTCATTTAACCCAGCCAGCACGTGGAAGAAGATGAGAAAAAGAGACAGTGATGCAGTCCAGCGCTCACGTCCGCAAAGTGGAAGAGCAAGCAGGTGAGGAAAGAGGACTAAAAGAGAGACAAGGAGAAATTAATTTATCCTGGATCATCCCACAGAAGTAAATGTGCTGTCTGAAACCTTATGCGCTCTGAGGATTTGCCACTTCATTTCTGAAAGTTACAAGCCTGGAAGTTGTCAAATTTAACAGCTCATTTAAAGACCAAACAAGTGATGTTGGATGTTGTGTTTCACAGGACACGTGGGTAAAGCCTTGAAGCTTTTCAACATACCTAAAACTTCACAACATGAGGCTTTTTTAAATATATCATGTCATAAGGCTTCCGCTGTCATGGTTCTGGACTCTCTCTTATCTGGTTTGTCCTTTCATGGAAGCGATTCACCCGCAGGGCGCTAATCACAGATGAGACGGAGGAATAGTGTGTAATTTGAGCATTTAAAATGAAGGAATGATTGCTTGTTTGCAGTGGGCTCTTCAAGAAATCACTCCCGAGACTCAAACCTTCATCAATGGAGCTTAGCACCCATCGGGACGCACGCCTGTCCGTTCAGGGGCAGGCTAGAAACGCCCAGTGTGTCTCCACCTCACCGCCTCTGCAACTGTCAAGCAGTGGCCTCAAGCAGGGTCACACGGGCTTTAAGAAAGTATGTCGGATCGAGGAGGACGTCCTGTGTCCGTTTCCCGGGTTGCCAGCGGGCGTGCTTGAAATGAGGGTGAAGGAGGGCAGTAAAATTCGTAACCTCATGGGTTTCGCCATGGCACGGATGCAGGATGAGACCGGAACCAGCGGTCAGACCGGACTGAGACAGGTCGTGTTCAGCGGGTCAGGCCGGGCTGTCACTAAAACCATCACATGCGCTGAGATCATGAAAAGAAAGATTGGTGGTCTTCACCAGATGACTAAATTGCAGTACAAGGGCTTAAGAGAGGTCTGGGAGAGTCAGGAAGGAGGCGACTCGGAGATGACCGTCCACCGAACACTTCCTTCAATCAGCATACTGCTCTCCAAAGACCCTCTGGACCCCCTGGAACCTGGTTACCAGCCCCCTGACAACGAGAATGAGAGAACAAGAGAAGAAGCTTCACAGGCAGTGGAGAAAAGACCTCTGGACTCTGTTGACTCTTTGATGGAGCCACCAGCAAAACGATCCTGTCTTTAAGCATTATGGGTACAACAATGTCCAACGAAGACAATCAGGAACTTTCTGATAAGAAGCCAAGGCTCAGAGAGGGGCCTAAAGCAGAGGTTCTTAACTGCTGTGTCATGACCCAAAACTCGGTTCTGACAGCGTTAGCAGGGAAAAACAATGCTCAATGCAAATAATACAATGCATCTGACCATATAATTATGCATAATTAGGAACGCAAAGTTAATCAATTAATAAACAAGTTTTCAAGACAAAGATACCTGTTAAGAATGTTTTTTGTCATGTGTGTCCGATCAGATTTCATCTGTCACTTGTCAGAAACTAGCCAAATTAGGCAAATGCCAACATGGACAGGTTGTGTGATATGCACTCATCCCTTAAAAAACCATGAGCAAAACTACTTGAGGTTAAAGAAAATACAACCCAAACTACATTAAACACAGGTTAACCTGCAGTGAGGATAAACATGGTTTGTTTTGACCACTCTGATTTGTGCTTTGTGTGGTAAATTATTGGCTGGCAAGAGCATGAAACCATTAGAATTTAAGAGACATTTAGATACCCAAAGGTCAATTTTCTTATTCAGCCTATGTAATTTAGCATATTGCTGGGTCTATGCAAATCATGGTAATGTTAATAAATTTAAATGTTTTTACGAAAAACTATTTTGATGTTCAGTGTAAAATCTGGATTCTGAGGCAAATCCATTGGAGAAAAACAGGCCCATCAAACCATCTCTCAGAAAGTTCATCTTCAGATCGACACAGAATTGAGACTGGAATGATTTCAGTATCATTTATATGTATGCTTTTAGAGTTTAATAATTACTCTAATGAAAAATGCTCATAATGCTATCTGAAAAATACAGACTGAAACATTCTGCATTATAAAGATCTTGTTAGGGACTGTTCAAACCAAACACATTTTTGTTTTTCTGTCCATGCTTTTTTTCCCCAATGTTTTTCTATGTAAACATGCTCTAGACAGACATCTTTAACCGTTGCTCCACATCTCGCTGTTTTTTTTATCATCTCATGCAGGAGCGCCAGTCAAGTTAAGAAAAAATCAGAAACAAGAAAAACAAACGTCAACTTTTAAAAACGCGTCTCAAGACACCTGCAATCTGCTCTTTTTTGTGGCACTGCATCTAGTTTTGTTTTTCCAGTGTGAGCGGCCCCTTGTGATGGCGTTTGAGATACGTTACAATATGCTTTTCTGTTTCCTTGTTACACCTTACCACAGCTAAATTAAACGCATAAAGCATGCAACTCACAGTAGACCAGAAAACGCATCAGCTATGTTCGGAATGAAATACTACTTTTGGCATGCCTAAATCTGCCACTGCGTCACACTAGAAATTGAAGGTCAAGATGAGCGCATTGCATTGTTGGATACGGTATTTCACACAGTATGCTCTATTGTGAACTGCACATTTTGGCAGATGTGGTGAGCCATCTGTTATTCCATCCATACAGAATATCTGCACATTGTGCATAATATACTTTCTATATACTGCAGCAATGTAATAGTATATTTTGAACACAACTATTAACATTTATTTGGGGCTTCATTCTACAGCACTATAAAAAAAAACATGTAGCTACAATTTTCATGTCCCTGCAAATTTATGTGTAAATAAAGCACTTATTATTTGCATACTATGTGTTTTTTTGTTGTTGTTTTTTTTAATGGACAGAAAGTGTATCTGTGTGTCTTTACTGTCATGAGTTCAGCACGCTGTGCTTTCACCCAGACAAAGCGTTCCATTTTTATTAAAGCATCACGTCGTATCACAGTGCGCTGGGATCCTAATAAATGCCTTTGAGGGGATTTTGTTTGAGAGATGGCTGATTTAATTACATTCACACTGATAAGCCTCTACCGACAATCTGTATATCACTCTTTTACTCTATTACATAATGTCGCCAACAAAATACAAGCTGGATGGAATCTTTTACATCTGAGGCCAATCAGAAATATAGTATAATCTGTAAAAGCAAACTTCTAGGCTATTGCTCATGGCTGAAAAACGTTTAATCTGTTATTTTTTAGTTATTTATTTAAAAAAAAATGACAGTCTTAGTCAGTAAAATGACAGGCAAAGCATTTTTATGAGTTAAAATTTTTTTTTTTATTT
The DNA here is from genome assembly GCF_019703515.2 of Myxocyprinus asiaticus. Classification (NCBI taxonomy): domain Eukaryota; kingdom Metazoa; phylum Chordata; class Actinopteri; order Cypriniformes; family Catostomidae; genus Myxocyprinus; species Myxocyprinus asiaticus. The sequence goes on from NC_059369.1 coordinate 37,959,493, forward strand.
TGTCTCACAAAAATCATATGGACCAAAGAATTCTGTGGTCCACATGGACATAATAATAATAATCAACATTTAAAGTAATAATTAAATGTATGGGTGTTATGGGTGTTGTTAATACTAAGTGGACTGAGACCTGATCACAACAAAAATAGACAAACATGAGATATGAGGTCACGTCCACACTAACCCGTTATCATTTGAAAATGCATTTATTTTGCTACGTTTTCACACTTTCAAGATTTTCACACTTTAAAATTTCTTAAAAAGTGAGTTTACAAAAAACAAAAAAAAGACAGCACACCTAAGATTAAAATTAGTCTGGGCTGCATTAATTGCAAAAGTTTAATACTTAGTGTTGGGGCTTTAGAATAAATCCTAACCAGAATGTTTGAAGATTATCAATCAAAAAGCCCTAAAATAAGGACAAGAGATCACCACATATCAAAGACCAGTTTTTCTGGTGTACTTTCAAAGATGTCCACAGTTCCCTTGTGAGTAGAGAAGTCAAAGACAAGAATGTGTTTGTGTGACCATGACGCAGAGAGATAACCAACTTTCACACACTCACAGTGGATCTGACAGATTCACTTCATCAAAATCACAATCTGCTCTTTTCTACAAACAACATCACAGATTGTCTCTCTATCAGGGAAGATTCTCCCCACAGCATTCAGAAGCAACATTCATCATTTCAACCCGTTAGCGTTATGATGTCTGCGAGGGTCTCCTGCACTGAGCCACGACTGAGTTTGTGCATTTCTCTGTGCGTAACCTCAGGATGTTTCTCTTGATCGTAATGAAAATCTCTTGAGGGCTGAAAACCACTTAATGCTTTCAATTTATCAAAATGCCTCAGATGTGCTTTTAATATGTGTGCACAAAACAGCCACAGCAATCTAATTGTGCAGATCTTCTCCCCAAATGGACTTTCTAAACAATAAAAACCTGAGTACTGATTGGAGTCCTTTTGTGCAGCATACTGGTGTCCTCTCAGGTTGTTAAATTCAACATGAAACGTATTTGCAGCCCATTTTACTTTCACAATCTGGAGTATTTCAGATTGACACAGAAAATACAATGAGGCTATTGACTGTATCCATAGGTTAATTGATTGGATGGTGAAAAGCGGGCATTCCATAATAATAATAATAATAATAATAATAATAATAATAGAAAATGGAGTCAGATCTTAAAATGGGGATTGTGGAGGACTACTCCCCTCCTGAACCACCACCTGTTTTTTTCTGACCGCGACTTGGAGGCAGATAATCAAGTTTACCCTCCAGAACATTTCAACGTATCTCGATGATAACGCTTCTATTTCAAATGTATTATCATTATTACTGTAACCTTGATTACATTAATGCCAACTGGAATTAAATTGCATTAACTATTAGCAAGATTTTATAAGGGCTGCTGCCCTGCAGTCTAAAACAATGACTATATTGGTATTTGGCCATTTAACTCGCATGGCCTAGGTGATATCAACCAAAAGAAGTTATTTCGGAATAACGCAGACTGACGAATCATGCTCAATAAGAGCAGGATCGAGTACTATGAAAGCAAATAATGTCCATTTTGATTTTATGCTGACTTCAAAACCCTTTTGTTTGGCCCTGCTGAGGCCTGTGACAGTCTCGCTAAAGTTCTCTTGTCTGTGATGGACACATCATTATCCTTCTTTTTCCAGCTGACTAAATGAATCATCATGGGGCACCGAACTCAGAACCACGAGGAGAAAGTGATTTCGGCTGCAGCTCGACGCAAATTGAACAAACTCTTGGGGGGGGGTTACAGACTGAAGGGTGTTATCTGAGTGAGTGTCTTATCTGTGAGTCAGCGCAGCTCACCTTGCACATCAATGTAAACGGCACACACATTAATGGACACACAACACACTTGTAGAGAATATCACACAGTAACTATTCAGTAACTATTCCATTGGCTTGAAGCTTCCAGCAGGCGACTGAAATTCCATGCAGAGTGTGGAAATGCAGATGTGTGTGAAGCAGGATATCAATGAGATGAAACGATAAAGAGTACAGCATTACTCGCATTAAACACTGAGAAAATCGATCTGTGACCCTGACCAACAAATTACAGTTCTAACGAATTTGTTGTCAAGCCAACATGATCACAAGGGAAATCGATGTGTTGCTTCCGAAAGTTCATGTACCCTTAAATCAACCCCATTCTGATGAATTACTGAAAAGTGCCATCGCCCTTCATACATTTTTGCATCAATTCAGATTCACATTTTCCTCTTGCTACTGATAATGTTGCACAAGCAATCTCCAAGACAAGGGTTCTGGTCTCATGGGAACCAGGAAGTAATCGCGTTCTCGTAAACAATGGTAGCCATAATTCTGAGGTTGCATTTTCACTGTAAAATGACATTTTAATTTCACTCATGGTTAGGTTTAAAAAAAATTAGAGTGTAGAGTAAAAAAAAAAAGCATTTCTGTTGACTGTATTACATACTCACTTTTAGTGTTAATCTGTGGACATTTTATCAGAAACACCCGGAAAGCTCACAAGTACCCATACGTTCAACATCACTTCCAGCATCAGCCACTGTGGGGCAGTGATTTAAAATTCGGTAAGCACTGACCGATTTCAGCAGCAGAATGTTTGACCTACTGTTGTCGAATTCACTCTGTGATTAGTTTAAGTGGCCGAAAATTTGAACCAGGTAAATGCTTTTGCATTCACATTGTCCCTGGCCTTAATATCTAATTTTGGTCCACTTTAGCTGTGACACATCTCAGTCAATTTTCCATTCACCTTGTGTGGTCTTAGTGAAACCCAGCCTACATAAACATTATTGTAATATAATATTGATGATGGTGACTATTATATTCAATTTTAAAGCAATGCTTCTCAACAGCAGGGAAAAACAAATGCAAAGAGCTAAATGCAACTAATAAAATGCAACTATGCTACAGTTCAGATTTACGAAAGCAAAATGAATTGTCTTATCAGTTTTTGAGAAGGGAGGAGAAAACGCTTCCCATAGCTTCCAATTAAACTCTACAGTATTTTGCCACTAATTGGTAGTAGCTAGCCAAATTAGGCAGATGTCAACATGGACAGGGTGTGTGACATGCCCTCATCCTCGAAAACTACACAAGGTGAAATAAAATATCACCTAGACTACATTAAACAAAGAGGATGAAGGAGAAAAAGAACATTTTGCTCTTTCTTTTCAACTGGCCGGGTTTAATACTGCCTACAGCCTTTCTGAAAAAGTGAAAATAAATCTATTTTGAATTTCTAAATACTGTCAGAGCTCTTTCTAAGCAGTCTCTCTCTCTCTCTCTATGGTTGAGGGTTTTGGGTTGTTGTAGGAGTTCACTATCTCGCTCTCTGCAGATGGTGCCGTCTTTTCTTATCTAGAAGAATGGCTGCTGCCTCCGTTTTTCAGACGCCCTTATCTGGGAATCCTTTAAATTGAATATTTACTGGGCTGATGTTGGAGCGCTGCAGGCTCGGTTCTTCCCCTGCCGGACGGGCCTGAGCGTTCATTCTTCAGCTACACAAACTGGACCTGTCGGAAAAAATAGCACCATGATTGATTATACATTCAGGTGAAATGAATGGACTGTAAAGCTGTGAATATCCAAAAAAGGATGTTCTGGAAATTATGCAAACCTCTTTCATTTTATATAAAGGTAAGTGCAAAGGAAATGGGATAAAAAGCCTACCTTTGGATTTTTCATACAATAAAAAACTTTCCCTCAGAAATTCATTTTTTTCATCATTTGCAAAGAAAAAAACTAAATGCTTTGACATAAATTTTGTCACTTTGCTGTTCACAGTTTTGTTGTCTGTCCATTCCAAGGACTTCTATAAAACCTGGAAAGAGACAACTGCTAGTATTTCCATTCATCTCAATAGCAGATGATCGGCTGGTGCATGCAGTCCTGGAAGTGTGCAACTTGCATGCTGCCATCTTGCCTTTGGCCTGATTTTTTTGAGCTGCCTATTTCATGTGACTAATCAGTCTGGAACCTCAGAAAAATTACATCATGACAACACTGATTGGCTGCTTGTACTACAAGATTGCGCACAGTAAAGGCTTGTGGGCCCTTCACTAGTGACTATGCTGAGCTGTAACATAAAAGGCAACAAACAGTGAAGAGCAAACAGAGAAAAAGCCACCCAAAGAATCTGTCAATTGTTAAACTTCTACAAAAATATAATGAAATATTTGTGATTTATTTGTTGCTTGTAATTTTTTTGAATATCCCAATGGAGAAATATGCTTTTTTGCAGACTGATCTCACTGTGAATTCGGCAACAGTAGGTCGAAAGTTCTTCAACTGAAATCGGTCTGTGCTTACTGAAAGTTAAACTGCTGCCCCCAGTGGCTGAAGCTGGAAGTGTTTCTGCAATTATGGGCACGTTTGAGCTCCATTTTATGGGTGAAATGTCCACAGAGTAAAGCGAGTTTTATTTACGTAAATGATGTAATACAGTCAACAGGAATGCATATTTTGTTGCCTCTACCCTCTAAACCAAACCCTAAATCTAACCATCAGTGGAGTACAAATGTAATCTTAGAGGGAAATGCAACATCTCCTGTTTTCTAAAGAACCAGAACTTGTGTCTCAGAGGCTGCTTGAGCAATGTGATATCAGTAGCGCCACAGGAAAATAAAAATAAAAATTTCAATTGATGCAAAAATTGGAGATGGCACTTGACAGTAACTCGGCAGCATGGGGTTGATTTCAGGGTACCTGTATATTTGGTAGCAACATGTCCAGATTACAATACCAGCAGGAGCTAACTGGACTATGCTGAGCAGCCAAACCTCGATCCTCTGGTCCATTCTCTTCTTCAGAGACCAGCATCAGGATTGTTTGGCCAACATCGGCAGAGAGAGGCATCTCACAGAGCTCACACAGAGACATTTTTCTCTCAGAAATTCCTGCATGTTGAATTAATGAGTGCAGTTGAGGGTGTAATTGCAGAGTCAAAGCTGTGAGGCACGATAATGTCCCCTGAATAAAACCCTGGCAGAGTTTACATCCTGAACAATATTAGCGGATTACACACATCAAACAAGCTCTGATTAATGCCTGAAAGCAGGACAGAGTCGACTGAAACTGGCGGAAATCTGAGATAATTGTATGAATATTTGAAACTGCTAATAACTTAAAGACATTCTGCACAATTAAAAGTGCACTATGTGAACAACATACTCGTGTAGAATCTTATTTAAGAGTTCTTCAGTTGTATGGACATACAGAGCTGAAATATTCTTCTAAAAAACTTTGTTAGTGTTCTGCAAAAAAAATTCATACACATCTGGGATGGCCTGAGGGTAAGGAAATGATGAGAAAATTGTCATTTTTTGGGTGGAGTATTCCTTTAAATTTTTAGAATTTTTAGAAAAAATAAAAAAAATCACTGTAGAAAAATGGCAGAAAATTGCCATTGTAGACCTCACATTCGCATATATTAACAAATGTTGTTGCACAACCACTTCCATCTTTAAGGGATCGTTCATCCAAAAATGAAAATTCTCTTATTATTTACTCACCCTCATGATATGCCTTGTGTGTATGATTTTCTTTCTTCATCAGAACACATCTGAAGAAAAATAGACATATTTCTTAGCTCAGTAGGTCCTTAAAATGCAAGTGAATGGAGATTTCTCTTTTGAAGGTCCAAAAATCTCAGACTGTCACCATAAACATCATTGATACGACTCCAGCTGTTACATTAATGTCTTCTAAAGTGCTACATTTTTGGGTGAACTATCCCTTTAATAGACTGTCACTGTAGTGTTGGTCTTTGATTTGATTCGTCATATGATCGTACTTGCAATTAAAACCGTTCATTATGTTATAGCTTGGCTCCTAATACATTTTGGCAGATGCTATTTGAACCCTGGTGCAAATAATGGTATATGCTATTTACACCCCAGTGCAAATAGTGGCCGATATTATTTGCACCCCTTACCCTGGTACAAATAATAGTAGATACTATTTGCACACGTATTTAAATACTAACATACAGTACATGGGCATCACTGCAGTGTGTTTATCGAGTTTATTAAGAGTCCCACAGACACACTACATTAACCTCTACCCCTAAACCTAACCTTAACCTTACCTTAGAAAAAAATAACCTTGGTTTTAATACAGTATCCATAGTTTCACTATGGTATTTTGTTGTAAATTTACAGCAACCACAAAATTAACCATGGTTACCACCATATTACTGTACTAACACCATGGTTAATTGCATTAAAACTATGGTTTCTGCCAAAAAACATGGTTACTACAATATTACTGTAGTAATACTGTGATGCAATCTACACACAAGCGATGCCGAGCCACGGGAGTAAGAGGAAGGGAACGAGTCCTGTCGACAGACCCCTCCTGCGGATCAAACCCTTCTCTGCACTCCCCGACATTCACCATGAACAAATCACTGCGATGAAATCAACATTTATATTTCTTTTTATCTATTATTTTAAGTAATATTAAAAGGAAATATTAAGAGTGGAAGCAGGAAATTGGATGGGAAAAAGAGTGGGACAAAAGGTGAAATCGAACCGGTGTCGCTAGGACAACAATACACATTCACACCATCTTTACACCCCACGCCACTGCAGCGACATCTAAAGTCTAGTTTGTTGTATATTTCTGTGGTTCCACCAGACTACTGGGGTGCAAATAGCTGCACTGTGTGCCAGATGCTATTTACACTAAAGTGCAAGTAGTCACTCTGATAAATTTTCCAGCCAAAAGGCCAGTACCTGCCGGTAAATTTTACTTGCATTTGGTGCTTGTGGGTTTTTAAGGAATAGTTCACCCAAAATTTAAAATTCTGTCAATATTTACTCAACTCATGTTGTTTTAATAATTCCTGTGGAACAGAAGAGAAGAATTTAAAGCACCCATCCCCAAGAGAAATTGTGAACTGTGAAGTCTACAGTATAAAGATTATCATGACTAAAATCTGGGTATGTTGCTCACACAAAGCTATAGTATGACTTCTGAAGACTTGGAATATAGAACACAAGTCGTTTAAACAACTTTTATGATACTTACTTGGTGTTTCTTTTCCTAGCTTTACAGAAATAGTCACTATAGATTATTGCAGTATGTAAAAGAGCTGCATGACGATTCTTCAAAACATTCTCCTTTTGTGTTCCACAGAAAAAAATAACAGCATAAAAGTGAGGTACAACATGAGGGTGAGTGAGTAATGACTCTTTCTTGGCTGAGTCATCCCTTTACCCCCAAAGCTCTGTCAGTAGGGTTTGGGCACCATAAAGGAAATGGAAAGCATTCATATTTGAGAGCCACTTGTCATGTTTTGATTATAGAAATCTTCACCTGGCTTTGTTTCTGTTATAAGAGCTCTTTACTATCAGCAGCTGAATGTGACACATGACAATGATTAAAGAAAAAATCTTGTGTATTGTTTCAAGATTGTATTAAGAGTGACTGCATAATGCAAGCCATTCCTGCCAAACACTACACAAACAACAATTGCCTTAAAAATCTAATTTTGTTTGGCTCTTTTCTCCCGTTTCCATGTCACTTAATTTCCTCTGAGCAAAAACAAATCGACTCTCAGTTAAACCAATAATGGCTACTGCATTTCACTGAGAGATTTTATGTGGAATCTGTTAAATCCGAGGTGGAATTATGTCTTCAGGCGGCAGTTTACCTTCAGTACATCTTCAGATGGACTTAAGCAAGACAGCAATATGTTAAGAGTTGGTGACGATATTATACATCCAGTGACTCCTGTGTCAGCAAATCCCCTAGTTTCGTTTTGTGGATTTTGCTGCCACCGTGTGGACGTACAACTGAACAGCACCATTTAAACTGATTAGGCTATAATTAAGCAATCTCCTACATCACACAAACTGCTCTGAAAGCGCAGACACTGAGGGAAGAGTTACTGAATGATTGCATTGATTAAAATCAGTGTGCTCTGATTACATAGAGAACTTTTATGAATAAATAAATATGCATTTAGTGAGGTGCGATACGGCCTCGTTCTGAGCGCTGTGTGCTCTATTACTGTCCACACGGTGGTGCTGTTGTATCAGAGTTCAAATCAGTTCACGCTACAGGTACATGAAAAGGAGTGGATGGCTCAGACTGAAGTACCAAACAAAGGTTGCGGGTCAACATCAGCTCTTTATAGTCAAACAAAGTCTACATGTGTTCCTCCAGATTAATACTGAATTATATTACTGCGGTGTTTCACAGGTCTTAGCTGGTTTAAGTTGATTCAGCTGATCTCCCAGCCTGGAGAACTATACCATAAAAAAAATAAAATAAATAATAAAAAAAAAAATAAAAAAATCAATCAATATTTAAAGCTACACTATGTACATTTTTTTTTTTTTTTTTAAATAACAAAATGTTATTAATGAGAGAGTGCAACCAAAATCTATCTTCCAAACCATGTCTTTACCCAAATACACTTTGATAAACCTATGATAATAATTTATATTTTAGAGCTGTCGGGACGGATTTTGTGGGAAATTGCATACATATGTGATTCGCCCTTGCGTGTTCGCTTTTTTCTTACTCAACAGGTAAGATATTTTATTGATATGGTTTATGTATAGTTGTATAATCACAATATACTCAATAAAAATAGTGAAAAAAATAAAATGGTGAAATACAATAATTATACTGTAATCGGTGCAGAACATTTCACTTGCTAACACACGTGTGTATTTCTCTTTATAATGACAGTCATTTATATAAATAAATCATTTAGTCCTAGGCTTGCTAAGGACATGTGAGTCTTGAAATAATGTTGACTACTGGTTGGTAACAATGAAAATCTATAAATGATTTACTACCGTGGTCTATTTGGCCAGAATATCCTGCAGTTATAAAAACTTTACAACGTTTGACCTTATCAGATTAGCAATCGTTATGTCCAATGTTAACAAACGTTGCCTAACTTTTGCATGTCATTTATTTCAAAACATCAATGTTTCCAATAAGTCAAAACAACAGCTTAAGATATGGCACTTACCTGCTCAGGTGACATGTTTTCGGATGTCAACCACACCGTCTTTTTCCAGAGCAGCCTGTATTTCTCCTGAGGTTACCTGTGGGTTTTTCTTTGTATCCTGAACAATTCCTCTGGCAGTTGTGGCTGAAATCTTTCTTGGTCTACCTGACCTTGACTTATCAAGAGATCCCCGAATTTTCCACTTCTTAATAAGTGACTGAACAGTACTGACTTTTTCAAGGCTTTGGATATCTTTTTATATCCTTTTCCATCTTTATATTTTTATATCTTTTTCCATCTAGCCTGCTCAGTGCATCCATGTGAAAGCTAACAAACTCATTGACTATTTATACACAGACACTAAATGCAATTTAAAAAGCAACAGGTGTGGGAAATTAACCTTTAATTGCCATTTAAACCTGTGTGTGTCACCTTGTGTGTCTGTAACAAGGCCAAACATTCAAGGGTATGTAAACTTTTGATCAGGGCCATTTGGGTGATTTCTGTTATCATTATGATTTAAAAAGGAGCCAAACAACTATGTGATAATAAATGGCTTCATATGATCACTATCCTGAAATAAAAGACAGTTTTTTTTTTTGCATGATCAGTCATATTTTCAAAATCAATGCCAAAATTTCACAATTTCTGCCAGGGTATGCAAACTTTTGAGCACAACTGTGTGTGTGTATATATATATATATATATATATATATACACACATTTAAATGTAACTTATGCAATTAAACTTTGAAAATACTGCATGTTATTGCACCCGTGCTAGTTATTGATGCTCTGTGCAGATGTGTGTCCCGTAATTATACATCCATTATAACGTGAACATTACTACACTCATATTAGCTATGCAATGCTTAACAGTTTATTGCATATTATGTATTTGTTAGTTATTAGAGTAATTTTCACAGTGCCTAATGAAAGGAACATTAATGAGACCTGTTAATTTAAATACATATTTAACATCAAGTTACCATGGTTCTTAGTAGTGTACTCTACACCACGCCAGCAAGAAACTTACCCTGATATACATTGTGTAAGTTCATGTGAGACTATAATAATATAATTACAACAGCCAAAATTTTATTGGAAAAAATATATTTCTTACAAAATGTACATATATACTATATATAAATGTAAATATATTCATTTTAGAGAGAGGGGCAAGTTTTGTTATATATACATACATATATATATATGCACACGTATATAGTATATTGTATCATGGTAATACCATTAATACTAATATGATGTTCTTTTAAGTACCATGAAACTGCAATTACATAAATAAGGTAATCACTCAGTACTATTGTTCTACTATCTGATACCATGGTGCACCGTACTCCCTCCAAGAGCAGAGAGGAGTAATAATGCTGTTAACTGTCTCCAGGTATTTTAAAGATCTGACCTGTTAAATGGCCCAGTGAGGAGGAAATAGTCAACACAAGTCATGATGTTGTAGCTGTAATAACGCAAATGAGCTGCAGGAAGAAAAAAAAAGATAATCTGAGTGAGAGTAAAGTGCCAAAACATGCTCGAACACACACACACACTTTGACCTTTCCTATCCAAGGACATACGCATTAGCGCCGCAGAGCGCTGGTAGGTTATCATTAGACTGAGTCCTGCAGGGGTGAATCGGCTGATACTGAGCGCTTTCATATCCAATGGCTGCCCTGCAGGCCGTCCGACTGTTTGTGTTATAATTTAGCTCAGGGGATGATGGGGAAAGAGGAGTTTGGGTAATGAGCAGTTAGTTAGCCCTGCTAGCGTAAAGGCCTTCATTTCAGAAAGATCAGGAGAAAGTGTGTTTATGTGCACGAGTGTAACATTATGTTGGTTACTTAAAAACTGGACAAAACTTATCTTCAATTAAATTCAACATATGGGTTTAGATTTTATTCTTGTAATATTAAAGGGTTAGTTCTCCTAAAAATGAAAATAACATTCTGTCATGTATGGTCGTTCCAAACCCATATGACTTTCTTTCTAGTGTGGAACACAACAGGAGATATTTAGCAGAATGTTCAAGCTCACACTTCCCTTTCCCATCCCATGAAAGTGGATGGGGCAGAGCACCAAAAATTATTTTAAAAGTATTATAATTGTATGAGGAACAGACCTAAATTTAAATTATTATTCACTGATAACACTCTGCCATAGCTCTCAGAACACAGATTGAGAACGACATTACTTATATATTAACGACATATCTTTTACATTTAGAACAGCATTATTAATAGAACATATTTTGTATTTATTAGATGTTTTTCATCTAAAGAAATGTACAGTACATTCAGTGCATGGAAATTAATAACAGCATAAGGCACACAAGGACACAAAACATTAAAAAGCTGTTAATTATACAGCAGATAATCTAAAGCTCAGAGTTTTGCTTAAGGGCACAATGGTGACTAGGGACCCATCCAGTTCATAAATCGCCCCTTCTGGGGTTAAACCTGCATTTTTAATCACTACACTTCCACTACATGACAAAATTAGTTCCATTTAAAATAAACAAAGCTGTTAATGGTCTCACTAACCACAGAATATCAACTTCTCCACAATCACCTTCTGAGCTCTTCTGAAGGCAAAAATGAATTAATTAAATAAAACAACAAGGTTCTGATTTCTTTCAATTTGCACTTAAAGGGTTAGTTCATACTCAAATTGGATGTCTGCTGGGAGTTGCTTCCCCGGACAGCAGCGGAAGCAGATGAATGGCCCACTTGGCTTTCGGCCATCTGGAGGCGATCACGGTACCAGGCTCCGTCAAATGGAGGCTCCGGTCCTCCATTTGAGCTTGGAGGAGCTCCTGGAAGTGCTGCTCCTGGGCCAGGAGGTCCTGTTGTTGCATGTCTGCAAGGGCTCGGATGACTTCGCCCAGTGGTGAGGATTCCATGGCAACAGCTCATCCTTCAAAGATCCTGGGTTTCGGCACCAGTGTAATGGGGTTCGTGGTTAGGGCAAGGAGGAAGTGGGAGTCCTCTAGTTCCAACACAAATAAGTAATTTATTTTTAACAGAAATCTTTTAAACACTCTCTTCTTTAAACACTATTTCCTTTAAACACTCTCATGCCACACAGGCTCAGCGGGTGTGTGTGCGGGTCTTTCTCTCCCTTCTACTGGCATCTGGCTCACTTTTGCCATCTGGCTCATCCTTAACATACTCATCTCCCGATCTCACTCTCCGTTCACAAGCCGGCGCTCGACCACTCCCCCACTACCATGCGCGTCATGCACATCAGCTGCTCTCATGTCAGTGTTTAGTTTCAGTTTCATCAATGCCAGATGTGTCATCAAATAACCAGAATAAATGAGAAAAAAAGTTCTGTCTCTCCTACAACGTGCATCCATGTCTCAATTTGATGTTATTTTTTGTGCAACACAAATACTCGGTGACAGCTGTTATGTTTTGAGTTTTCCCTATGCTGACGCAGTGCTGTTTGGGCAGAGCAAAGTTTACATGTGTCTTGAACAGCCAGATGCATTTACACTTGACCAGTTTTGTCTGGAATGCATCTCAAACCACCTCCTGAAGTGGCTTGAGTGATCGGATTGCAATCCGCCTCTAATGCTTTTCAGAGGGCATTTACACCTGGTCTTTTCATGAAAACACATAAAGTGGTCAAGTGTTAACAGGTCCTAAAACTCACATTTATCTTTCACATCTGAAAGTCACAAGTGCCTGTTTAGTTTCACTGAAAGTGAAAGTTAAAGTGGAGATTTAGAGTACAAAAATGACTTAAAAATTGTTCTGTTTCTGACCCACACCTATCATATTGCAAGATGTGGATTTAAACACTGGAGTGATTGCTTTTATGTTTCCTTTATGTGATTTTCTGAGCTACAAATGTCTGATCAACATTCACATTGTATGGACCTACAGAGCTGAGATATTTGTCTAAAAATCTTTGTTTGTGTTCTGCTGAAGAAAGAAATTCATTCATACAGTATCTGGGATGGCATGAGGGATGAATCAATTATGAGAGAATTACATTTTTCCTTTTAAATTGTTATTCTACTGGATGACATTTCAATAAGAACATTGTGAACTATTTATATTCGGTTCCCAACACAACTGTGTTATTTTGTGGCTTCTGAGAGGTCAGTAGCAGCAATTTATCTAACTTAATCAGCAACAACTAAACATTTTCAGTTGTGTGGCACTTTACAATCTGTGTACAAAGCCTCTCCTCTCCTCTCTTCTTCATTGTGTAAACTCCATCCCTGAAAATCAATCCTCTGTCTCTGTCTCCCTTGGCAACAGGTTATAATCCATGGTTACAAGAAGTGGTTGCTAAATGCGTTGCCAAGATACAGACCCCTCTGCACATCGCCGCTACGTGGGAGGTCACTCAGTCCAGGATGATGGCAGAGAGACAGACATGACAGAGTAAGAGGATGAAAGAGAGACTTTCAGGTCGGGAGGCAGATTTACACACAGCCCTTAAATCCAAATTATCCCATCAGAATCATACAACCAAGAAGATACAAAATGTTCACAATAAGAGTGAGAGATTTGCACCATTATTTATGTATTTATATGTATGTAATTGGAGATATGAAGCTTTTTTTTTGTGTTGTATAAAAAGTCTAAACAGATGATTCAATATCTAAACTTTCTATTGTTTCCTACAGAGGGCAGTATGTGTACATACAGCTGTATAAACTGACAGCATTACAGTTTGTATGCATTATAACTTACATTTTATGTAATTTGATTCTGAAAACATCTAATTTAGAGAAAGCATCTGGATAGGATGAGAGCATTCTCTCTCATTTTGTTTCTCTAATTATTTTGAGGTTGTCTCATGGATAAAGGTTTAAACATCTATTGTTTTTTTTGTTTTGTTTTTTTTTCTAAAGAAAATTGAAAAAAGTGTTGTTTACAACAAAAAGTCTTTAGCACACTGAAATGCATTATTATTATTTTTCTCCATTTGTGTCTGGTGCTGCGAAAATGGAGTCTGTCAGAGTTGTATCAGGAATTTGGAGTGAAAACAATGTTTCATTATAAGGGAACATTGTTCGTCATAAAGTAAATGTGAGGTGGGGTTTGTGGAGGCTGTAAAACGAGCATGGAGAGACAGGGAAAATTGGATTTGGAAACTGTGGAATGCATTTCGATAAATTTACATCTCTGCACATAAATCTGTCAAACAGCACGAGGCAAGAGAGAGAGACAGAGAGAGACAGACAAACAAAGACAGAGAGACACTGATGTGCTAATGTTCAGCAAAAACAGCAGTTAAGTAGGCCTCGTGAACCTACACAGAAGTTTAAACATGTTTTCATCCATGGAAAATTTCAACTGCTCCATCACAAAATTCTCATACCCAGACAACATTAAGAATCCGTTCAATCTTCCAAACTAGAATTCCCATATAATATATGAAATGGATATATTTGTAGACAAAAGTCTCAGCTTATGGGTCATGTAAGAGAACAGGTTTTTATAAAAACACTTTTTTCTGAAAACTGACATTTATTCACTTCATAACATCTTACTGTAATTTGTGTCAACTGCGTCAGACACACTAAAAAGCATCATGCTATTTAAATTTGATTCATCCAACAAGAGTGTAAAGTCTTTAATTATCTAATAATAGTGTTCAGTAAAGGAGTTAAATAATAAAATACATTCTATAATGTTTTTTTTCTGTTTTCACATTATTCTGACTGAGTTGACAAAATTGAATATTTGTCCATCTTAACCATGTGTTGTACACTTGAGCCATTTTTTTACTCAGTTGAAGCTGCCACTATAACCTAAACTAAAATGCCAAAATTATTTTCACCATTCTTAACAGAAACTATCGCAATGGAATGACAGAGTTGAAATGCTGAAGCTGTGACCGCAGAGACTTAAACATTGTTTGCTTATATATATATATATATAACAAAAGTATAAAACTTACCAGACCACGTTTCCTACTGTTGCATCCACCATGAGCAGGAAGTGGGAAAGTTGTCCTCAGAGTTATAGCTGACCATGGCATTGTCTGATTTATATATTTAGGATTATAAAAAATGAGTTGACGCAAAGTGAGGAGACAACTTTGCCTCTTTTTTTTTTTATAGAAAATATCATTTAAAATGTACTTAATGTTTTGTTTGATATCTTACAGATCCTTACCTTTCATTTGATATTTATATTTATGAATTTGTTGCATTTTTAAACACTTTAAACACATACCATTGTTTGGAAGTTTAACATTGTGACCTCTAAATTGAAGTTACATGTGCTTCCAAGTATAGAGCATGCATTAAAAAAATTCTAATAAAATGTTTTAACCCCTGTGCGCTGTTCGGGTCTTTTTGGACCCATTTAGATTTTTTTTTCTTTAATAAAAAATGGTATCCTTTATCTGAGTGGTACAAGACTTGGTGACTTTTCCTCCACTAGCTATCTGAACAAACACACACAAAAAATCTGGACTTGATTTGATGTCTAAGGGGTCGTAAAGAAAAAAGCAACAATTTTGATGCTCCGGGACATTTTTGACCTGCCATAGGAAGTGAATGGGAAATACTAAAATACAGATTTTTTTTTTTTTTTTTTAAATAAAAATCAATAAAACAGACACAATGCAGAACACAACCACACATAAATGAAGGGTTGAGACTATAACTCCCCACCTGCCACACACCCACCCACCCACACACCCACACACCCACACACCCACACACACAGGTTTGTTTGATTATATTAGTGATCTTTAATTGACTTAGATTTGAAGATCAAAGTCATCTGACCAATATAAAAGCTTTAGTTTTTTTTAATGATGAGGACATTTGGCCCTCACAGGTGTAGACAAACCTGTCTATATACCAAACGTACCACACAGGTGAAAGTCTGAGTCTGACCCCTGTTTGAAAATTTTTATTCTAGAATTTTGATGTCTGATTTTTTAAATAAATTACAAAATAACAATTCTTTTCTTTGTAACACAATCAGATTTGACTGTGGAGCATTGTCATGTTTGACAGCATATTGGAGCATCATTGCAAAATATGGCACTTCAAAACAAGTGGTTTAGAAAAAAATGCAACAATTTGACAAATAATGTCTAAATATATATCCAATGCATAACATGTGATAATATCTAGAAATTAAGTTTGTTAGAACATGAGCTTATAGAGATCAGCCAATGCATGAGCACTTAAGTCATCTACTGGCCACAGTTGTTATTTCGTGTAATTATTATAATATTTTTTTATTGCAGCAGATGTCACCAGAGACCCCCAATGCATGACAAATTGCGATGTTTTGACACTTTCAATTTACTGAAATAATTTTTAAGAAGTGAAGATAACATAAAATGTGCTTGTTTTATATGAAAATGAATGGTGTAATTTAGTAATTTAGAGTTAAATAAGGTCTAAATACCATAAAGTCCCACACATGTATGTTTGCATTATTTTTGACCCGCAAACATCTGCTGAAATTTGCTGAAATGCCTATAATAGGCCGTTTAATGGCAGGTTCTGTTGCAAAAACTTAATTTGAAAATATGCCCCTCTATACGGGTCAAAATGTGTTAAATGAACTGTATATTTCCTGGGTAATGACAGTAAAAATATTCAATAGCTTTTTTTGAAGAAAAGACTTTAAGGTATGTGTCTATGCATAAATTGACTTTTCAAAAATAAACCTACCCAGAGAAATATTCACAAAAGTAAAAAGTGTGACAACTAGCCCTGGTCTTTCTCTGTATAGAATTAGTACGGTAAATATTGATTTACATATTCATTACTTTTTAATGGAACAAAAGTACCATGAGCTATATGGAACTATGACAATGTTAAAATATGTTAATATATTTTATTAAAATATTAGGTAACTAAAAGAAATATCAGCCACTTTCTCTTATGACTAGTCAAAACCTTAGCTGCCTATAGCTAAATTAATAACATTATTGATCCAAATTAAATTTTGAGTGTCAAAAATGATTTTATAAGTAAAACAGTAATTTATTTCTTTGTTTTATCAGCTTCCGGCGACTCTTGATAATTAAAACAACCCTTGCTGACTTAAATGCAATGACTTCTGTAATTGGTTCCTCCTCTAATTGAAATGTTATAAAAACATACCTGTTTGTATGGCAGCATAATTACCATATGCAAACCATTTGATAATTACATGTTGTATCGGTAATTGCAACAGTAAAAAAATGCTGACAGTTTTCTGAATAAGCTTTAAAACTGTTTATGTTTTCTGCTTACCATAATAGATTTTCTTTACATCTTCAAATCTCTGCAGTTTAAATTGCTTTGTTTCTGCTGTAAGTCACATTTCTATCATGTTTTGAATAAATACAATCACCTGCTGCTAGAAAACATCAGCTAAACACTAGATGCGACGTGGCGCATGTCAGCCGTGTTGTTGCATGCGATCAGAGAGATAAACGGCAGAAATGAGCTTTGTATTTTCTCGCTTCTAAAACAACAGATTCACAGGTGACGGGCTTTGCACTTAAGCGACTGAATCCATATTTGCTGACTCCGTTACGAAGCTATGCAATAACACAAGTCAAGAAAGTAAATATAGTCTGATAGAGGAAAGATCAGATCTGATACAGCCTTGATGCAATGCTTCTCAATTTATCTTTGAGGTTTGAAGCACTGAGCATCAGGACTCTAAAGCGAAAGGGCTTAAAAGTATCTTATGAGTTATTGCCTTCCACTGTAGTCATAGCAACAGGTTAATCAGCAACCTCTCTGATCTTGCTCTGTCGCCGAGTAGGTTGCTAAGATACAGATGAAGTTCCAGGCCCTGGAGACCACCGAAACAAACCAGTGTAAAATAATACTGATTTAGTTTTGTATAAAATTGTATAAAAATGCTAAATTTACCACATTAAGGGTTCTTTCAATACTAATTAAATAAATAAATAAATAAAAAGCTAAAGCAAAAACCACGGTTAAAGTAAGGTGCATACAATGGAAGTGAATGGGGCCGGTCCATAAACTTTCAAATACACTGTTTCAAAAGAATAGCAACAAGATGTAAACATTATACTTGTTATTAACATAATTTTATTTACATTTTATTTTTATCTTATCAGTGTAAAGTTATATCAAATTTTACAACTTTGTTGCCATGATGACGCAACACCAGTAAACCTTGTACACCATTTTATCACACTAAAATTAAGTAGATCAGAGATTTTATACCACACCAATAATACACCAACAATAAAATCGTTAACATGTATAATATTTATATTTTGAAGCCATACTTTTGAAAGAATGTGTGTTTTAAAATGTAATGACTGGCCCCATGCACTTTCATCGTAAATACATTAACATAACCACTTTTTTTAATTTATTTATTTTTATTAATGAGGGACGAGTTGAAAATATTTTCAGTGGTAATCAACATTATGCTACAAATGCTGTCAATTGAGCTTAACATCCTCTAAACAAAATGAATTTATTTGAGAAGCAAAAGTCTGTAAAATAATAACATTTGCTTTCAGAGGATATATCTTGAGTTTAGTTTAATCAATTTATTTTTTTCATTTGTTTAGCATAAATCAAAGTGTTTTATTGTAAAAAAAAAAAAAAAAAAAAATTGGGGCAGGAGAATTCAAGATATATTCTCTAAAAAAAATCATTCTCAACATGCTACACAGTTTTGCTTCACAAGTGAATGTGTCTTGTTTTAAAGATTTGTAGATATTCTTATTGGAAAACGACGAAAATACTGATTAAGAACACATTTTGCAGTATTTCTTTAATGTAATTTCACAATAGCAAAATAACAAAAGTGATATCTAAATCTATTTATTTTGTTGCTAAGTGATGTAAGTCTTATACTCGGAGCCCCCCCCCACACACACACACACCGGCCGTTGTGAAGAGTGTAGCTGGAACAAATTGGGGGGGGGGGGGGTGTATTGCAGGTTTTGCCTGCGAGTTGCATCATGTTCCTCCGGGCACTGGATGAAGGTGTGCCCTGCTTCCATTGTTCAAATTCGTCTCTCGGTGATGGCAGCAAAGATTAACGAGCCGCAGTGAACAGATTTAGCCAAACGGCCTGAGTTTAAATTCTGCAAGGTGTTTGAGATTTTAGACGGCTGCTTTTGTTGAAGTTTTGCATAAATTTTACTAAAAAGTAGCTTTTCTAGGAATTTATGAGCTAAAGAAATCAAAGCCCCAATTTCATGTTTTCATCAAATCAGGCAAAATAGATGCAAAGGACGTTTTAGAATTTCCATAAATGTGTCACGCCATCAAAAATGATCCAGACAAGCTCCATTCTGCCTACTGAGTCATTTAGCTACTTTTCTTCAGTGTGTGTCACTCTGACCTTCAGATGACAAAGTCATTCTGTTCAGAGACAAACACACTCTTACACACACACAAACATCAAGAGCACACACAGTCATCACCACTGACAATTTCATTATCCCCCTTACATTTATACAAACTTGTTTACTTAGCTAGTTTACCTGAATGAGGACATACCATTGACTATTACTGTTTTTTTTTTTTTTTTAATATAAAGCTATTCATGGCTATACACTAACCCTAATCCTGAAAAGAAAACGTTTTTCATTTATACGGTATATTTTGAAAAAATAAAAACATTATTTGCTTAATTCATTAACAGATTTCCCATTTAAGGGTCTAAATGTCCCCATGGGAGGTTTTGGCAGATTTGACACACACACGAGTGCACTGGTCAGAGAGACTTTTACACTCTCCAGAATTAGTGTGTCATACGTGTTGGATTCTGCACCAGTTTTTGTTAGTTCTTACTGTATGTATGTCTGTGTGTGTGTGTGTGTGTCATTGGCTGACGTAAGTCTTGCACATTCAAAGTGTCTTGTTAAATCACTCTGCCCTGTGCGCAGACAACAAAAAAAACTTGAAACTCTAGGCAGAAATGCCAAAGATTTAGAAGTCGAAGTAAGAGTCTAGAAATGCAGTCACAGATCGCAAAACTCTTGTTTGAGCTTTTCTCTTTTATTTGCTTCCGATATCATAGAGAGACATCTTTAAAATAAAAATAAAAGCAAAATTTACCCTATTTACTTTCTGATTACACATTCCTGATCACCAAGCCCTCTTATTTTTCAACCACCTGTCATAAAGAGACCACTTTATACCACCCAGTTGATTCCTTATGCATAAAATCATGTCTGGCCTTACTTTTTTTTTTCTCACTGAATATCCTGTTTTACTTGTAAATATGTCATATTATGGAAGTAAAATGTAGGGCTGTGTAAAAATATTGATTTAATCACAATCATTAAATAATTCATTAAAATCACAATATCGATATTTTACTCTATGCTCAACCCTTTACAATGTGAGTAAATCACTCACATATAGGACCAAATTTCTCACTGTGCGACTTAAAATACACTCAACCAAAACACTTCTGTGAGATGCTCACTGAACTGCCTCTATTCTTAAAGAGACAGTACAAGAGATACAGTATGTATAATTTCATGAAATCATATTGAACATTTTTAGAAGCTAAAACATTTTGAAAAAAATAAAAATATTAAAAAAAATTTTTTTTTAATTTATATTTTCGAAATGTAACTAGTTTGAAGGTCCCCTGTATAATTAACAGAATTAGCTGAGAGAATTTCTTCCATACGTAAGCAAAATGGACATTATAACTGAAATATACCCAAATGAATTGGAATCGAATCTAATCATAATCTGGAAATCTGTATCAATACAGATTTACAATCCTGGCAAAATGCGCTGCAAATGATGTTTCATGTTGACATTGGTATCATAGGATTTCAACTCATACAGTCCTCATGCGTCCAGCTCTCTGTTCACTGCATAAATCACATTGAATGGTGGGCAGTTTATTGATGCATTAACTGTGTAATGTTAATCATGTGTTAAATGATGGACTCAACGCTGATGAGGTCATTGGACAGACGGGGGAGTCGGAGTGAAATTTAATGACACGGCGATGAGCTCTCAGGCAACTGGTGCCACATGACTCTAAAAACAGCACAGACAAAAAGAGACCAAAAAACTAAACAAAACAAACCAAAAAAATCACTAAATAAAAGTTACATCATCACAATTAGCAAAAATGTGCTTTAGAGTGCCAGCCAAGTTTCATATTAGAATATTAATCATGTCTTAAAGCACCCACTCACTCACTATGTAGTGCAAACCATACTGCACACACTAATACGGACACAAGCAGAGTAAAACACTGATGTTGTTACCATCAAATTAGAACAGAAAATTCTGAAAACATCCAACAAACATGTCTTATATGTTGGACTCACTATCAGACACAAATCGGTTTTAAAATTCTGATAAAGTAATTTTATCTTGTTATAGACTGTATAAATGTTCATTGAGCACACATTGACCTTTTATGACAACATGCCCCAATATGCTGATGCTCAGAACAACAGCACGGTCAGCACAACTGTGAGTGTGATGTTGCATATATACAGTTGATTTATACAGTGAATTAAACTGTTGACTGGGAATTTGGACAAACCAGCCAAATGTCCAAAGCAAATAGTGTTCAATACTGGGAGACAAATGTGATTTCAGCTTAATGATTGTACACACTGTAAAGTCATATCATTACAATGCGTCTCATAAATAACAGAACATAAATAAAGCATAAACTCTATGACATCAAACTGACTCAGTCTCCAATAATGACATCATTCACTGGTGTCTCAGGTGTGTTGTGTAACTCTCCATCATTTGCTCTATATTTTATCTCAGTCGTTTTTATATTACCCTCTAAATAACACTGAAATGAGAGAAAGAATGAGAAGTAAATAACGTGGCCCGTGCCTGCTCTCGCATTCACACATTTCATCTTGTATTTATGGAAACTGCTTTTTGAAATTGCATAAATCGGAGGGAAATGTGAAGGACTGTAAAATACAACTGTGGACTGGAGGATGTGCTGGTCAGGAGGTTTTTATAAAGAGCTGTTTGCACTGTTAAATTCACTAACAGCATAAAATTCAACCACAGTAAATGTTACATTAAAGCAATATCACACAAGCAAGAGTGCCGTATGGCCCTACATCAGCACGGTTATGATTCGGCAGCAAGCACGAGGCTGCGCGATTGCAAGTGTGATATTGCTTTTATACAACAGTTCAAAGAACAAGTAAATTAAAAATGAGGAAAAACTAAGGACGACGCCACGGTTTAGGATCTGCCGCTGCTAGTTCAAAAGATGCTCACATGCCTCTGTTACTAATTAAAAAAAATAATTTCAGAACTTACGATGGCTTGGGCTGTTTCTAACAAGTTATTGGAGAAACAAGGATATGTGTGTGTGTTTGAGAGAGAGAGAGAGAGAGAGAGAGAGAGCGCAATTGAGCTTGTGCAATTACCTGAATCTGTCACAACCACTGATATATATAGAACTGGATTGCTCATGATGCCATATCAGTGAAGCCACTGTGCCGCCATATTGCTATGCCCAAACATTCCAATGTCCCTATTGGCTTAATAGGAAATCATCTCATTTCAGCGAGTAAACATTAGTCATTCAATCACCGATTTTATGTTTGAAATTTTGCATGTACATCCCTACAACGCAAACATCCTACACATGTAATTATTTATTTATTTAAAGTCGGGAATTTTTCCTGTTTCTTGAAAGCCCGAGCAAGTTATGTACAGGTGCATCTCAATAAATTAGAATGTCGTGGAAAAGTTCATTTATTTCAGTAATTCAACTCAAATTGTGAAACTCGTGTATTAAATAAATTCAATGCACACAGACTGAAGTAGTTTAAGTCTTTGGTTCTTTTAATTGTGATGATTTTGGTTCACATTTAACAAAAACCCACCAATTCACTATCTCAAAAAATTTGAATATGGTGACATGCCAATCAGCTAATCAACTCAAAACACCTGCAAAGGTTTCCTGAGCCTTCAAAATGGTCTCTCAGTTTGGTTCACTAGGCTACACAATCTGCTGATCTGACAGTTGTCCAGAAGACAATCATTGACACCCTTCACAACAGTCATATTTTCAAAATCAATGCCAAAATTTCACAATTTCTGCCAGGGTATAAACATTTTGAGCACAACTGTATATATATATATATATATATATATATTTAAGAAAGAACATAAAGCCTTTTACTAAGACTATTAACCATTGTGGTACTGACTTTTGCATTGTGACATCGTCATGACAATTAATCACATCCCAAATTCTCATTTTTGTAATGCAATAAATAAATACATTATTTAAATTGTTAAGCACATTTTTAAAGTACAATTGTAAAATAAAGTGTACATAGCGGTACAATTTGTTGTATTTAATTTAATTAATGCTTTTGCTGATTTTTAATAAAAATGAATACAATCATTAATTAATACATTTTATTAATTTTGAAGTTATTTTTGCTTATTTTCAAATTAATAAAAATTATAGTGTTCAAACTGTATTGTAATGAAAATAATGTCACAGTGCAAACAGATCTTAATGGTCCCAAAATAGGCATAATTTTCCTTACTGCAAATAATTAATTAATTCAGTACAAATATCATTAATTGTTTCTTTAAAATTTTGGGGTGAAATATTGCCTGGACATTTCTTTGTGAGATCTAACCTAGAACGAAGTTATGGAGTATTTGACAAGATATTTTTTCAGGACATAAATGAGCCGTTAAACTGCACAACTAATGCAAAAATTGGACCAAGTGAAAGAGAGAAGCACAATTCAGAGAGGAATAAAGTTGGTGCCTTCAGCGTAACCATTTTGAGATTTGCTCAAAAGTACGTCAGTAATTATGTAAACACAGATTTGTTGTTTGTTGAGTACTGAGGGATGATAGATGCTCATGTGAACCTTACTTCATTCGCCTCTAATCCATACTCTTCCTCTGCATCCCTCGTTTTAATTATTTCTCGCTCTCATTATCCCTCAATTCGCGACTCTCATCAACACTTCTAAAACTGACATCAATACCTCAGCAACTCGGGCCCAGCCACACCTTGTCCGTTGCTATGGAGACGTAACCTCTGACAACAGAGGCCCCCGTGTCGACGCGCCGTGTCGTATTTCTCCTGATTGGATATCGATTACACTTTTGTGACACATAATAGAATCAAAGCTTTTGTGCGGCTCTGCTCACTGCTGGGGCTCTGCTTCAGATTGCTTTTTATTTACAAGCTCTTTTTATTCAAGATTCTTCATGCTAAAGGAGGAAGCTGCATGGAAGAGCTTTTGTCTCAGTATCCCAGAGATCTACGAGGTCGTGGGGTTAACAACCGCACAAATACTCCAAAAATAAGTGTCAACTGCAGAGAAGAGGTTTCATATCTTGTGTTAAATGTATAACTTTTTGAACAAACACTGGTTTATGAAACTGAATTTTGAAAGGCACAATATAATGTATATGAACAAAATAAAAATCACAAATGAGATCTCTATAAAATCGCAGTTGATCCTCCTGGATTGGAATACGATTAAATGGAAAGCAAATAAATACTTTTGCTGAAGTCTCCTGCTTCTCAGATTATTCTCATGAAACAAAGACTCCAGTGATATCTTATGTATCTCTTCTAAAGTTTCAGAAGACATCGCGATAATGTCTCAAACTGTGCTCAGATGCCAAGACAAGTTTGCAATCCCAATATGAAAATGAAATTCTACACATTTACATTTCTTGTATATAAAAGAGCAGCCTGAACATTTTGATAAACATCGCCATTTGTGTTCGACAGGAAAAAGAAAGTCATGGGTTTGGAATGATATGAGGGTGAGTAAATAATGACATAATTTTCATGTTGGTCTGAACTAACTGAGCTATGTAAGAACAGCCTCTGTGCAATAACATTTTCCTGCAAATGTAAACAATGATGAAGTCAAATTCGAAGGTTTGGTACATATATATTCAGAAACAGATCCTTTAAGGTTGGGTTCCTCCTACACATGCAAGTTGAAGAGTTTTGGAACGCTGACAAGATTTCATCTCTCTCACTAAAGTTTACCACACCTGGGGACGGTAATACTCAGCTGTCAGCATCAGGTGTGACAGAGAGATAGTCTGACATGTTTAGAGCATGCGTGAGAGATAAGTGTGTGTTTATGTGGTCACCAGGGATTTGTTCCTCTCCTAGAGAGCTGCACAGGATCTGTCACATTATTCCTGCAGCGCGAGTGACTCATATATGACAGCCATTAAAACACACACAGGTCGAATTTAAGTTCAGGATTAAAGTGACATCAGCATCCATAATTATCACTGCAGAAATCATAATGAGATGCAGACAGTTAATAAGGCAATACAGAGTGTCAGCTCTAAATACTCAAACTACAGTGTGTGTAGGCAGATGTGTTTTAATAACAGTTAGGGATGTAGTCAACTATAGTCAACTAAACTATACTGCTAGTCGACACCGGAATTACTAGTTGGTCAATATTTTCCCCCATTAACACTTAAACGCTTACCTCGGGTCTTTAGAGACCCAGGACCTCATTCCATCCCCTGTAGCTCCTCCATTTTTTTTAGTTGTGCCCACACCTCTTTAATATTCCTCAATCTATCTCTTATAAATAGTGTAACAAAAAAAATTATTATAATGGTATAAGTACCAAAAGTATATAGGGCCTCTAGAGACCCAAGGTATGTAAGAGTGTCTGGGTTTTTTCCGCACTTCCATAAATGATATATTTTATAATTATTTTATATCTATTTAAGTTTACTATCACAGGATATCTATTTATTTGTGTATTACAAGAGCAATGTGTACTCTATTCATACAAATACAGTTGCAATCGAAATTATTCAACCCCCCCAAGACAATAAGGATTTACAAATTTAAGCTTTTCTGATGACCCAGAATTTTTAAACTTTACATCTATATCAGTTGAGTCACATTCAAAGTCATAGTGTGAATATATAACCTAATATTTGTAAATAGCAGAATTTTTTAAAAATACAGCCATGTCATAATTATTCAACCCCTATTGCATGTAGCTGTTTCTTAAATATGTAAGGCTACACAAGTAATTGTTTTAAAACAAAATTAAGTAATCAATCTGCAATGGCACTTATTTAAGTTTTAAAATGTAAGTTTAGCATTGTAAGCAAAAATGTATTTCTATGCAATAAATGCAATTAAAAATAAGCTTTCTCAAAAGCTAATAGTGGAGATTATTTCATTACACAAGAAAGGTCATGGCTAAAAGTACATTTCCAAAGGCACTTCAGTTTCCAATAGACAAATTTGGCAGCACCATTCATACATTTTTTAATATGGTACAACAGCAAGTTTCCTGGGGTGTGGAAGAAAGCAAAACTTCACCAAGGGAAATGTTGACTTGAATATTCAAGAAGTAATTAGGAAAGACCTGTGGAGTCCTGGAATAAGGTTTTATAGACATATGATACTAAACTGAAAATGAGTTTTAGACCCATGGGTCAGCAGTACGTCTCGAGTAAGATGACAAGGTGATGACAAGAACGACACCATCCCCACAGTCAAGCATGGAGGTGGGTCAGTCCTGTTATGGGGTGTTTTGCGGCTGCAGGAAACGGCTATCCTGACTATGTGACTGACACCATGGATTCTTTCAGGTATCAGGCCATTTTGGCATGTAAAATGTGATGCCTTCAGTGTGTAAATTGAAGCTCGGTGATTACTGGACTTTCCAGCAAGACAATAACACCAAGGATACATCCAAGCTGTCCAAAATCTGGTTCAGGGATAGGTCGTGGAATGTCTTTAAATGGCCCTGTCAGTCCATCATTAAAATCCCATTGCAAACCTTTGTTGGGATTTCAAGGAAGCAGTGGCAGCACAGAAACCAAAGAATGTCAATGAGATGGAAGCTTTTGCTCATGAGAAATGTGTAAAAATTCTAATAGAGAAGTGTCCAAAGCCTGAGAACACTTACCTATTTGCTGTTATTAAGGATAAAGGATGCTCCACAAATGATTGACTTTGGGGGTTGAATATTTTTGACATGACATTTGTGGAGAGAATTAGTTATTATTTTAAAATTTGGGTAAACTGAACTCTTTGTTCTCAAAATCACTTAAATGTGTATTAAAAACGTATTTTGTTTACTGAGGTTTTAGTTGATGTGTTTTAATTCACATCACCAGAATGTATTGCTGGTTAGGGGGTTGAATAATTTTGATTGCAACTGTAAATACTATATCACATTGACTTTCTGTGCAACAATGAATTATCAACAATGGTGAATTATCAGTATTTTATATGCATATACACATACATAATATACATGCAATTTCTTAAGGTGGAGCTGATATTTCAGTGATTGACTTGATTTACATTTGACATTGCTATTTGACAAAGAAACAACATGTAAGTAAACTTATAGTAAGTATAACACATGAACAGAATGATATGACTATTGTCATTTGGGTGTACTACTGAAATAATGTAAGTTGTGCATCTAATTAGACTCAACAAGTGCCTGTGAAAATACACATAAGCTACACATAAGTTACACATACATAACACGTGTAGATTATGTGTTATGTGTAGCTCAATTTGTGTTTGACAGCCAGTTGCATCTCATGAAATTTCAATGTGAAAATAATTAATCCTGTTCTTGATTTGTCTTGATTTGTTGCATTATCTCTTTAATTTATGAAAAATAAAACATAAAAATATATCAAAATATATTTTATTTTGTTTTTTAATTGTCTAGAATTTTTTATTTTTTTATTTTTTAATAATTTTATTATTAAAGTATTGTACATTAATTTTTTATAGATATAAATGCCGAGTCTCTAAAGACCCAAATATGTAAGAGTGTTTGGGAAAATTACCATGCATTTAAGGGTTAAAATGTTCAAAATTGTTTTTTCAACATTTACATTTGGCTTTATATTTTTACAAAAGATGTGCTTAAATTGCTGTCATGTTACATTTTCATTATAATTAATAATACATTTATAAAAAAAAAAAAAGGGGATATCTGGTGCAGATATACAAAGTTTAATTTCACCTCAGGCCTTGCGTGCTTCTTCCGGCTCTCATTCGCGGGCGCGCAGGAAAATGTCCCCAGAAAGTTGCTATGGAAATCACTTCTGTGGTGGTGCAAGAAGCTGATTTCCGATTTGCAAGTTGCGATGGATGTTTTCACATTTGAGTCTTCTTTAGTGCATCTGTGCATGCTTGCAAGTTATTTTCCAGCGGAACGTGCTTTTTCAAGTGCAGGATAATCGCCTCAGGTGAGTCAGGTCCCGTCTTTCATGTTGCCATGCTCATTTTGCTCATCAAAAATTAATGCTCCGAGTCTGTTGCCTGGAAAATGACTATTTTGGGCTAGGTATGCCAATTATTTGTTTTCCAAATTGTTATTACTCTGCTGATCAAAAAGGATTTTTTTCAATGATGTGCTAACTGCTTAAACTATCATTTATTCTGTGCACATCATGTTTCGAACAATACATTTGGTTTATTGTAGCCTACATTTCTCACAAGCCTATTTTTTCTGTCTTAGCTATTTATTGTTATTGGTTAACGTTCTTTATAAACAGCTGTCATATTAGCTCATAGGCTAATGCATGTGAAATACGCATAACTTTTCAGCGCATTTTTTCCTTTCGTAGATTTGGCTTACCTGTTAATTATTTTCAACAATGTCCTGACTATGTTAAATAACTTTTACTTGGTGAATTCCATTTATTAGGTTTGCTCTTATTGGTCCTGCACTGCCTATTCATTGTTTTCACGAATTGTTTTCAATCGATATGTCTATTTGCTAACGCTGATTCAGTGAATGCGTGTCATATTCTATATTTAATGTGCAATTATCATAATGCAAGGCAAGCACTGTCTGGTTTGCGTCAAGGAAATGGCAGGACTCAAATGCAGAGTAGTGATTAGGGCTTTTATTTAACAAAAATATAACAAAAACAAACAAAAACTACCCCGAAGGGGAAAAACAAACATAGTCCAGGAAGACAACACAATGACGGGCTGGGCTGGAACAGGGAACCAACAGAATTCCAACTGGATAGGAACACAACCGACAGAGACCTAACAGGAGACATAAACACAAGCAACATCCCACAACGAACTGGCCCCCGACAGAACACAAAGGGAGATTATAAAGGGAGAGAAATCAGGAGGGAAACGAGGAAGGCAGGTGAAACTAATAAACTAATAATCAAACAGGTAACGAGGCAAACGAGAGGGCGGGGTAATCACTGAAGACAGACACGGATGCACAAGGAAATGAGAAAATACAAAACCAAGTATATTCACATAACACGAGACAAAACACAAGTGTCTGGACTCGGCCACAGAGTAAATAAACCAAATCAACCGAAGTGGCTGAATCCAGACACAAGACATAAAACAGACATAGAATACGTACATGTCAGGGCTCTCCCATAAGGGGGAAAAACCCCAAAACTAAGGGCAGAGCTCTGACAAGCACGTTTCCGATAAATGCCCCTTTTCAGTGGAATTTAGTGTCGGATTTGGCTGTTGGAATAGAGTTAAGTCTTTTAAATGGGTGGCATTTACCCATTTTCTGAGGGTTTCTTAGTTTTTAAGACTAGTCGACTCCAAAATTTACGTTTAAATGTCAATGAAATTGGTCATTCTGCACATCCCTAAATCAGTAGGGTAAGAAAAATTCAAGATATATTATCTGAAACAAGTTTATTTTTACAAGCTTATTGTTATATTTTCTATACAGCTAATATGAAACAATTTGTATTGTAAAAAGCACTAACGTCATTCTGTGTCAACTCAGCCAGAGGTTCTCAGCTCAAATTCTTAATTTAAAGTGTGTGTGTGTGTGTGTGTGTGGGGGGGGGGGGGGATGAAAAATGTTCAGAACTTCTTAAACTCCTTCAAAGAGTTCTCATCAAAACAAAATCCTCCACGTGCAGCAATGACAGCTTTGCAGATCCTTGGCATTCTAGCTGTCAGTTTGTCCAGATACTCAGGTGTCATTTCACCCCACACTTCCTGTAGCACTTGCCATAGATGTGGCTGTCTTGTCGGGCACTTCTCACGCACCTTACAGTCTAGCTGATCCCACAAAAGCTCAATGGGGTTAAGATCCATAACACTGTTTTCCAATTATCTGTTGTCCAATGTATGAGTTTCTTTGCCCACTCTAACCTTTTCTTTTTGTTTTTCTGTTTCAAAAGTGGCTTTTTCTTTGCAATTCTTCCCAAAAGGCCTGCACCCCTGAGTCTCTTCTTTACTGTTGTACATGAAACTGGTGTTGAGCGGGTAGAATTCAATGAAGCTGTCAGCTGAGGACATGTGAGGCGTCTATTTCTCAAACTAGAGACTATGATGTACTTATCCTCGTTTAGTTGTATATCTGGCCTTCCACATCTCTTTCTGTCCTTGTTAGAGCCAGTTGTCCTTTGTCTTTGAAGACTGTAGTGTACACCTTTGTATGAAATCTTCAGTTTTTTGGCAATTTCAAACATTGTATAGCCTTCATTCCTCAAAACAATTATTTACTGACATGTTTCTAGAGAAAGCTGTTTCTTTTTTACCATTTTTGACCTAATATTGACATGCCAGTCTATTGCATACTGTGGCAACTCAAAAACAAACACAAAGACAATGTTAAGCTTAATTTAACGAACCAAATAGCTTTCAGCTGTGTTTGATATAATGGCAAAAGATTTTCTAGTTAGCAATTTTGCATGATTACGCAAGGATAAAGTGTTGGAGTGTTTTAAAAAAAAAAAAAAAAAAAATTATATATATATATATATATATATATATATATATATATATATATATATATATATTTTTTTTTTTTTTTTTTTTTATACAAAGGCCGGTAGGTCTATTATAACAGTTGACTTCAGCACCCCTTGTTGAAATATATGCCAATGGATTGAGTCCAAAAATTTGAAAACAAAACAAACACCTTTTTGTTTTGTTTTTCCAAAAAATATATATACACACACACACACACACACACAAGAAAACAAGCCAAAAATACTGATTATATATATATTTTCAGTTTGAAAGTGTTGGCCTTCCTCTAACCATCCCAATATCCTCATGCCGACCTGCTAACTACAACAAACAAACATTACATCACAGCTGACATGTAAATGGAAATATAACAGAGGTAATTGACTATAAAACAGTAATTGAGGTTATATTACACAAATATTCCTGTAGTTCAAATGCCACACAATGCTAGTAACCAAGGTCATGAGTTCAGTTCTCAGGGATCACACACACACACACACACACACACACACACACACACACGTTGGTTTAGCTATCATTATGAGGACTCTCCATAGACACAATGATTTTTATACTGTACAAACTATAGATTCTATCCCCTAACCCTAACCCTACCCCTAAACCTAACCCTCACAAAAAACTTTCTGCATTTTTACATTTTCAATAAAACATAGTTTAATATGTTTTTTAAGCGATTTGAATTATGGGGACACTAGAAATGTCCTCATAAACAACATTTATAGCATAATACCCTTGTAAATACCAGTTTATAACCTAAAAAAAAAGTCCTCATAAACCACTTAAACCCGCCCGCACACACACCGTATAAGTTGAATGCACTGTAAATCACTTTTAAAGCATTGGTCACAAAACTTGGTCTCAAAACATTTCTAATTGCAATTTTACTATGTGCTCATTTCTGTCTCTTGCTCAGCCTGGTCTTGTTAAAATTACGTGACCGTGGCAACCTTTTTACAAAATGATATTACATGCCTTATTACACGTTTGGCTGCAGTTTCCCAGTGAAATTTCCAGTGGGAGGTTCCAAAAGCTAATGAAATGCTGTCATAATAAAACAAGGTTTTTAAATGAAATATTAGATAGATATTTGAGTTTTACTGAGTAAAACATCCCTCCCTAACCTAAAACTTTAACCTAAACCTAACTAATAGTGATCTAAAATCAACTGAGAGGTAGACACAACACAGACATCCTCACCCTTAACCACTGCCTAAACAGAACCGATAGGGTCTAAAAACAAAATGGAAAATAAAACACACATTTTCTGAAGCAACCATGTCATTTCATGTCACTACTATGACAATCTCATCTCACGTTTCAGCTTGTATGCTTGGCTGGTCTCAAACCTCATATTAAAGAGTCCAAATTCCAACACTTTATGAGGTGAGCTACCATGGAAGCTAATCATATTGTTATGGTCCTGTCACTCTGTCAGTCTGGGTTTTGGTCTGACAGGACCGTAGCATCATCGTCCCATGTCTGTCTTGTGTTTCATTGTCTGTCTTTGTGTGAGCGCGTGATTTCAGTTGTATTCCCTGCCGTCCATCTTGTTTCATGTTGGGAGCACGGTGTCTGGATCCTGACTTCCTGTCTGGTTTGGTTTCGGTCTGTGTCGGGATTCGGACACTCGTGCTCCATGTCTGTCTGTTGTTGATGTGGGTGCAGCGTGCTTATGTCATCTTGGCAGCATGCACTCGTGTCAATAGTTTGTCTGAATCTCGCAAATGCTTGCATTGTGCACCCAGGTCGCAAGCTGTCTTCATGTTGTGCTGAGGTTCGGTCACTTCAGTCTAAGGTGTCGGGTGTATATGTGGCCGAACTCTCGCACAGGTGTCCCGTCTTGTTTTTGTCACCTGTTGCGTGCATCACGTGGCTTTTGCCTCACGATGTACGCTCAGTTTTCGTTTAGTGCGAGAATGAGTGGCATCGCTTTGTTTGCCATTGCTACATATTCTCGTCTTGTTTGTCGTTTGGCACGGGCGTATATTGCCTCATTGTCTTGTCTCATGCCATTCAGGTGTTTTGTTGTCTTATGAGAGCATGTGGCTTTGTTTTGTTTCTGTATCACCACGCGTCTCTCTGTCTTACATCATACCCAGCCTCCTTGTTTGCCCATTATTAGTTTATTAGTCACATCTGCCCTGTCTTGTTAACCTGTTGATTTCTCTACCTATTTTAGTCTCCTTGTGTTTGCTGTCCATTGCCAGTTCATCTTGTTTCCAGTCTTGTGTGCTTGTGTTTCCAGTCGGTCTTGCTTGTGTGTTCAGTCTTCCCTGTCAGTCCTGTTTCCCCCACCTGGTTCCTGTTTTGATCGGTCCTGTTTCCCCTTGCCCCAGCCTGGATTACCCTTTTTCCCCTTTGGGGTAGTTTATGTTTTTATCTCTCCCTCGTGGGAGTTTTTGGTTTGCGTTTTTGCTCTTGTGCTATTTAATAAATTCCTTTTTATTTTTCAAATCTGCGTTTGGTTCCTGCCTCTGCATTCTCTGACACATATTGTAATAAGTGTGTAAATGAAGATGGGTCTGTAACACACAAATTAAAATATATCGTTTTTCAAATGATGCGTTAAAGTGTTTCGATATCATAACAGCAGTGTGCGAGTAATGGTGCAATAAGTGTTTTCAAAGTCATAATCAGCCTTTGTAGTCGTGATGTGCAAATGAATAAAATGCACAGTTGTTGTAGCACCTCGTGTTAATTTCACCAGGAAACTGTGGCAAAACGAAGAACTCGGCCCATAAGTCAGTTTTTAGGTAGTTATATAACTGTTCATTCTATGCGACTAGGTTGCTTTTGCTACCTGCTATTAGATTATAACAACACACTATTTACTTTATGCAGTGGATGATGTTTAGGTAAGAAAGTGTCAAATACCATCAAAGCAGAACCCAGAGGTTCAGTTTATCTAAAACCTCAACTAATCCATAATGCAATGTCTTTGTTTTTTTTAATTCGGAACATACTGAACTATAAGAACTTGTCTTACATTATAAAAAAACATGAACATCTGCTTTTCTTTAGAACAGAATGGATTTCTAACTGGTAGAAGATTTTTTTTATTTTTTTATTTAATTCACTCTCCATTCTCTTTCCTCATTAAATATTCATTATTTGCCCTTTTTAACAATTTGCTTCTAACCCTCTCATCTGATTTGCTATTCAGATGTGTTTAACACCCATTATCTCAATTAATATGACGACATGTGCTAATGCATCTTTTGTTACATTCAAAAGACTAAATTCCACCGTAGATTTTATTGCAACACCACCCAAATCATCTTTATGATGTGAAATAATGAAGAGGAGGCATCGTGCTCTACTGGACTGTGCTTTATTTAGAGTCTAAGCAGAATATAACCGTCTAGAGCTACAGAGATCATGAGCAGGGAGGGGAAACTGGGCTGAGCCCTAACTATCTTACAGTTCTGCTTCAGAAACAAAAGACAGCATGATCAAAAACTTTAGTCTCTTCAAGTAAACTTTTTTTTTTTTTTTTTCCCAAAGATTAGAAAGATATTTCATTTCAACTCAAAAGAGATACAAATGAATAGACAAGATATCTTTGTCAGCAATTCTGATATGTGAACCCAAAGATTACAAAATGGCATAAAAGAACTGAAACAGCGATAAGAGTCAAGCTGAGAATGTTGTCTCTCTGCTGCAAGAGTCTTTGAGAGATTCTGTCTGATTTTGAATTAAAAACCATTGCGATCACCATGAATGGATTAGTACCCGGCTCCTCATGTCAGTTTGGTCCAAACAGTATGGGCAGTAAATGAGAAATATGCAAATAAAGCCCATGTAAGATGAGAACATATTCACATCAAAAACATCAACACAGCCAATTTATGTTTATTCAATGACATCTTAGGTGGAATAGTTCACCAAAAATGAAAATTCTGTCATCATTTTCTTACCCTCATGTTGCTCCAAACTTGTATCCTGTCATTTTTCTGTCATAGTTTTTTTTTTAAATGTTTTTATAGTGGCAATGTCTGTCAAGCTCCAAAAATGGCCAAATGACTCTTGCACTATTTTCCAAATCTTCTGAAGTCATACAATAGCTTTACGGAAGGAACGGAGTGAAATTTAAGATGTTATTCACCAAAAATCATCCCCTTCAGGCTTTGTGAGCTCATTCTCATTATCAATTTGGAATACAGCACACAAGTTGTATGGCCATAACAGTTATGATACTTTTATGGTGGTTTTGCAGAGTTTGTCATTTCTGAAGCTTGACAAATATGGTCACCATAAACTATCATATGGAAAAGAGCTGCATGAAGATTCTTAAAAATGTCTCCTTTTGTGTTCCAAGGAAAAAAGCAACAGCATACATGTTTATTTACTCACTCTCATGTAGTTCAAAGACAGAATTTAGTTTGAGTAAACTATTCCATTAAGCTATGATTATCATATTGTAAGACACATGGTTTTTTGGAAATTTGGCCTCATTAATATCCGCATCTGAGGCTCTTTATATCTATATATTTTGAAGCCTCATTCACTTCAAACTGTAAGAGGCATGGCATATAACTGCACGTGCATTTAGGTTAGTGATTTAGAGCAGGTTAGGCATAGCTGAAGGCATTCACCTCTCAGAGGACATTGATGTTCAGTGTTGTTGGCACAAATCGCTCTCTCATTGCTCCGTTATCAACAATCATAAAAATAAAAACAAGACCAGCACATTAAACAATGAGAGATATGAGTAACTCAATTTCATCAGTTCATTTCATATGAAGAAAGAGTGAATGTGCATGTTTTTAAATAATCATCCCTTCAAAATTAAGACATGAACATAATAGAATAAAGACAGTTTCAAGGCAAATATCTGGTATCAAATTGTTTTTCCCAAAAGAACAGAATATTTTCAAATGAGAAATCTTTTACAGAAATTATTTTTGCAGATGATATATTGATGTAAAACCACATGGCCCCAAACATCATCTCGTACAAACTCTCATTTGCAGTGCATGAGCTTTCTTCACTAAACGGCTGTTAGACGTTACACCTTGTCCTAACCAGGCACGACGCAATAAAGAAGCGATAAAAGCCGTTTTCACCCTAACCAACTGTGAGCGCAACAGGACATTTTGTCGATTGCTTGATTTCTATTTTTGTTGCATCACGCCTAGTTAGGACACAGTGTACCTGGGAGGAACTAATGTCATGGTACCAATGTTCAAAAACCAAATCACACTGATGATTCAGATAAACTACAGCTTTAACTTAAATAAAATGTGTAAAATAAAATGTATATAATATAATTCAAAGAATAAACAACCATTTCCCATTATGAATATGAAAATCATTCTAATATTAGTGCCTCAAAGACACAAGAAATAAAAATCATTTTTCTGCAATACTCATTAATTTTTTTTTATAGTTTTCCTCTCTTAGCCTTAGTGAAATATATTAATTATTAATTGTCTTTATTCCAACTTCTTTCTTTGTCTGTGATCTCTTTAAACGTTATCTATTCTATAAAGATGAAACAGAATTGAAAAATAAGCTATATGGTATGTACAAGAGGATCATGGGTACACAGAGGAATGACAGACTGCAGGATGATGCTATTGAATGCTGGAACAGATCTGTCTGTGTTTTAAAGGTATAGTTCACCCAGAAATGAAAATTCTTTCATTATTTATTAATCCTCATGTTGTTCTGACTCCATGTGATTTTCTTTCTGGAACATAAAAGGAGATGTTTCATGGTGCTTTTTTGTCCTTTTCAGAGCTTGTCAGTATAAATCAACATCTACTTTTGTTGTATGGAAAACAGAAGCACAGACATTCTGCTAAAGATTTCCTTTTGTGTTTCACAGAAGAAAGGAAGTCATGAGGGTGAGAAAATTATGATAGAATTCTCATGTTTAAGTGAATTATTCCTTTAAAGTACCCTTGGCTTCCTAGTAGACCAAACTCGCTGCTATAGGGCTGCTTTCTATTCAGACGTCCGTCATCTCCCAATATGCGAAATGTAAACTTCAATGTAACTCCTGGCAGGGTAGAAAAGCTTAACTAACTAGATTCATCTATCTCTGAACCTGGACTATAATACATAAAAATAAGTCAAAATGACCAGGGAACAAAGTCAAAAGTTACCCCAATAGCCCCTCCTCCCACCCTGTGCTACAATCTATTTAGATTATATTAACAACACGCTTGACGAAGCTAAGCTAACGGAGCAAAGTCTGTAGTGTTTGCTAGCTATCTTGTTTTTAAAACATGAAGGAATACAAAACAATTGCCTTTTTTGCTTTGATTTGAATCGTAGCTTTGTTGTCAGACATGATTGCACATATTCTGCAATTGCTTGCTTTTTTCCCCTCACACAAACTTCTGCAGAAGATCAAAGCATGCTCTCTGATGCATTTCATACTGCAAAATAAAGCCACTGTTTGATGAAGTTGAGTCATAGATCACTCTACATTGCACTTCTTTTAATTCCAACCGGCATTTGCTGTAGTTTGTTTGACATACTGCATTGTAAAGGCTTGGACGATGTGTCAGGCACCCAAGAGGTTTCACAAACCATGACATCATTGACACTGATGCCCTGAGAGTTTAAAAAAAGACCTGTGGCCTTTCAGGTTTAGCGCCTGCATGCATTTCTAATGCTCTTTACAATCTCATTTCCGTTTGCTATTCAGCGAAATATCGATCATCCCCTTTTACAAAAAAATAAAAAAAATCTAAACTATTAAACGAGGAGCATTCATTTTTCCCTGTCTAAAAGATTCCTTTAATTAATTCTTGACTTTTAGTCAATTACATTTGACTTCCTTTCCTTGACTATCGCTGCTATTTTTGGGGGGGGAGTATCAAGCCCTGAAGGCATCCGCAGAAGATGGGCTCTTTGCTCCGGAACGTTCTACACTTCCGCAGCCCCTTAATGAACCCCAATCGGCCACTTAACAAATGCCGCATGCCTCTCCAATGCAACGCAGTTGGAAATGGAGAATGGAGAAGAGCCCAAATTCAAATGCACAGATCTGGCTAACAAACAAAGAATGGTACACTTGACAGAAATACAATTAAACAACAGCTCATCTCTCTGACGAGTACACAAACTCGATACAGATGAACTGGACCTCATAGATTTTATGTTCCTCACTTTTAACAATGTTGGCACTGAGACTAATAGAAGAAAAATACTAAACACAGAAGCTCTCTCTTCTCTTTGCAACCTATTTCTGATTCAAAGGATGCTTACACAGATAATTTTTTAATTAGGAATACGGAGGATTGGATTTCCGAAAGCACAACTAGACCCTTAATCTCTGAAACTCTCATTGGTCAATGGATGCCTACATCAAAAGCTTAAACGTTTGGTCACATGACGGCACTTTCGAAAACCCTCGTGTATTCCTCGGTGTCCTAGCGAAATCAAGGGATCCACACCATAAACTAGTAACGATTTCGGTGTAGGTGCCCTAATGTTCCCTGCCTGTTACATGCCATCTTTTGGGAACTGAAGCAAGAGGATTAGCCTTGATAGGACAACACTTGATTTAACACTGATGTATTTAGCATGTTCCTCTGGTGTCTAGTTGCATGCTACAGTTATATGGTACTTTAACCCAGACACTTGGCAGGGGGTTCTGGCTTCATTTTAACTGAACCATACCACACTGAAAAACAGCATTTGATACTACAATGGAGATTTTGGAGGAAATGTACTTGTGTCAACTGCACAGCTATTGTGAGCATTGGACTCATTTAAATACTGTGCTTTAGCAAAACTATTTTAGTGCCTAAGAATAATCTGTGTGCTTTGCTGACATTCTGATTTTTTTCTAAGCAGAGGGTAACCAAACATGAGATGTTTTTATTAAAATAAAAATGATGGATATATGAATAAACAATAAGGCTATTAGACAACTGCAAAATGAACTCGTGAAATTTCATTTGGCACTTTCAAACCTAGTGAGCTCCTTATCTTACAGACAAGACAAGACATCTAAAGGATTCACTTCAAGTACAGGTAATGAAATATTGAGGAGTTGTTTCTGGGACAGGAATTTGTTGCGTATTCTATTCATACAAAATTATTATCCTGGTACTTTTGTGAAAGACCGTCACACAAAACTCATTGGCAAGTATTTAAGCTCTAACTAGTGCAAATTGTAATGATTTAGCAGATATTCCAGCAAGCTGGTGTTTTCATGACTGGACAGAGTTAAGAAAAAAAACACTACTACAATAATAACTTCAAAAGTTTGTGACAATGGTGAAAATTTGATGTAAGAAAAAGGAAAAACACAGAACCAAAATAAGGATAATTAACCAAAAATAATGTTCAAGAGAGACAGTAAATTGTTCACAGAATAGTTTTTCCAGTTTAGCTGTACACAAACATGGAAATTTGTAGATATGGGCTGAACTGCACTGAAACAATGTTCTGATTCCACGCATGGGCAGGCCATTACCACAATATCTTGTCAAGCATGTTTATCCATACATAGCACAAAGAAAAGACAAACATCACCTTGCAAGGGCAGGCAGCATGGCAAAATTGCATGGTTTTGGTCCTTTGAGATCCTGGAGGGAGTTTTATTTTTAAAGGATAAAAGCAACGCTTCATATGCTGGCATGAAGGTTAAGAGGTCACATTTGGTCATAGACACCTATATTTCTCTGTCCACTCCAAGTTCTACCCACCTACTATCTAGATAAGCACCTGCCCATGACATGAGATAATTTGTGTTCACTATGTAAGCAGAACGATCAACTTTAAGATGGAAGTATGAGGATAATGTCGATATCTTAATATCTACTCACAGAAAAGTAATAGGCCTCCAATCTTACAACATCTAGAAAGGCTAGGTCAAAGGATCTCTTGTGGCCAAAATTTTTATTTTTAGGACCTGTTCACTTGTCAACAAGGCAAATAAGATCTGCCCACAAGGTGAAGTGCAAAAATATGAGTAGGCCTGAGGAAACTGATGCCATCTGACTGAAAATGATTGACTGTTGACAACAATACTATATTGAGCTTCATCGTCCAGTATTCCTGAAAAGCCTAATCTAGCCAAGATAGCATGCAATCTATATGCTAATATGTTTTATTGGATTCGTCATTTATTTCTTATTGTCTGTACAAACTTTGAAGATTAAGGCCATGACTACAATAATCCGTTTGTTTGAAAAACTCAGTTTTTCGGTTTCCTAACGTCATCACTTTCGTAAGTCTCCATTTTCAGTGGAGTGAAATGCTCTTCTAGTGTGGTTGAGAGGCTTAAACGTAGCAAAATCAAAATGTATTGGTGTAGACGGTGCCTAGAGTCACACAGATGGGTGTAGAATGTTGCCTATGCAATAGCAAGTTAACCAGACCAGAGCAAACGAGCTGGTTGGCAGCTGAGATGGGCTAAATACTGTAGGCTGGTTTGATCTTCATGTTAGCAGGGAAGAAAATGTGATTTACATGCCAATTCAAGATTTAAAAATTATGTATTATCTGAAGCTTCAGGAGTATATGCAGAAATTGTCATAAGATTGGCAGACTATCTCTTCTTTTTCCAAATAATGATTACTGATGGACATTTCTAAATTCTTCTACCACGAAGTGCAATTGCGGTTTACATGAATGTGACTGGCAGTAACTCATGATGTGGTAAGTTCAGATGGTTTGAGTCCATCACCGATGATTATTTAGGTAGGTTCAAGAGTGCATGATAAAACTGTGGCATTTACACTGGATTACACCAAAGTTATACGTGTTCTTAAAGCAATGCTGTGAGTGCACTTGGATTTGCATTGGCCATTAACAGTTCTGGACGGAATTTCTATGAGACCACCTGCAAGTGCTTTTAGTGCTTTGTGAAGTTTGCAACAGCCAATGGCTTCAACAAACCAATAATTATCCAAGGCGCTTTCAACAGAACTTCTAATGGACCTACTTCTTATTAAATGAGGGGGTATTGAGTATCAAAAATGTCACCCTTTCCTTTTGTGGTGCATCAGTTCTGTTCATTTGGCAGTTTCAGTAGCTTTCGTCTCTCCACCTCTTCCTTTGTTGAGTCTCATTAACGTCTGCTGAACATCAGAAATGAGTGTTTTCTTTCAGAGTACAAAAAGCTTCCAGGAGAAGCATGCTACGTCCAATAACCTGCACTTTGTGGATTGTCGCTTGTCAGATACAGACTTTGAGACACTTCATGTTAGTTCTGGTTCTTTTTTTGCAGTTCTTCCTAAAAACTTTTCCACAGCGATCAAACAGTGGAATGGAGAAAGAGATGAATGATATTATCCAGCGGCCAAACATGTTTAGGAAAGAGGCCCACTGACCATCAGGACAGCTTTGCCTCTTTGTTGTACATTTCCTTCATTCTTTACAAGTTCAAGTATTATCTTCTCTAATAAAAATAAATAGAAAAACATGAAAAATGAGCAACTCCTATAATCTAAACTTCTAATCTACATCTCGGTGCAGAAAAAAAGCTACCAGAGCATACTGTTTAACCGATTCCATCTCTAATGCAAGTCCAAAAAAGTATTTCTTTACACAGGCTGCTGGATACAAACCCAAAGACTTACTCTCTTCTAGAGTTAACATTAGTAATCATTATACTTGCAGCTACAAGGTAAGAGATTTTTTTTAAATATATATTTATAATCTTTTAAAAAGCGTGTAGTCCTTTGGTCCATATTTCCTAAGGAATGATGCATGTAGATATTCCTGGATTCTCTTCTAGAGCGCAGATCACGCAATACCAGTGTAGGCACAAAAACCAAAATGGCAGCAGGCTGGTGTGTGTGTTTGTGTGTGTATAGAGAGATAATCAATTTACATGAGTTCAAAGTACTTTTGTTTCCGGTGTGCATTTTGATGTGTATAGTGCGTGTAAAGGCAAGAATATTCTGAATGCCTTTGCAAATGTTTGCGTGTGTGTATTTGTATTTATCTGTTTATGCATGCTTTGAGCATAATGTGTTCATATAGGTTTTTTTTTTTTCCAATCTTGTCAAAAAAACAAAACAAAAAAAAAAGCAGCAAAAAAGTTGCCGAAGCAAAAAAGCGAAAAAAAAAAAAAAATCCTTGTTCCATTTTTTCCCACTCTGTTATTTTCCCACAGAATTAAGGGACTGTCGCTTGCCTCCTGTGATATGTAGCAGAGCAAAAGTTTTTGATACTGCACTTGTGGAAATAAGGAGTTGTACGTCCTTCATCCTGACAGAGAGAAAGAAGGACAGATGGGAGAAACAGAAGAGAGAAGTGAAGGAGAGAATGAGAGAAAAAAGCGTAAATTGAAAACAGTCATGAAGAACTGAAGATTCTAGAAGCTTTAAACAATGAAAGGCAACATTTAAAGAAGCACCCACAGAGCATGAGAGAAAGATACAGAATCACTCTCCTCGATTTCCTGTTATAAAACTTTTATTGTGTTACTGTCCTGAAAACCTCTAATCACATGTCTTTTTGCATAATTCTCAGGAGTACGTCTGGGTCATAGTTCACCCAAAAATGTAAAAGGAAAACGAAAAAGAATTATATTTTGCATGAAGAAAATAAAAGCATGTTTTGAGGACCATTATGATTTTTTTTCATAAAAGTACAATTTCCTCCCAAAATAATAATTACTGAAAAACATACAACTGTTTTATTTATTTATTTTTATTTATTCTCATTATTGACAATGATTTTCATTAGATTCTCATTTCTGTAATATAGCATTACGGTTAAAAATAACAGTAATACAATGATTAAAAATAACAAATTAAAGCCAG
Source organism: Myxocyprinus asiaticus (assembly GCF_019703515.2). Taxonomy (NCBI): domain Eukaryota; kingdom Metazoa; phylum Chordata; class Actinopteri; order Cypriniformes; family Catostomidae; genus Myxocyprinus; species Myxocyprinus asiaticus. The sequence continues at coordinate 38,001,977 of NC_059369.1, forward strand.
TACAACGAAAACTGCCACGATGAATACTTTACAATTTTCATAATATACAATTATTATTTCGCATTGGAGGACAATGTGCCTAATTTGTCATAAAAACTTCATAACATAAAAACTCTGAATGGTCCTAAAAGTAGGCTTCAATTTCTTTATGCAAATATAAATTTCTTATTTCTTACTTTTGGTTCTAGGATGAAATACGCCCTAGACATGCGCTTGACAAGTTATGAGATTTTCACATCCATTTGTCCATAAATTGCATCGAGGTGTTCTCTGCTAGGCAAAAACTGCTCACAAAAAGGCAAAAACATTTATATAAAATCTCTTGACAAGGTCAGAACTGGTATTGATGAAACTGAACTGGCCATAAGGTTCATATAGTGAATGTGTGCTTTTTAGGACAGTAAATGACACAAATGTTTGAGTTCGGGTAGCTTACATAAAAAACTGAGGCATTCATTATGTGTTACTATTAGAGTAAAAGAGTACACAAACAGCACAATAAACACAATGACTGTCATGTTACTCAGTTTGCTAATACTGTACACTTTGAACAGCATTGAGGGTTGGCCTAATGACACACATCTACACAGTACGATGCCAAAGCTGTTATGATTGTTTTGCTTAGGCAACACATTTTGTATGCATTATAAACAAGACAAATAGCAAAACTTGACTTGTAAAAAAATTAAATCAGCAACTACAGATAAATAAGACAAATTAATTATTTTCTGCAACAACATGCAATGCTAATACATATAGTGTGGTTATAAATATTCTTTCAATAGAAGCTGAAGATTGTTTCACAGGCTTTGTTAGAGAAATACTGAGAAATGTGCAGCAGATTTATTAAAGACTTAAATTTCAATTAAAAAGGCTGTTTTTAGCACGTGCTTTACTTCAGGTCATTTGTTTCCTTGCCAAGAAACATGATAAAATGGTAGTTACAATGAAAACACCAAAAAAAAATATGATGAAAAGACAGGCTCTTTTTCTGTCACTATTGTCGTTTCTTCTCTCTCATGTATGTCTCATTTGTTTTCAAAAATAATTTATAATAATGCCATATTAGACGAACTGTTAAGATGTGGCTGATCTGATTAAACTTATTTTTACTAAAAGCTGGCAAAAACAAAAGAATCTTCTACAAACACTGACACATACAGTCCAAACCAACATTGATGCATAAAAAAAAAAATAAAAAGTTCTTATCACTAAGTATTTTGACTAAAAATTAAAATGACTTTAAGTTAAAACAAAATGATTAATGCACCTGAAAAGAGTGCCCGAATATCAGAGTGCCTACCATTACTCCAGAGACTGAGGGCATTGCAGGTATAACAGTTAAAGAATGTTCAATATCTGTTGCACAGTATTTTAACTGGGACCTCAGAGACTTTTAAAAAAATATTGATGGTCCTTATCTGTCAGCTGTAACACTAAATATGAGCAAAAGTAATAGTGATGGTTGCCTTAACTATAAATATGGAAAAATATCCAAACAAAGTCAGGGAGGATCTCCTAATGAAGAAACCATATGGCAAAGGAGACCCTGTTTAAATGAATGGTCTTTGCTAGATCCATAAACAAGATTATTAAAAGAATATTTTACTGTAAAAAAAAAAAAAAAAAAAAAAAAAAACTTAGCACACTACGCTTATTTTCAAAACACAAAAATGCACACCAGAACAAACAGAGCTTGTGTAAGGAAAGAAAGATACAGAGAGCAAAATATCCACCACACTCAACAGCACACGCACAACAATTCACGGTACAACAGCAAAAAGGGGCAAAGGTCACAACCCATTAAAAATCAACAATTTAGCACTTGAACCACGGAGAGCGGCTACCAGATATAAAAAGAGACCAGTTGCACTCCACCACTGGAAACAATAGAAATATATAGAGATAGAAATTAGTTAACGGCACGTCATGCTACTGTCACAGGCAGTCACGTGACGTCATCCACAAGAAAGTGAAACCAATGGAGGTTGACGCTGAGGAACTTACAGTAATGGAAAATGTTTCCCCTGAGCGCAGACATGTGGCTAAAATAGAGAGCCGCCATCCTGAGCTAGCATTTGCCCTGCCGGGTTAGTTGAATGAAGAAAAACACAAGAATCGATGGCATTGTTCTCTTCAGCTTGGTATGAGTGTATTGTGATGGGTATTACTTATGAGCTTTAGTTTAGTTGATAAATAATGACAAAGATTAAAATAATAACACTGTTTAAATGATAACACTAAGACAAGTGCATTGATATTAGTACTGTAAGCCTTACTGGGTTTAAGACAAAAACACATACACAACAAAGATTGTGGACAAGATTTTGAAATGTGAAAAAAAATAAATAAAAAAAATAAAAAAAATAAATAAAAATCAACACACACACACACACACACACACACACACACACACACACACATGCACATCTTGTGGTGAACACACTCTTTTGTGATTGAAATGTATAGATGCTCGTCTGTTAGTCTTTAAACTTTAAAGAGATAATTCATCTAAAAATAAAAAAAATTCATAATTTACTCACCCTCATGTCGTTCCAATCTTATGACAATTTTCTTGATTGTAACACAAAATAGGAAATATTTATGCATATTTATGCAATGCCTTAACATGGCTTTAATTGTATAGATAAAAAAAAAAAAAAAAACCTTGTGAACACTGTTAAACATCTACTTTTGTGTTCCACAGAAAAAAAGAAAGTCACACAGTTTAGAAACGACGTAAGGGTGAGTAAATGACGACAGGATTTTCATTTTTCGGTGGATTCTTTCTTAAATGTTATGTCAAGTCTGCTGTTAAAGTTCTGTTACATTTTTCAGAGCTCAGCTCTTTTATTACTTTAAGGCACCTCTCAAGTAATTCAGCCACAATTAATGAAAACTAATGAAATCTATATTTTTTGTAGCTTATTTAAAACACACAATTAACTCAAGCCTGTCAACTCCTGACAGAAAGCAGTTTTACTGCCTCAAGGTTTATGCAGCGCACTTCATAAAAACACAGCAGCTAAACCTGTTTCTCAAACAGGAATATAGTAATAAAGACCACATTAGTTGTATGATAGACACATCATGTATAGACACCGGCACTGAACATGTCTCTGACCTGTGAGTGGACGTTGTAGCAGTCAGTTCAGGGTCAGTACGGACGGTTGGCGTCCTTTGGCCGCTTGAGCTGAACTTTGAGTCTCTTCATGCCGATCTGAAAACCATTCATGGCCTGAATTGCTGCCTGAGCACTGGATGGGTTATCAAAGCTTACAAATCCTAAGAAAGGGACAGAGAGAGAGAATAAGATAAACTGGATTATTTACTGCTGCATATAACACGACTTTTACATTTTTGGCAGAAAATGTGAGTTGTGCTTTGTATAAAGCTTGCCACAACAATGCTAGGATTTTGTGTGTGGTTGCCAGGGTGTCGCTATGCAGTTGCTAGGGTGTTCTGGGTGGTTGCTTAATGGTCCAAGTCAAAAGAGCCTACCCCTAAGTCTATATGATATTCTGGTCTCTAGATATGGCTCGGGTCCCTCCTTCAGTGTCAGTCTGTGGGATTTTTTGTCCTGTTTTATCACTTGGCAGGCGAAAACCATAGGTCTGATCACTTAGTAAGGCAAAAGCACACCTCTCCTCAACAAGCCGCATGATATTAGGCATTATTTATGTCTGTAGCACAAACAGTGCAGGACTGTTGATCCTGGTGTGGTGTGAGTTGAACTGGAGCTCTGTTCTGCTCTGGTCTTTTCACACATCACTCTGATCAACTGATGGCACAAATTTTCCGCCTGCCAGCTGATTTCATCGACGTGCAGCTCCAATCGAATTTGAGAGGACAGACCATGCTTTTGTCAGACACAGACGAGATCAGACAGCAGCTTTTACAAACCCCTTTAAACAAACACAGACAGACAGAGAGAGAGAGAGAGAGAGAGATGAGCTGTCAGACAGCACAATTCGTCATAAATCTCACACGTATCTCTCTCGCTCTCTCCATCACCAGCGACCATCCAGTAATGAGAGAAAAACAGAAATGAGACAACAAGGGAGTGGATGGAGAAATGGAAGGTTTTGTTCTAAACCCTAGTGCACTGCCAACCTAGACAGTATTTTAAAGGCTGCATTACATTTAAAATTGGTTTTGAGGCTTTTAGTCTGATTATTAGCTTTAAGGTCATCTGCTGGCCAGTGTACTCCTAAAATGTAAAATAACTGAGATATACATATTCAAATTTACAGTCTTTCTCTTCCAGGAAAATGGACCAAAAATATGATGACTCATCTTCAATATTCACTCAGGGGTGTACAAAATTTTATGTCCAATAAAATGCCCTCTAGAATGAGACTGTCACTCTTCTTAATACTGTTTCATAAAGAAATACATTAACACATGAATGAAAACTGGCATTTCATGAGGTTATTAAGGGTATAATAGGCACCTTAAAAACACATTAAGTTAAGAAAAGTGACAGCATAGAGCTTCATCACAGCCAAATATACACTAGCAGACAAATGTGTAGATACACACTCATTCTTTCTTTTATACACAGTAATGAGCGATAAGTCATGAAAACTATGAAATAACTCGTGGAAGTATGGCAATTATGTACTAACCAAAAATATGTTAAACAAATCAAAGCTATATCTAAGCTTCTCTGAAGTAGACTGACAGTGTTTTGTGTCTATTTGTGTGTTTGCTGAATGCTTAACCAGGACTCTTTAAAATCCATTTTCCTTCAGATAATCCCACTCTGATAGCGAGTTTGATCAGCGTTAAATGTCAATATTGAGCAAGTTATCACCGTAGACTAGAAATAACACGCCGTTCCTGCAAACCCTGCAAACACCTCCATAGACCTCTAAATGTCGCAGAAACACTTCCAGAAGCATTTATCTGCTGGTTTATTGTGAAGATGTTTGGACAAATGCTTAATAGAAATGTTTTGAAAACAGTGCTAGACTATTCATTTATCATGAGTCTTTGTCTTGACTCATGCTGTCTGAAACAGTAAATATACAGTATCTGTCATCAATGAGTTGATTCTGGTTTCATGATATCTTTTGATGCGACCAGTGACATTGGCTGATGAGTTACACGCAAACAGTTTGGGGTATCAAAAAGACTTTAAGAACTTCTGACCAGCATGATCTCAATATCATCTGACCCAAATTTGGTGAAAATCCAATGAAAGCTGTAGGATGAAATCAGAAAGGTGATAGTATCAGTGAAATATTTTTGCTTCTATACCATTTGGTTCAAAAGCTATAAGCTGAAACTAGGGTTGTCGAATTAACGTGTTCATTCAGTGCGAATAATTATATAAGAAAATTACGCAATAAATCATGTTTCCGGAATGTAATAAGGAATAGGCTATTCCTAACATCGGAAAAAGTCTAGCTTTAAGTATCACCTTCTTGTTTTTTTTTTTTAATGAGTTTTAGCCAGCAGGGGGCAGTGAGCGCAAATCCAGCTGTACAGGCAACAATCAGAATCAGAATGAGCTTTATTGCCAAGTGTGCTTACACATACAAAGATTTTGTCTTGGTGACAGGAGCTTCCAACAAACCACACTTACTGACAGCAGACCGTTCAAACACAGCTGGACAGACCTCACTTCCAAATGCAGGGGTCTCGAGATGTGTTTAAGTTTCAAACTATGCTTAACTTGACATAGAATCCTATTAACGTCCTAATAACCAAAGTGAAACGTTCCAAAAGCGTCTGTCTGAAGCATGTTTACAAAGAGGCATCCTTAGAAAAGCCCATATAATAAGTCTACCTCGGAAAGTTTGACAAATTAAAATTACAAAATTGATTGCTGTGGACTGTAGGCCAAGAATAGGGTTATGTTCAGTATAGAAATAAAAATCAACAATATAGTGCTTTATATAGCCATTTTTTGTAATGCAAAATCAATGCTGTACTTGTCTGCCATAATAATGTAATATATTTTAATTATCTGGATTATGATATTTATGGTATATGTTATATTTATAATTATTTACTGTAAATATGATTATAAGTATTTAATCTTTAATACTGAATAATTTTGGGGGACTATTTTGACAAATATTTATAAATGCGATTAATTATGAGTTATTTGTTTAATTATTCAGCATATCGTGTACTTAATTTGATTAAAAATTTGAATCGATTGACAGCCCTAGCTAAAACATATGAAATTGATCTATTGGTGGTGCTAGAGGGACTGACAATGAGACTTCAAAATTGGCACCAGGAATTCTTAGACCCTCCCCAATCAATGTGCCAAATTTCACAACTTTTTACCATATGGTTCTATGGGAAACAGAAGAATACAGATTCATAAGGTGCCTACACACCTTCAGTACTTGGTTCCTAATGAGATATTAGATGAAAGATGTATAAAAACACACCATGACCCTGGTAGAACTTTCTCATGGAAGCAAATAAAATTCCAGCAAATGGAAACTTCATAAAGTCCTTGTTTGCAATTATTGCAGTCTCGTAAAGTGTCTTTAAGCACAGACAAAAAAATGCTGTTCATAAAAGAATAAATCATGTAAACATGATCAGCCATAATGGGTCTGGATTGTTTATAAGTTGGTTATAGAGTTTATTTCACCAAACCAATGAATCAACGTCACACAGCAAACCTGTGAGAGCTGCAGGAATGTTTAGCCAATTCCAAATGATAAATGCAAGCAGAATTCTAATTCCAGCACATTCGCTAACATGATAAAGTAATGAGGTAGAGTATGTTCCTCTCCACACCGGAGGAAGCAGATGAAAAAGACATGATTGAATTTCTTTCCTGAACAGTGTCTTTATCTAATTTCATTGCAACTTTGGAAGGAGCCCGCGGGCGAGCGACAACCCAGCGGAGGAGGGGGACATATTTGTCAGCCAAGATCTTAATGAATAGTGATGAAAATAAACTTTAAAATGTAAAGATGAAGAAACCTCAGCAATGCAGGAAGCGCATTATGAGAAATATAATGATTGTGCATACAGAAAGCTCTTTACAGATGCTACGCAGCTGTGAGGCTCCAATTCTGGAGCGGTCTAGAATATGGCCATGCGGAAGATGAGCTTTGAGAAGGGTTGTTTGATTCAGTGAAAGTTAGATGCCAGGGCTTGTATGGGCATCAGTTGTCTTGAAGCTATATAATGTTGGGAAAACTACTTGCTTGTCAAGCTGCAATTTACTAAAAATTTTAAGTTGAACTAGACTTGAACTTAAGTTTGAAATCCAAGTATTCAAATGGCACTAAAAAGAGGATTTCAATTAGTGTGACAGTGTTAAACAGCATTTTAACAGATTAATTTGCACTAAATGTCAATAACGAAGCAAGAACACACCATAATTTATATAACAGAGTTATATCAATATAAATATGGCAGTATATTTAAATGTGATACTATTTCATAAACTTATTGTAATAAATATTACAATATTATTTCGGATATTGCTACTAAAACATACATTTGAGCAGGGACTGTCTTTTGGACTGATTCGTTTAAATAACCAAAAAAATTATTCACTAAAACAAATCAGATTTTCCAATGCTTAATATGAGAAAGAGCACACTTTAGGTGAGCATGTTTGATTATATACTATTTTATTTCGCTTGACTGTAAAGCTGTGAGTGCGATACAATGTGACAAAAATAGTGATGTATAGCCATTTGTGACGCGACAGGACTCCACTACTTGCTGGAATAAGTACGCTTTTTACTGTTTTGAAAACAGCTGAGCTACTGTCACACTACTGAAACACAGTTTGTAAAGTTGCTACTTTTAGTAAGTTGCACGCCAACACTGATAGACAGATTTCGCCCGTAGAGGACCTGAATATGGCATCTCGAGGGTGAAAAAAGCAAAACAAGCTCTCATAAAGTGTGCAACATGAGGAAAATGATGGCTATCAGAGAAATGTGAATGAGCTCTCCTCCAATCTCCATTGTGAAGAATCTTATAAGCGCTCGCTGATGAGCAGAACCTGTTCACCTGTTCAAGTTCCCGTTCGCCTGTGCATGCCCGCTCACTCGCGCGTGACAGCACTTTCCGAGTGTTGATTGCAATTTGATTGGTGTAGACGCTGGAAACAAAGGCACGAGATGAACTGTGCCAAGTGAAGAAGATTTTCAAGAGGATTGCGTCAAGACGACAAGCTCGATCGCTTGTGTGTCTAAAGAGCATTGTGAGTACTCACCGAAACACTTGCTCTGATTGGTGGCCCGGTCCACAAAGACTTTGGCGGAAATGACGTTTCCAAAGGGCAGGAACATCTGCATGAGCTCTGCATCGCCAAACTCTTGTGGCAGATGGTAAATAAACAGGTTACAACCCTCCGGTCCTGCGAGAGACAAGAACAGACAGAGGAAGATAAAGTCACGCAGATTAGATTTTACACAGACAGACCCAGAAGACCGAGAAGGCATGCATGCAAATATGTTTTCAAAGGAGGATTTGTGCAACTAAATTGCTCTGTTGCCACCTGCTTTCAGCCTGTGATCTTGTCATATATTCAGATATTATCGACTTTGTTAAACTGATATTTGATTAAATATGTATAGGGGATTTGAAATCATCCAGTAAAACTTTTAAGGTGTAGCTTTTAGGATAAATGGAAATAATTTTTCAATGTTTCAAGTTGCATGGCAGAACTATCTAAATTGAGAATGTTTTATTGACATGACAAAACAGTATAAAAGTAAATAAATAAAATAAAAATTAATTCAAATGAAAGGAATAAAACAAAACAATAAATGTACATTAAAGTAAAATAATATTAGAATTTGAAATTAGCTGTGACTGACAATATAGAATGGCCTTTTGTACATTATTGCTCATTTACAGGCAGCAAATTTAACAAATTCTCTGTCTCTCTCGCTGTTGTGCTACAGATACAGAAACTGATGCGAACCCGCGTGTAAGAAATTAGGTTGGAGATTTTGGCTGCTGTTTTATCTCCAGTGCTTTAAACAGATTCTGTCATGACGTTCTGGCTTAATTCTCCACTGTTGGAATGTTCTGGAAGGGATTTGTCTAGAAAGAGTGACTCAGCATTGGATTTGAGGGTCAAGTACGTCTCAATGAGCAAACGAGAACCCTTTAGCACCATTATAAATAAATCAGCTACTTCAAAACACCTTCAGAATCGATTAAGATGATTTAGTTCAGGACTACACTGAATGTAAAGCCCAATAACACCACATCCACTTTCCCAGGATGCACAAACCACCATCATAGCTTCACTCTCAAATAATTTTCATTTTATTTGGACACTCTCTCTGTCTTTCTTTCTGTACATCTCTCTCTCAGAGCAATTATCACCTTTTATCTGTATGGGGCGGAGTCTCACTCACCTTCTCGCTGTTGCTGGGGGATGATGGCTGGTTGCTGGGGAAACGCTTGGTTAATTGGTGCGTACGCAGCAGGATAGGCTGCTGTAACCAAGAGCAGTAGGGAATGGGGGTGAGAGCAAAGAAGGAAATTCACGTTAATATTTCTAAACACAGCAATTTCACCTTTATTCCATTGTTGAGGCGCTCTTCAGACACTGAATAAATGAATAAAGTTCATCACATGTGAGCTGAAAGGACTCACCTTTGCTTTGGTTCACAGCCCACAAAGAACATTTATAGTTTTTTCATTATTATTAATAGTTTTTCTTGCCACTTTATTAGACACAGAGATGTTCAAAATGAATCTGACATACTAACATAATATTTTTTAAGTATAAAGTATATTTACTGTTGAGATGTGTGGAATCCTGTATCCACATGCGCCTGACTTCACCTTCCATTTCCAGTGTGATGAATGAACCAAAGGTAATATCAAACATGATTTTTACATTTCTTTCTTGTCTCATAGTTTAAGACGTTTTTACACAAAATTGAATAAAAATTGGCCAAACTGGATTTTTACATACAATTGGTCTCAGATGAAACTGGATGCAACTTGCTGAACTAACCATGCAACAATAATCACTTTTTAAAACCAGTAACTTCAAATAACAATAATAATAATAATAATAATAATAATAATAATAATAATAACCAGAAGAACAGTTTTAAGCAACTCAATATTGGAGTAGGTCACAATCACAAAATGATTGCATTTATTTAAAAAAAGTTTCTGGTGAGTTTACAATGTAGTCTAATACATTTCTCTTTATGTGAAAACCTATTACATTTGGCAAAATCTATTGTTACGTTTTGTGCTCATAACTTTATTATGTTAAGAGAAAATTATAATAAACATTAGGTTATGTTTCACGTATACACTATGTGCTGTTATTACATTATGTACTGTGATTACATCATAAGTTGCTAGTGAGTTCATAATATTATACATTTCTTATAATAAAATAACCTATATGTGCTCACAATTATTACGTTTTGAGAAAATTACATTATGAACATTACATTGTGTGTAGTATTTACATTATGCTTTATTACATTATGAGTTGCTACACATGCAATGCATAACATTTCACATACAATTTTTACTGCATACTATTTCACATTCTATTTCACTTTAAATATTTGTGTATTTTAGAAATAGTATATACCATTATAGAGAGAGGAAGCATGATGACGTGGAAAAAAAAAACAGCACACAGACAGGCAGGCAGGCAGGTAGACTGCCAATCAGATAGAAAGACAGAAAGATAAAGGATAGAGGAGCACCTGCGTAGTGCTGCACACCGGCGTACGCTTGCTGGAGGGGGTCCGTCACCGTTGGGCTCTGTGCTGCAGAGAGATGGACCGATTTCAATAACTATTTCTGTGGGTTTACACTTCCAAAACATTGCTGTGATGACCAGTCGACACTAACATGAATTTTCAGACTGGTCTAGGTTGGTTCAGTCTAGTAAGTGCTGGTGTGTGTACAGCAAAACTGTAATGCCAGGAATTAACTTTTGGATGGGCCTCAAAAATAATGGATGGGCCAAGTTTTTGCCCAATTTATTTTTTACCAAAATTTCCTTTATAACAGAAAAGCAGTGCATTGAAACAGTTCTTTTATAACTTTAGAAATCAGAATTGATGCATTTTTTTAAAAACTATTTTATAAATATACAGCATATTTGAAGTTAAAGAATAATCTCTTATATTCTGGGTGGGCATGGGTCTATTTTGGGTGGGCCTGGCCCACCCTTGGCTATGCCACTGCTTTATAGACTATGAACCATAACTATGGACTAGCACTGTTTGTTAAAATTGTGGGAAACCAGCAACCGTAACACAATATGCAGGTGAGCCGCAAGTTAAGGTAAAGTACGTAGTCTTACCAGGGTATGGATGGATCCCGTTGGTGTAAATGGGTTCAGTGGTGGGCTGTCCGTTGGTCTGTGGAGCGAGAGCACTGAATCCATTCACACTGATGGGAGCTGTGATGCTGGGCACTGCTGTGGCACTGATGCCTGGTGGTGAACTGGTACCTGAATAAACACATGGATAATTCCGCTTGACAAAACAAAACAGCTTATAAAAATAATATCAGGTAAAGTGTGTGATTTTTACTGTCCTTTGCATTTGTTGCTTGTTCAAATGACATGACCTCAATGAAATCTAGGATAAAACTCATGGCAAACTGACATCAACAGACACAGAATTTTCATTTTGAGTGAACGGCAGGTTTGTATCCTCATGGCACTCATGACACGGTCACTAATCGAGTTTTGTCTGCTTTCATCCAAGAGTGTTTCAGTCATGTCAGATTAAAGCTGACAGGTAACGCGAGTGTGTGCAGACATCCCGGATTATAAGAGGCAGAATACTGACAGATTTGCGAGAGTGAAGCACTTTAATTCCTCCTGACTCTTCCTCTAAGCTTACTTTCATGGCCAGAATGTCAAAGCTGTGCAAATTCCCCATGTGTATGTTAGCATGGGTCACACTCGGGTCTTGGATTATCTGTCAAAAATCTTTGCTTCTGTATTCTTCAGTCAATGACTGTCTTGCCAAAGGCATCAGACTGGTCACATTGCAGTGTTAATACTCATACAGAGAAAGCTTATTACAGAGAAATCTTGCACCTTATAGTTGTTGACAGCAGGCACTTTTGTCCTGTTCTAAAACCTAGTGAGCCTCCTTGTTGTCTACTGCTTAAGGCATTCCTAAGTGACTGATTTGAAAAACTCTACACAAGCAGCAACTCCATGTACCACACAAATAGTGTCCCTCAAAGTGCACATGAGACTTGACTGACAATGATGCTAAGCTAACCATGCAATACTCCAAGCACACAGAAAATTAGCAAAATAATTTTTATTAGATTCAATGTCGTTCATCATATCTTTAAATATCATCCTTTCTTGTGTTCATCAAGGGAACACCAGCATGGAAATCATATCTTGATTATTTTAGGAAGATTGACTGTATATTACTTAACAATGTACACAAGTAAACATGTGTTTGTGTGTGTGAAGGATTTTTCCTCCCACCTGAAGAGGGTGTCATAGGTGCAGCCACCAGGCCGTTGATGTTGAAAGCTGCCATCTGCTGCATTTGAGCGGCTGCGATGGCAGCCATTGGGTTGAGATACGAGCCCTGCGTCGCTGCCATGAGCGCTGCCTGCTGCTGCTGCATTATCTGCTGCAGAAAAAAGGAAACAATCATCACTGTTCTTTGTTTAGCAGTCCCACCAGGATTTCGCTGCACTTTTTTCTGATTATTGCTGCCCAAAATGACTGCATTTGCTGCAGCTTTGTTCCAAAATAGCGATACCTTTCGCTATTTTTTTGGGGGGGGGGGGGTGTTATTTAATTTTTTTATTATGCAATGGACAACTCACAATTAATCATAGTATACTTGTGCAATTTGTTCAATAACAGTCTAAGTGCCATTGCCTATAATTATTTTAGTGCATAAACACTGAATATGCAGTTAGCAAGCAAAAATACATTTAAGATGTGAAACCTGAGCTATGGCTAAAATGAGATCAATGCAAGACCCTTAATTATTTTTATATAAACATTTTCTTCCTCAGACAATGCAAGTAAACTTCATAATGGTTAAAGCAGATATAGAAATGCTAACCATGAACACATTTCATGAGTGTTAAACTCATTTTCCAGTGCAACAGCGTAATATGGGAGCACTCCAATTGAACTGAGACCATCACCAACCTACACCTCGGACCATTTAGAGCAGCTCCTGAAAGGGCGTGTGAAGATTAAATGCTAGCTGTAATGTACGCACGCCGTTTAAAAGTTTAGGCACGGCTTTTGACATCGAACGCAAAATGTTCCGATTTCACTTTAACATTTGTGTAATGGCAAATGTTCTTGGTTGTTGCAGGTTCATACACGCAGGGTTAATGAGACGCAATGACACAGAGGAGAAAACGAGGAGTGGACATTTACTTTGTAACTGTGGAGATGATACAATGGTTGAGAAGTTGGATATGTCTCAACTGCTTCAAGCTTTTTGAACACTTGTTTTAAAACTGCCAATATGGAGAAAATCGATCAGATTACCTCAAATTCAGAGTTCAAATTTGCAGAAATGATTCTACCGCAAATATTATTTTGCTACCGCAAATAATGCAGAGACTGAATCTGCAACAATTATTACGATCGCAAATTACTGGAGGGACTCATTTAGGTTGGGATTTATAGACTTTGGGATAAGTGTACCAGAGAGTTTTAAAAACAGAAATGTGAAGCTTGTAATTTTGTTAAAATCACTTATCTGTACATGGAGTTTTCAGTAAAAATCTGTGTTATTCAATTTGTAAAGTTTAAATAATAATAAAAAAGCTTTTTTGATCTTAAATTGTCATCAAAAGTTAAAACATTCTTAAAGTCGTTAAATTGTTATAAGAAGTTTTTAAACTGTCCTTTTGAGGATGGACTACTTTTCTAGGAGGATGAATTTCAGGTAAACCTGTAATTCCACTAACCACATCTACATTCATGTGTCACATATCTTGTAGACTGCGTGTGTGTTTGTGTGACTCACAGCGGGTGTATATGCTCCATAAGCTCCAAACTGTATAGTCATGGGACTAAAGATCCCAAGCTGACCAGCCATCTGATGCATCCTGCGGAGAGTCCTTTCCTTATCGGTATCTGCAAACTTCACCACCAGACTAGAGGAAGCTCCCTACACATGTACACATGTACTGTATAAATACACATACTGTATGAACACAGGTTGAAGCAGAACATACACCTCACAAACAATTTCTATTTTTGTTTTTCACCTGTGGGAAAAAAGATCACATAGGTTTAAACTGTTTTAAACAAATTGAATAGGTTAAATTGAACAACTCATCCAGTCAGAATCATATTCTTTAATTACTCATATTTATTGTAATAGGAAATTTACAATAAATTGAACTGAATTAAAAACATTTTGGACTGGCCTTTACCATAGTAAAACACTTAAAATGACCATAATAACCATAGTATTTTTCAAAAAAATTTTGCATTACCACAGTTATTGTTACTAGTGCAAAAACATGATAAAATGGGATCAAAAATCATAAATAATAATGGATATTCTTCAAACAGCTTTCAGAATATGTCTTTTTGTTTTTTGACAGTGTTGGGCTCATATCAACATGCCCAGCTTCACTACTAACTAGATTTGTATGTTTTTTGAAGAATTATTAAAGTAATAGCTCTCCTAAACAAGTCACATGCTTAAGAGTTATCGTTGATGTCTGTAAAATAAACGTGCTAATAAACAGAGCAATAGCTTGCCTTTGCAAGCACCACTAATGGTACAATGACGGAAACTATGTTTACCATATTTTTGTTAGGTAATCCATGTGACAATGAAGGTTTGTCATTCATCCAAACAGCTTCCAAATGCCCAACCTTTTACAATCACCTCAAATACCTTATATATCAGACAGGTTTTCCAATCAGAGATACTATTTGGACTGTTTTAGCAGTGCTAATCTCAAAGACCACTTTCGATTTTCTGACTCAGTGTTGTGACATTGTCTCAGAAATTTTCTCATTAAAAGCTCTCTGGATGCTGTGCAAGACATAGTCATTTAATTATGCTGTGCGGCTGTCATCAAGAGACATGATGAGCTGAGGAGATCTATGGTAGATCTCAGAGAATTCCCTTCTCTGCAGTATACAGTACATTTATGCGTGGACTCCTGCCCGGCCCCGTATGCCACACCACAGTTAACGGCTCCTCATTACTGCTTTTGGAGTGCTGTGATCTTGACTGGAGTCAGGCTTTACAGCAGATATTGTCCTGAATGGATGTCAATTTACCACCGTGTACATCCAATTAAATCAAATGAGAGACACAGAACAGAGACTGTACAGTAAACACACTGATGGTTCACATGGTCAAGACATACACATAAAAACACCAGGATGATCACATTAGTTTCCAAGGTATTCATATGCAAAACATATGTCAGGGTTAGGAAAAAATTCTAAATTCAAGAGTTAGTTCCCTTTGAGTTGGAATTTGAATTGGCCACACCACACAGGATATTGAATTAGAATTTGAACTGGAAGACAGTAAGAGTCAGAGGAATTTTACTAGACCAACACAAGCAACAAAACAAAAATTACAATTAATTTTTATTGTGTCTAATTCGGTTATATGTAGGATAAATTTCTTTCCTCAACTGACTAGACATCTTTCTCTAAATTTAATACAGTCAAAACAATTAACAGTTCCTCACACAATGCCATCTCATGAAATGTAGACACATTTACAATGGTGCATGCCTTGCAAGTTGGTACATTTTAACTAGGGTTGTTGATTTAACTTGTTAATTTAGTGCAAGTAATTATTTGAAAAATGTGTTAAAATAATTAACATAATTAATCATGCCCCCAATCCATACGTAAAATCCTTCAATAGGGATGTCCTACCATCAGACCAATTCACGCTTTTTGTACCACATTGATGTGGCAGTAGGGGGCAGTCAACACTCCAGCTGTACAGGCAATACTCCTCATTAAATCAACAAGTGCAACAGGCAGCACATCCTTCCACGGTCATGCTTTTGTGCTCAAACACATCTGGACCGAGCACAACAAAATGCAAGGATCTTGAGACAGGTTTTTCAGCATTTCAAACTACATTTAACTTAACACAGCTGCTTCTGCTGCACAATTAAACAAAACACAAGACATGCTGCATGGAGCATTTATGACATATGCTGCACATATAGTCATTACAAACAATCCACAAGTAGTAGATCTAGGCAGGATGGTGCTGGGATAGAGATGGGTTTCAGAGAAAAATCTCACAGTGCATTGCAGTGAAACCAGCTTATCTGCTAAATGGAGCAATTAAATGTTAAACAAAGAGAGAGACGCAAGTTGATTGGCTACCCGATTACATGTCAAAGGACCAATCAGCTTACACCATGCGAGCCAATTGGCTTAACATGTCACATGTGAGCAAGTCAATTTGTAACAGATAACAAGTTCAAAGAACCTATCAGCTTGTGCCACAGAGTTTCATGGCTGAACTTTGATCATTTTAGTCATGATGCCACAGAGCAAACATCGGTGAACTAAACATTGCCTGTAACCAATCTCTACTTAGGGTTAGGGTTACACATCATTTAGTTAATAAACAAGTTTACTGACAACAAACACTTACCAAACTTTAGTCCAACGAAAGGTGCACATTCCATTGTGACCACCATTCTGTTTTATTTTATTTGCACATAAAATATAAATTTAAACATAAATTATCAAGCATAAAAAGAACAGTGATCAAATGCCGTGTTTGATGTTTCTTTTGTAATCTAATTGTTTGTCTTACCATTCCTTCTGATACATTTAGTAGGGAAGCACATGGTTAGGAAGCAGTATTTTAATACCTTCCTGAATGGGAGGGGCCAAGCTTCTGATTGGATGGGGAAGGTCCATGTGGACATATGAAATTTGTTTTTAAAACATGTCAATATTGTTATTGATGATTGCATTAAAATTATGTATTATGACTTGCTATGTAATAATAATCATTGTGTGATGATAAAATATTGTTATTGTTATTTTGATTGAACGGTTCATTTCATTGGACTATTTGAATTTGAGGTGAGGAGCCTCAACTATGAAAGAATACAGTGTTTGAAGAAAAGAGAGAAAGTGGGGAAAAATGTGTTTCTCTAACAGGAAGTTTCTGGACAGTTGTGGAAATTGTAGCCTCTGACAGAGAGTACATTTTTGGAGATTTCTAATTCAAATTTAGTTTTTGTATTATTTATTTATTTTTATTTTTGAGTACTTAAAATACTGTTTTTTTTTCTCTCTCTCTCATTTGATTGTTTGTTTGGATTCCGGCCATGACAATAAATCTCTTCATGGAGCAATTTTCTGCCTTGTGACTTCTCTAATGATATTTTTTTGGTCACAATACCACCCAACATACAACAAATTGTGTCAGAAGAGGATTACTAGAGCCCATTCTGAACCTTTCCCAGAGGAGGAGGAAGACAACGTGGAAGCCCAGGTCAATGAGTTGGAAGTGGGGGTGTTGGCAAGGAGCAATTCCAGAGTTGTACCAACATGGGACATATGAACAAGACATAGAGAAAGAATAGTGAGGCCTAAGACTGGAAAACCCAGCACACCCAGGGATTCTTCAGAAAACATTGTTGTGGTGGAGGAGTTTCTTCAAGAGATGAGAGAATTCATGTGCAGACAACAAAGAAAGGAAAAGATCCTGTTTGATGAACTGCATGGTTTGAAAGCTACTGTTTTTCAAAAGTACAGAAATGAGTGGGGTTCTGGAGATCAGGTCAGTCATCACACTCATAATGCCCTGCCTACTCCGATAACTCATCCACAACTAGCAGGAGGGATTCCCTTACCTGCAGCTCAAGGTCCTTCTTCAGCAAGTGTACAAGTAGTGACACAACCAGATGATGCACCCTTCCATAAACACCATGAGCCATGTATACCAGACTTCACAGAGGGGGAAGATGTAGAGACCTTCATCTGATTTGAGCATATCGCCAGGACCTGGGGTTGGCAGCCAGTTGAGTGGGCTGCTCGAATGGCCACTCTGTTCACGGACAAGGCATCGAAGGCATATGCTGGATTGGAGAACAGAAATCAGGCTCCTATGGGGACATCAAGGCTGCTGTTCTGGAGGGCCTGGGTAGCTCAGTGGTAAAAAGACGCTGGCTAAGACCCCTGGAGTTCGCTAGTTCGAATTCCAGGGCTTGCTGAATGACTCCAGCCAAGTCTCCTAAGCAACCAAATTGGCCCGGTTGCTAGGGAGCATAGAGTCACATAGGGTAACCTCCTCGTGTTCGCTATAATGTGGTTCGTTCTCGGTGGAGCGCTTGGTGAGTTGAGCGCGGATGCATGGCATGAAGCCTCCACATGCGCTATGTCTCTGTGGCAACGCGCTCAGCAAGTCACGTGATAAGATGCACGGGTTGATGGTCTCAGACGCGGAGGCAACTGGGATTCATCCTCCGCCACCCGGATTGAGGCGAATCACTACGCGACCACGAGGACTTAAAAAGCGCACTGGGAATTGGGCATTCCAAATTGGGTGAAAAAGGAAAAAAAAGGCTGCTCTTCTGACCAAGTACAATGTGATTGAAGAGACGTACCGCCAACGTTTCAGGAACATCAGTGTGCCAGCAGGAGAGAGCGTCAGAGAGACCTACAATCAACTCAAAGTTCTGTATAAGAGATGGATGCGGCCAGAGGTCAAGACAAAGGACCAGATTGGAGAGAGTATCATCCTCGAGCAATATCTGCGAGTACTTTGCCCAGACTTGAGGATCTGGGTCAAATAAAATCAACCTCAGACTGGAGAGGAAGCAGCAAGACTGGCAGAGAGATACATAGCAGCATAATGAGAACCTTATCAGACTAACAAAGGAACTGTGGGTAAAGGTAAGACAGAGGAGCCCAATGATAAGACTTTGAGTGGGGGTGAGAAAAAAATCCTAGAGCTGCCACTGGGCCTCTGATCTGTTTTTACTGCCAGCAGCCTGGACACAAGGCAGCTCTGTGCCCATTCAAAAACCCAAAGCTACTAACATGTGCTCTGTTCTAAGAGGTGAGTTGCCTAAAGAACTGCCTAAGATTTCAGAAAAGCATAGACATCCAATTTCAGTAATTGTCAATGGACAGCCTGCTCAAGCCCTCTTAGATATACAGGTGCATCTCAATAAATTAGAATGTTGTGGAAAAGTTAATTTATTTCAGTAATTCAACTCAAATTGTGAAACTCGTGTATTAAATAAATTCAATGCACACAGACTGAAGTAGTTTAAGTCTTTGGTTCTTTTAATTGTGATGATTTTGGCTCACATTTAACAAAAACCCACCAATTCACTATCTCAAAAAATTAGAATATGGTGACATGCCAATCAGCTAATCAACTCAAAACACCTGCAAAGGTTTCCTGAGCCTTCAAAATGGTCTCTCAGTTTGGTTCACTAGGCTACACAATCATGGGGAAGACTGCTGATCTGACAGTTGTCCAGAAGACAATCATTGACACCCTTCACAAGGAGGGTAAGCCACAAACATTCATTGCCAAAGAAGCTGGCTGTTCACATAGTGCTGTATCCAAGCATGTTAACAGAAAGTTGAGTGGAAGGAAAAAGTGTGGAAGAAAAAGATGCACAACCAACCGAGAGAACCGCAGCCTTATGATTGTCAAGCAAAATCGATTCAAGAATTTGGGTGAACTTCACAAGGAATGGACTGAGGCTGGGGTCAAGGCATCAAGAGCCACCACACACAGACATGTCAAGGAATTTGGCTACAGTTGTCGTATTCCTCTTGTTAAGCCACTCCTGAACCACAGACAACGTCAGAGGCGTCTTACCTGGGCTAAGGAGAAGAACTGGACTGTTGCCCAGTGTTCCAAAGTCCTCTTTTCAGATGAGAGCAAGTTTTGTATTTCATTTGGAAACCAAGATCCTAGAGTCTGGAGGAAGGGTGGAGAAGCTCATAGCCCAAGTTGTTTGAAGTCCAGTGTTAAGTTTCCACAGTCTGTGATGATTTGGGGTGCAATGTCATCTGCTGGTGTTGGTCCATTGTGTTTTTTGAAAACCAAAGTCACTGCACCCATTTACCAAGAAATTTTGGAGCACTTCATGCTTCCTTCTGCTGAAAGATGCTGATTTCATTTTCCAGCAGGATTTGGCACCTGCCCACACTGCCAAAAGCACCAAAAGTTGGTTAAATGACCATGGTGTTGGTGTGCTTGACTGGCCAGCAAACTCACCAGACCTGAACCCCATAGAGAATCTATGGGGTATTGTCAAGAGGAAAATGAGAAACAAGAGACCAAAAAATGCAGATGAGCTGGAGGCCACTGTCAAAGAAACCTGGGCTTCCATACCACCTCAGCAGTGCCACAAACTGATCACCTCCATGCCACGCCGAATTGAGGCAGTAATTAAAGCAAAAGGAGCCCCTACCAAGTATTGAGTACATATACAGTAAATGAACATACTTTCCAGAAGGCCAACAATTCACTAAAAATGTTTTTTGTATTGGTCTTATGATGTATTCTAATTTTTTGAGATAATGAATTGGTGGGTTTTTGTTAAATGTGAGCCAAAATCATCACAATTAAAAGAACCAAAGACTTAAACTACTTCAGTCTGTGTGCACTGAATTTATTTAATACACGAGTTTCACAATTTGAGTTGAATTACTGAAATAAATGAACTTTTCCACGACATTCTAATTTATTGAGATGCACCTGTAAGTAGTACTCAGACTTCAGTTAAAAATCTCATCTTCTGAACAGTGAGATGCTGAACTATGGGGACACTGTATGTTTGGGTTGTGTACAAGGTGAAGAAAAAAATTATCCAACTGCTGATGTAACTATTGTGATTGATGAACATGCCAATTTTTTGAGGGTGGGTGTGTGTCAAAAGACTAGCATTTGATCTGGTATTAGGTGATGATTTGCCTTTTTTAACTGATCTTGTGAATGCTGTGCCTGAGTCTTGTTCTGTGATTACCAGGTCCCAGGTCAAATTTTAATTGTACACTTAAAAACATGCTCAGAAATTTTGTTGATGAGACAGGTAAGGACTGGGATAGATGAATTCATTTCCTCATTTTTGCTTATAGGGAAGTTCCTCAATCCTCAACTGGTTTCTCTTTTTTGAGCTTTTGTATGGCAGGCAAGTTAGAGGACACTTGGGCATGCTCAAGGAGGGATATACGACAGAGGAACCAGCCCAGTGCAGTGTTGCTTCCTACATTTTGCAGATGTGGTACAAGTTGGAGAAATTCAGAACCATGGCTCAAGAAAACCTGAAAGCAGCTCAAAAAAAAAAAAAAAGGCACGATACACATGCCAGAGACTGAGATCTAAATCCTGGACAGAAAGTGCTGGTACTGTTGCCTTCAGGTGCTTGTAAATTACTTGCCAAGTGGCAAAGGCCATACGTTGTTACTAGAAAACTTGGCCCTGTGACCTATGAAATTTTATGTTCAGAAATGTTCTAAACAAATTTCCCATGTGAACCTGTTGAGAAAGTTCAAGGAGAGGACTCCTGATCCTGAAGGGCAGTCAGTGATGATGGTTTGAGAGTTGGAGGATAGAGAAGATTAGGCAGGCATGGAACTAGTGTGACCACCAGGAGACACTCTAAACCTCTACATCTGAGTGAAGAACAACAAAATCAACTGATACAGATGTAGCAGTCATTTCCATCTCTCTTCCAGGAAAGACCAGGCCATACCGAAGTCATCACCTGCAACACTGTCTTGAAGGACACCACTCCAGTTTGACAAAAGCCCTACCGAGTTCCTGAGAAGATGGTGGAGCCATTGAGGAAGGAGGTAGAAAACATGCTGGAGATGTGAATCATAGAACTTTCAAAAAGTGATTGGTCTAGCCCTATACTTTTGGTACTTAAAGGATTTTGCACAGAATTTCGAAAATAATGTGTCATGTTTTGATTTCTACCCTATGCCCAGAATAGATGAGCTAATAGAAAGACTGGGTAATGCAGAGTATATGACTACCCTAGACCTTTGTAAAGGATATTGGCAAGTCCCACTTGATCCAACCTATAGGCCCTATATAGCTTTTCGTGCACCAATTGGTGAACCAATTGGGTTATACCAGTATACAGTCATGCCTTTTGGATTACAATCTTTCAAAGACTTATGGACATTGTACTTGCCAACTGTGGACAGTCTGCAGCAGCATACCTAGAAGATTTGATAATTTACAATGGAACCTGGGAGGAACATCTGTCACCTCAAGGATATCCTACAAAGACTGCAAGATGCTAGACTAACCATTAACCAAACCAAGTGCTCATGGGCTCAGAAGGAGGTGAAGTACCTGGGTTACCACCTTGGCCATGGACAAATAAAGCCACAAGTGGATATGTTTGAGACCATCAGAAGAATCCCAAGACCACAAACCAAAAGGCAAGTGCATTTTTT